>NC_142196.1:10712500-11030000 GCF_026936395.1 Plectropomus leopardus
GGCTACATAGGGTTGGCATTGTGCTTAATAAAGTTACAGTGGCCCTAGGACGTCTGACTTCCCTTGATAGCCAAAGCCGGCACATCGGGGGCGTAACAAGCTGGGACAAAAGACCTCAACTGCCACTTTGCCACAGCCAGGCCAAGTGTTGCTCAGCAGGACGACGGCCAAAACCGTCTAGTGAGGTTAAAGCAAGCCATGAAATGCAATTATCATTTAAAAAACCTAGCTGCATGGTGAATTTCTGATGTATTTAAAAGAGAGGAGATTCTGTCTGGAGGGCAGATCCTCGACGTAGCTAATGAGTTAGCCCTGGCTGGCACCAAACCAAGCTAATGATTCACTTGGGCTTTTTTATGACCCTACAGCCCTCATGTGCCCTGTGTCACATCTTTTTAGAATGGGGGATGAGGAGCTGCAGAGATGCTCCCAGAGCCCCTGTTGTCAGACGATACAAGGTGATGAAGGTCGATTTAACTTAACAAGGTAAAATAGTCTAAATGAAAGGGTGCAGGAACAAATGCTTAGCATTATCAAGTTAGCAGCTAAGCAGTTGTTTTAGTGATACTGCGGTACAATGAAACAAGTGTTGTGGAGAGTGTTGACAATGATGGATAGTGCGGGGGTTTGGGTGAGCAGATTGTTTCAAGACCAACTTGTGGCTCATTATACCTACATTTGCTAGAGAAAGCCTTTGTTATTAGTATTGCCTCATTGTTATACAGACAACCTCCAGATGTAATGTTATCTGCTGAACTACTTACTTAATCTGACATTAAAGGAGCTGTGTACAACATTCAAAACATATGGTTCTCAACATGGAGGTGGCTAAGCTGACTAGCAGCTAATGGTGCTAACTCAATAAATAGGGCTAACAATGGCAATCTGAAAAAATAGCTGATCAAAAACTGCCTTTTTTCTTTTAAGCTATTAACCTTGTGACTCATCCTCATTGCTCACGACTGGCAAAGTATTCCTACATGTATCACCCTAAGACATGGTTTGTTTGCTACCCATTCTGCTATCTTGCTTATGTCACAGCCAGCACATGGCCAGCTCCTGACTGATGGCATGCTCTTTTTCCCCAGAGCTGCTGGGTCCCCTGGTAGTCTCATTCTCCCCCCCTGCCACAACGCTCCCTCAGGGTGTCACCACCAAAGTGTGCATGTGTGTGTATGTAAGTGTATTTAATGTGTGTGTGCTGTATCTCCCCTGTGCAGGTAGCTAACTGTGACAGCTCGGTCCACAGGTAATAGTCAGGTGGCTTAAAGGAGGACCCCCTTGGGAAGATCTCAGACCCCAAGGGACTGAGAGAGAAAAAGAGAGAGAGAGGCTAAAAGATAGGTGGATAGGTCAACCAGCAAGGGGTTTCAGAGCTGAGGTGAGTGCTCCCCTGTGACTTGCCCATAACCACCATTCGCTCTACCCTACCAAGGCTCTGTCTGTCCCCACCAACATACAAAACTGTGTGTGTTATGTCTACATGCAAACTGATTGGTAGCCCTGGCTTTTTCTGAATGCACAGACACACAGAGTGCATATGAATGCTGGCCAACATCTGCCAGCTAATGGTAACGGGGTCAAGATCTGACAAGTGCATGATAAATGGCTGCTTGATCCTCTATTTCCCGCTTCCATTTGGTCTGTGTGAAGCTCTGTGGCCGAGTGGCTCAGACCACAGCTATTTAATGCATGGGTTTGGGAACATGGCTGATTCTAATTCTCCAATGAAATATCCTAAAAATATCACAAAATGAGCACTATTTAACCTGATTAGTTGCAATATCCAAATTTGCATGTATCAGTGTCTTCCAACAATTTAGTTAACTCTTTGATACCTGAGCAAATTGGCTTGATTTTAAAAAAAGAGAGAGAGAGAGGAGGGCAACAAGCAATTTATCAAGAAATGGCACAAAACTAACAAGAAATTAATAGAAAAGTTATAATAAAATTACCCGAAAATAAGCACAAAAAAGAAAGAAAGAAAATGACCTCAAGAAAGTGGTACAAAATGTCTTTAATATACTTAAGATAACTGTGAATATAGTTTCCTGAACATTTTGGGGTTTTTTTGATAATATTTAATAACCCCCCCAGCTCATTTTTAAATAATTTCCTTGACACCTTGTCGAATATGCTAATGTCTTTGCTTTATGTTTCTTTTCATTTCGCACCACTATGCTTTTGTGCCTTTTTTTCTCTTCTTCTCTTTGTTTTAAAAACAATATTTTTTTGTTTTGCTCATTGCATATTCAAAATAAATATTTAAATCAATCAATTAATCGATCAACCTTTTAGTTGCACAAAGCTGGTGAAAAGGTGTCTGAATGCAGCACAAGAAAACTGATGTTGGTCCAGGTGTTAAAGTTTTAAATGTCTATTGTACACTGAAGTAACATATATAAAAATGCTACAATAAACTGATCCATTTAGTGCCTCTTACCCCTCGTAGGACAGTGAATCTCATCTGTAACTCACATTTTTCAATAAGACGAATGTATATTTTCTACAAATAAAAACCATATTGCCAGACAAGAACATAAATATTGGACAATGTTTTGAGAATTTTTGCTTTCTAACATGCATACAGCAACTATGGTATTGTTAGAACACTAGAGATTAGAGAGAGATTGTGGTTATGAGTTATAAAAAACTGTTCTTCCCTCCTGTGTCCCTGTGCTGCCTCTCCCTCATCACAGCTGTCCTGCATCAGCCTCGTTAGTTCTTCCTGCTCCTTAGTTTCTCCCAGACAATCAGCTCCCTGCCTGTTCCTCTGCCTCATCTCCTCATTCCCCTCACCTGAGCTTCTTTGATTATTTTCTCCACCTGCACTTCATCCCCTCGTCAGTCTAGTTTGTATTTAAGTCCTGGTTTTCAGTTCAGTCTTTGTTGAATCCTTGATTTGTGTGCTGTTCAGTTACTGTTTCTTTGCATTGAAGATTTATCTTTCTGAGTTTCTGTTGCCTGCCGTGTCTTGCAGTTCAGTCTACCTGCTCCCAATCCCTGATTTAAGTGTTGTGTGTGTGTGTGTGTGTGTGTGTGTGTGTGTGTGTGTGTGTGTGTGTGTGTGTGTGTCTTAATAGTTATTAATTTCATTCCAGTGTTTAAATTGATTTTACACATTATTAAACAAGTTATATAAATAACAATGACACAAGCTTGATTATAACCTGTTACCCTATTGTGTGTGTGTGTGTGTGTGTGTGTGTGTGTGTGTGTGTGTGTGTGTGTGTGTGTGTGTGTGTGTGTGTGTGTGTGTGCATGCGTGTGTGGAGTGATCAGTTGCTCTACAAACCAATCAAGAACAAGTTTACCTGATTATAACCTGGGCATGTGGTAGGTTCCAGTTAGGCGGGGGTGTGAGGGTAAATCCCAATCACAGCTTTTGTTTGTTTGGTGTTCTTTTATTTATTTTTTATTAAGTGTTATTGAATTTCCCAGGTTTCTTTTTTTTTTTTTTTTGCATTTTTCCAGTAAACGTGTTTGTTAATAAATGCAACTTTTTTGCACTACTCCTGCTAATCCACTTGATTCTTTAGCACCTCTTTTAAAGTTTTCTAGTGCCAAATCCCTTCATGTGCCCTTTATAGCACTACACACTTAATGACATGCATTAAATAAGGTCTTATCTTTCCTGATACCTGTGCATAGACAGGTGGTGATTTGATAGCCATACTCCAACTGCAGAGCATTATAGCAGGTGTTTGCAGGATTCTTAGTAGCTCCTATGTGCCTGAACATGCCTTGGCTTACACTGACAGTAAGTGTGCATTCAGGGGATGGATCAAGGTGGATTTGCACGCATGCTCTTCAAAACTTTTTTATCTTCCCAGACAGACATACTTGGTGTGGATGTTGAAGGGAATGGGAGGGGAAGACACTATTGTGTTGTCTGTTCCTCTAGCCAACCGCACAATTTGAGTCAGACAGTTTACTTGGTCATGGAAACATTCCTACTCATGTGTCACGAGACGGCAAGACCTCCCCAATTCGGTGCTGCATTGCCAACGAACCCCATTAAGAAAACTCTCCGACAAGGCAACACAAACAAGACTCTCTTCCTCTTGACTCTTCTTGTCAGGGCTGCCCTTTATCACCCTTGAAGAGAGGCCTATCTTTGGACTATCATTTGACATCATGTACACATTCCTCCTACCAGATGCTCCCTTGTGATATACTGTGTGTGTTCCCCCTCTGTGCTATGTGACTCAATGGGCTGCTTTCTTCCTTTGTAGCTTCCCCCCTTCATCCACACACAAACATATAGACCATGTCAGCCACAAAGTCCATTCAGCTGATAGGGACTGCTGGCTGAGGGGTAAAAAGCCACCACATGATAGTGGGTCCAGCCCCTTACAGAAAACCACCTTTTCTGTCCAAGGGGGGAAACAGACAATGCTTTGTGGACTGTATAGAGGGAGTCTACCCCTTCTATTAAAGGCACTGACGCCCAGCTGCTTAAGCACGTCGGCCAAACTATGGACCATTGTTCCACGCATGCCTGCTTTAGTCACATCCCTTCCTCGATAGGCCCCCAGTGATGATCAATGGCCAGGCCCTGCTGGAGTGGCCGAGGGTCTGTGGCACCCCACAGGTCTTCATACTGGGCCCACTCATTTTGTGACTGATCGCCTGTCACTCTCCACCCTCTCCACACCCGTGGCCTGCAAGAGGTACTCGTCCCGTCAATTAAACCCACACAGCAGGTCACAGACTCCTTGTTACTGGTTGCTGGCTTTGTCAGACCACATAGAAACAACAAGCTGCCTCAGATTTTCTTTTTCTCCATGATGAGGTTTTATTGGCTGAGTTTGCAGGAGATAGGTGTACCAGTTCTTATGTTTTTTATCCTGTCTCCATTTTACGACAGCCTTTAAAAAGCTAATGTCTGTCATCTCATCTGTTTGGTGCAATTAAATTCTTCTTTTAGTGGTACTGAGAGGAGGCCTCAGCTAACACGTCCATCAGAAGAGGAGCTGCATATAGCAGACATGCTCAGTTAGACCGCATGGTCATAAAGGTTATATTAATGGTTTATGTACCCCACTGCAGCATTGTTAATGGCAAATGGCATTTACTGGGTGCTGCAGAGGAAGGCCATTCAATCCACTGTATGGTTTATCTATCATGTCAAGAGCTCAATAAAAAGCCTTCAGTAATATCAAAGAAGACTCAACACAAAGGCTCTACCCCTGGGCTAGGTTTAAACCTTCTCTTGTGTTCTATGCAACAAAATGAATAGTTTATATTTTCAAAATCCGTCTGAAATTAATCAAATTTAATTCCTCTTTGCGGCGTGCCTAAGTACATGCACACGGACACACAGAGACAAACACACACCACGGTATGTCTGTGTGCGCACACACAAGGCAACAAAGCGATCCCTACACAGTGAAACAAACCCTATTAAAAGAATTTCAGGGGTCGTTTCAAATCTGGCTCTGTGAAATAGCTCACGCCTGAACCGGCGACTGATTTCATGTGCCTATTTGATTGTTTGGTGTCCCTTTATCGGCGATGATGTCATCAAAGCCAGTCGCCACACCACCGGCAGCACCTCGCTGGCTTTACAGTTTAAGCAATCCCCACTATGCTGGCTGAATGCTGGAGAGGATAACGATAATGATGATGGAGGTTATCGTGGAGTAATTACTGTGCATGGAGGATTCCGCGCAGTGTGAATGAGTAAAACACCCAAGCGAGAGAGATTGAAAGAGGGAATGAGGAAGAAACATTGAAGGGGAGGGGGGGGGCTGTGGGGGAGTTGTATCTCTTAATGTGTCGCTTGATTGAAGTGCGTAAGGTTCTGAGCTAATTACATCCAGAACCGCAGCCTAGGAACAGATGCCACACTTGTGCATCAATAAATGCTTATAAGTAACTTATTTAGGGCTGCCTGCCATGCAAGGAAATGGCATGACTTAAAGCACAAGCGCCTGGGGGCTATTCCCCAGCTCTTTGTCTTGTCATCCTGCATCTTTTAAATCTATTCACCGCTTCAAAACAACACAGGCAGACAGCAGGGCAGGCAGGAAAAAAAGAGAAGAGGAAGAAAAAAAAAGATACAAATATTCACACTTTGCAGACAGTATTATGTTTGCCGTTTGGGTTGTCGTGTATCAAAGAAATGCTGTCTACTCTTAGATTTGTGAGCGGTAAAGGAGTGGTGAGAGCGCTGTTCTTAAGGCCAAGCTCCCGTTTGATGAAATGCAGCTGTTCTTTAAAGTTTTAAGATAAATATGTTTTGACTTGAGCATAGAGAGATGCATTAGCTTGACAAGTCGTTGCTATGTTTTATTTAGCTGTTGGTGTAATAAACAGTATTAAGGCCTAGACGTTTGAAAGTTGTGTGTCAAAAAATTAAGGGTGCCTTCCTGCGTTATGATTTGTTTTGTTTTTTTCCTGGTGTAGCATACGTTGACATGCCATCATCTTCACTGACTGCTGTGAGTGACAGATTCAGACAGACAGGTTGACTGCCTTGACAATTCCAGAAACAGCACATACAGAACAGTATGTAATCAAAGCCCGACCTTAGCTTTCTGCAAAGATAACAGGCAATTAGTGTTGCCACAGCCAGAGCTTTGGTATGCAGTGCATGCATGTGACAATTCATTGCAATGTCAGTTAGTATTTGAGCCATTAGCACGATGCTAAGTGAAATTTCCTTTTGCGTTTAGAATATATATATAATCACTATATCACCTATCTGCTCTTGTGTTAAAACATTTTCAGCGGATCATGCAAATCAGAAAGAGACACAGTGACTGCATGCCATCACACTAACTTCTTGCGTATGCTCACAGTTGTGCAGGTGCATGTTCCAGGAGCATGCTAGTGATCCTTGCCCCACTCAAAGAACTATTTAAAGCAGCAAGGCTGGAAAATCAACTGTGTGCAACATTAAGGGCCCCTGCACATTCCCAAGGATTAGCACAGTGAGAGAAAGAGCTTCTTCACACTTTACTGTCTGTGCTGCATGATGTAAGACGGCGAAAGTCCCAGGGAATGCTGAGCAGCCTGCATGACTGACCAATGCTAGAAACACTGTAGTGCTGAACACAAAAATGCTAATCCCCCCCCCCCAAACTATTTGCTCTCTCCTTTTGGATGCAAGAAGCTGTTTTGCAATTGATGATTGTCCCAAAGAATAATTAGACAGGTTTGCATTTTTCATGAGATTAATTCATGGCTTTCTAATGTGCGTTTTGTAACCTCCCGCTGCATATATTCATCGCCATATTAACATATTTGAAATATGTATGATCTTTAAGGAATATGCCATATGTTTTTAGCAGGCCCTGCACCGTGGGTTTAAACATGTGAAAGCAGAATGCAAATGGTCCAGTTTGTTTTGTAATATTATTATAATCAGCTTAGAAATAAGTTTGCAATGGAATTCTCACATTGGCTTGTCTGTTCACGTTCATCAGAGGCAGATCATATTCGCAACAATATCCACTGCCAAAATATGCACACATGCATTTTAAACAAGGATTGGGATGCAAGCACTGTCAGTTTTCTTCAAAATGTCAAGTTGATTTACCTATTTTAAGACAATACTGAAATCTTTACTGTTTGTGTGCTTTAACATTTGAGCACGCAAGCCTGTTTGCATTAGTGTGCATGCATATTTGCACACAAACATGCTGCTTGCAATTAGTAGGTGTATTAGTGAACTGTCAACCCCTGCATGGACAAACAAGGAGGTGGAGGATGTATGGAGAAGGGGGAGAGGTGGTGGAGGACGAGGTGGTGGTGTAAAACATGGCTAACTTTTCCATGACATCACTCTTGTGGTATTAATGCATCGTCCTCTCCTCTCCTCTCCGGTGCCACCCAAATGTGAGAAATATAGCAGAGATACGAAGCATGTTGCTGTTTTATAGGAGTTCCAAGTGGCCTGCTGCCAGACTCTCTGCTTTATATTTCCTCCCAGGGCTTATTTCTCACCCATTCTTCTACAGGGAGCAAGCTCCTCTTGGATAGGCCCTTTTCTAGGATAGACTAGTGTGTTTGTGTCCAGTGGGATGAAGCACTGCACTTTACCCTGTCATTGTTTTTGAATAAAGAAAGCACAAAAATTGGATTTTAAGCTCCAAACAACCTATGCAGATCATAGTAAAAGTTGTGCTCAATTCTTTTAGTTTAATCTGCAACATTGAGTTCATGTTAAATTAACTCTATGTAAGTTCTTCCCAATAACACATAATAAATACAGGATGTACAGTCCGGAGAAACAGCATCTGCATTTTTGTTAACACTCTATTAAGTCAATCTATGAAATGAAAAACCGGTGTATAAAAACCTTTAAGCTATCAAGTAATCAGACTTGAGGCATCGTTAGCGCCAAAGCAGCTGGAACATAGTTTCTCACAATGTGGAGTGAGTCTTTAAAGCAGAGCACAGTATATGATGAATACAGAAAAAAACCCACAAAAAAACTGTAATCTCAGGTGTCTGATTTCACCTCCGGGGCAGGAGGTGGGGGTGAGCAGCTCTGAAGAGAGGTACAATATTTTTTAATGCTTTAGAAATTACCGCTCACTATTTGTCGACTTGTTTGGGCAGCGAGCAAACACTCGTGGCATATACTATACCTCCTCGCCCCACCTCTCTCCTGCACCAACAGCTGCAACCACCACCCCCGATCGTTTTGATCTAATTTCCTCTTTTTTTTTTTTCTTCCTCTTCCTTTACCTTTCCTGCTGAAATTGATTTCTGCTTGTTTGGTTTGGCAGTAATAAGATCAACAGTAGGATCATGTTTCAATGGCATACTACCTTGAACCCCAGGCAAATGATTTGTCCAAACTTAATAATGGAAATACTTAGGATGTATTGGGAGATGTAAACAGTAGTTGTAATAAAACAGTGCCGGAAGCTAAGGGCTCCTTTAAGTTGCAAAGCCTTTCCACTTATGTTGGCCGCGCACACCTCGGGCTCTCCCCAAACACTACGAATAAAATGTATCCCCATTTAGCCTGGCGAAAAGTCACCCAATAAAAGCTATTTAACAGGAGTGCGGTCTGGAGCGTGGCATATTGAGCCCACTGCAAAGTTTGACCGCCAATGACAAAGCTGTCAGCACAACAGGAAACAGCTAATACTTCACTACACAGACAATTAGTTTAAGTCTGTCACACACACACATCAAAACAATGTTTAAGTACTTTATATACTTGCTGTAGTGCTGTTTCTGCTTTACAAAGATGAATTGACTAGAAAATCCCGCAGCAGCAATGTGAAGGAGGACACGTTTCTCATATTTTTCTAGGCAGGAATCCCACAGAAACAAAGGGATTTTGAAAATGGGCACATTCAGCTCCTCTTAAGCTAGTTTTGTTGTTTCTCTTTGTGAACTTTGAAGATTATTATCACGAGAGCAAGCATTTTAAGCATGCTAGATATACAGCAATAATAGTTCTCTCTTGCCTTAGAGTGAATGCTCGCTAGCAAGTCAATCAGTCACCAAGACTTGTTTCAGGACATACTAGACTCTTAAGACCTATCTTAAAGGGATAGTTTTGGGGTTTTTTTTGGTTTTTTTAAGTGGGATTGTATGGGTTACTTATCCATAGTCAGTGTATTACAAACAGTACATGTCAGTCGGCACCCCTCCAGTTTGGAGAAGCAGGCAGGAGGCCGACTGTACTGCTGTAAATGGGGGTCGGCAACAAAATATATTTTAGCCTCCTAAAGAAAGTCCTAACTAAAGAAATCAATATCAGTGTTAGTGTATGCTTTATTGAGAGTATTTTTTACTGCTTTATCTTAATGTCAGACAGTGATTTCCAACTGGAAAATGAAGCCGTGATATTGCTCTCTTCAAAGCCAGACTCCATTAAGGAAAACAACTCCTGGTCTTACACTAACTACAGTCATGGTCTTACACTAACTACAGTCATTTTATTGTGTTAATTTGTGACTTAAAAGGCATCATAGGTTTCACCAAAGTCATACAATATTAAAAACGAATGATTAAAGCAGCAGTAGAGCAGCCGCTCCTGTGTTCAGTGAGTTAAAATTATTCTTTTTGTCAATGGATTCTGGTGGCTTTGACAAGAGCATGGATGGGCAACTGAAGCCTCCCATTCAAAATGGGCTGTCTGGAAGCAATAATATAGTATTCTTAAACTAATATTGACTTTTTTTAGGTGGGACTTTTTTAAGGGGGCTAAAATATGTTTTGTTGCTAACCCCCATCCACATGAGTACATAGCTTAGCTTCTGTGTCAGACTCCTGTCTGCTTCTCCAAAATGGAGGCATACCAACCAACATCTACTGTAGGTAATATACTGTCTATGGATAAGTATCTCATCCAGCCTATGTTGACATTACAATTAAACCTTAGCCATTTGTTAAAGTCGCTAAGGTAGCAATTTTAGGATATATTTAGCTTTTCAAAAGGTATATTGTGTGCGTCAGTTTCTAATTAAACCCTTAGAGAGTTTTGTTTACAGGCTGTCGTCTCACACCTTGTATGCATTGGCCCACTTACATTCCTCAAAGTGAATTAGATTAGTTTCACTCCATGCAGGATGGCAGAGTTACTCGCTGTCTTCTGCCGTAACCTGAAAACGTATCCATTCAGGAAACACTTCACATCCTCCCTCTCCTTTCCTACAGATTCCTCCTCTGTTTTACAAAGAAATAATACCTGGAGTCGCTCAATCATAGCCAAGTGCCTAAAATATAAATGTACCTTAAGTCGAATTAATGTCAGTGCTCTTAAGTGAGTGTGAGTCAATGTGATTGAGAAGCGTTCAAGTTTCTGCAGCTGCACTTTGGGGCACTTTTGACCCAAAATAGACGCTGTTTTTAGTTCTGTGAAATACCCACTGCCGCATGGAGTCCTTGTGACCAGGCCGCAGAGTGGAGATAAAAACTTAACGGCTGCTAAGAGTTCCTAATAAGCTTTCTCGCTCAAACACCCAAATCATTCCACACAGAGGAGAACAAATTCAAAACACAGACTCATTTATAATCTGATAATTAAATGCGAGGACTCAAGCATATGTGGACAGAGACTCCAAAAAGAGATCAAACATATTGTACAAGTGCAAACATTAACACATGCTCAGTCACATATTCCCCCAGAAGTTCTTCTTCTTCTGAAGTTGTCTGTCCACACACACAAAGACCCCATTGAACCAAAAGTCTCTCCTGCCTGTGAAAAATTAAACATAATTCATAAATCCTGTTTGTTATCATGATGCTTTTATTCTCATGTTTCTTGCCATGAGATGACTCTGTTAACGTGATGAGGAAGGAGCAGCCGAGGACATCAGGTGACTTGTTGGTGGTGAAACTGCTGTGATGATTATTGTAAGCGTTACATGTTTATACTTAAATTAATTTTTGCAATTGGGTCAGTGTCATGCCTTTTTTGCCTGTCATGGCCGTTTTTAACATCCTTGCAATTTTTTCTGCCTCTGCGGTGAAGAACCAATAAAAAGAGACTTAGTCAGTGATCAGCCATAACAAGGAAAATATTCATCATTCAGCTGCAAAGGGACCAGTGTTTCTTCTCAGAACCCCCCCCCCAACTGAGTCAAATACGAGACGAAACAGGAAGAAAGTATAAACCATGTGATTTGAAGCTGTCATCTACTGAGCTGTTTAATTTTTTTAACCCTTGGTCGGAGCTTGAAATGGAAACTCTGAAACTTGGGTGGAAATAAACAGCAGGCGGACTCGTAAAACACCTGTTTGCAGTATGGAGGCCTGAAAGCAGGAGTTGTTAATAGCCAGCCATAAATCGCTCACTCCATTGTTCTGTCACCAAGTTCCAGGCCTGCATTTCTCTGCGGGATTCACGAGGTAAAACTTTGTTGAAAGTATAACGCCCCCCACTCTGCTACTTTGACATCAAACATTTGAAAGCATCAATCGCCGGGCGCACTTTGAAACTGTTGAATGAACTCCCGCGCCGCGACCTTACACAAACATGCAAATCGCCTTTTGAATTTCTTTGCAAGTAATTTGGTTCTCCTCACACAATCTACGTAAAAACATTTCATAAATTTGAATAAGAAAATTGCTGCTGTCTTTTGTGGGACACAATTTGACTATACTATGAATTAGTCACAGCCTTTTAACGGACGCTTTTTGGTGGAATGCTGATATTGAGATTAATGTTTGCACAGAATTTATCAGAATTTAGCTGCTGTTGACCTTTGGTGAGGGCTTGGGAGCGCCAGCAGAGAGGGGTCTTTTTCCTAATCAGTCTTTTGACAACAAACACAAGCTGTTTGGGCCACAGAAAGCATTGAAGGTGTGTGATGAGTGCATTCATGTCTGTGTCACCTGGACGGCCTGAGTAAATCCTCCACCCCTTTTATTTTTAAAATGGACCCGTCTCATTGATACAAACCACAAGTCTGACAAACAAAGGAAGAGGCAGAGAAATTTAGGGGCAGGGGGTTTAAAAGAGCAGTCGCCACAGACAAGCCTGGACAGGACAGGAGGGAGACCTCTGGCCCTCTACTAGTCGTTCCTCAGACGGGGCGGGGGATCAGCTCACTGTAACAAGCTGCACAAAGACAGCAGGAGGAGCAGAGGGAGGAGAGATGAACACCTGAGATCAGATCTGCTGATCACGTGCTTGCAGTAAAGGGTCATCTCTGCATTTAGTCAAGCCTCTATTGTAAGGAAAAAAAACATCAAGGGGCTAAAGAAAAAAGAGAAAGATTTACAATGTGTCTCACAAATGCAGTAGGTGTGTGATTTGTTGCAGTTTATAAACTGGGAACATCAATAGCTGATAAATTGTTGGTCCGTTGATGTTTTTCATGTTTAGACAGGTTCCAGTTTAATTGAATGTTTTTTTTTCTTTTCTTAAAAGTCAGATTTTAACCCTTTAGAAACTCGATCAACATCAGTTTTGTTGTGCTGCATTCAGACGCCTTTCACGGGCATTTATACCTCTGGAACCTGAGAGAATTGGTTTGATTTCTTTTGAAAGCATGGGGGGAAAGGCAATGAGCAACTTAGCAAGAAATGTCTGGCAAATTGCAAAAAAAATTTGAGGTGACAGATTATTAGATATTATTAAAAAATATATATGAAAACTTTCCAGAAAACTTTATTTATAATTTTTATATTTCTATATTTAAAATTATGCCACAGAGAAGAATACATGTTTTATTTAATTTTATTTTATTTCCAGGTAATTTTCTTGTAACTTTTTACTATTTAATTGCTGATTTTTGGGACATTTCTTGCCAAGTTGCTCGTTGCTGTCTTCCTATGTGTTCGAAAGAAATCAAGCCAGTTTGCTCAGGTTTCAGAGAGTTTAGGGGTGTCTGGTAGCTCACCCTGTAGTGCAGGCTCCCCATGTATGAAGGCTATGTCCTTGCTGCAGCAGCTGCAGGTTTGACTCTGACCTGCGGCCCTTTGCTGCATGTCATCTCCTCTCTCTCCCCCTTTCATGCTTATGCTGTCCTATAAACATAATGGCAAAAGCCAAAAAAAGAAAAATCTTTTTTTTAAAAAAAAAAAAGGTTTTAAAAGTGTGAAGAATGTGAGACCCTGTGTGTCCTGCTAAGTATGGAGTATATTAGGGTCCTTCTGCCTTTAATGATAGCCAGAAAGAGTAAAACAGAATAGACAAGGGCCACACCAGCTTTTCGACATTTTCTGTCTAGTTAATGTTGGGAGGCTCTAATAAAAAGCCACCATGTGCCAATTGAGCGACTACAATTAACAGATTAGAGTGATAAAGAGGTTGCATGGCTGCGAGGCACGGGGCCGCCTTCACGGGCCCTCAGGGCTCCATGATGGGCAGGAGCAGGAGGAGGAGGAGGAGGTGGTGGTGGTGGTAGTGGAGGGTTGGGGGGGGGCTGAACCACTGATGAAGAGCCCAGATAATCTCTTCCTCCCTCCTCCTCTCTCTTTCTCCCTTTCCCTCCTCCCCCTCGCACTTCTCCTCCCCTCTCCACCGCCGCCCCACCCCACCCCAATCCCTCGCACTCTGTGCCCTGGAGCACCTTTCGCAAATACCTGCTCAATATTCTAGTTGGGGGTGCAGCAGTGGTGGTGGTGGTGGTGGTGGGGCATGTGGTGTGTCTGCAGAGGGGAGATACAACACACAAAAAAGCCGCTTGAAACAAAAAGCGGAACATCTGCTAAAGCGATTGCGAGGTAAATATGTTTGACAATTATTGTTTACAGTGACAGTGGTAACAGTTTCAACACCCAAATCAAAACCCCACCATTTCTCTATTTGCAGTGAAACAGATGGGCCTACAGCGATCCATTAGCAACCTGTCAAAAGCTTTATTCTCAACTTACTTTTATGTCTTTGCCTCTTTGCTGTGTGACTGAGGAGAGGCACTATTTGGGCATAATGATTATTATCTATTTGCCCAGCATAAATCAGATACCTACAGCTCATTGTGTATATGATTTTTGTGTCTTGCTCTTTCTTTACTTTATTCTCCTGCCAGTGTTTACTGTTCAAGGAGAGCTGCTTGAATCCACATTTGTTTCTCTCTCTTCACATATTATTGTATTATTGATGGCGATACACTCCACGTTGCACTTGAAAGAACCTGCATAACGATTTTTTTTTTTTTTTAACACTGGTTGTTGTTTTTGTTTGTTTGCTTCAGCACTGAAATCTAATACATTTGGGGCATTTCTTATTTGTGAGTGAGATTATTCAACAATACAAATTATTAACAAGCTGCCTCTTTTATCCTGCCGTCTGTATTCTCACGCTACCTTGAGAGATCGACATGAGCCGTTATGAGCCAGCATGCAAAGAAGGACTTTTGGATGGTGTGAGGATCCTAATCAAATCAGTTGGCAGTGGCTGTGGAACAAGAGGTGCAACATGAGACCTTTTCCATAATTTTTTTCGTTGTTTTACACAAAGTTCTTTGCGTGAAGAACAGAATGGAGTCAAAAACATGCTACAGGAAGTTATTTCAGCTGCTAAGAAACCGGATTTGTGTGTTTGTGCACGTCAGCATGTATGCATCTGCCACAGTCTGCGTGTGTACATCAACAAACACTAAAGTGTTATCTACCGCTACCCCCCTCGCCATTTTTCCCCAGCACTGTACTGCTCTAAATACGCTCAATCAAATAATGTGTTGGGAATAATTAACCCCAGAGCCCCCATTGGTTCTAATTGGCACCTATTAGAGAGCTGTATGATTCCTTGATAAACACTGTGGAGAGAGAGCGAATGGCAGCAGTGGTGGGCGGAGGTTTGATTGGTAAGCAAAGTGCGGGAGCGATGCATACCGGGGGTAACCAACATTTAATTATCAATGAGGTTTTCGCAACACTTTAGAGAGGCCCCGGGCATCGTTTCCTTCAGTAGTAGTAATGGGCTCTTTTTAATGGAACTTGTGTTAAACACGGTGCTGCCACTGCAAAGCTTTGGCGTTCAGCCCCAGCCCTTAGTTGTGGCTGCTTTAATTTAGGTGACTACTGAAAGAAGACGGAGCTCATTTGGGTTACACGCTTTTTTTGGAAGTGTGCACCAGGGCCACGGAGGGAGATAAAGAGGGTGCCCATGGTGAATTCACATAGGCCGCATTTACATTTTCTCATTTGTATCTGCTTTGAGACTTCTTCAGGGCCGGAAAGATGATTCATCTATTCAGGTTGCATCTACAAGGGTCAGAAAAGTCGGTTAGTTAGCTATACTTGTCCTCGTGTGGAGGAAAATTCCAAATTCTACCCTGTATGCTCTGAGTATTACAAATTGTTGCATAACTTTCTTTAACTTT
This sequence comes from Plectropomus leopardus, assembly GCF_026936395.1. Classification (NCBI taxonomy): domain Eukaryota; kingdom Metazoa; phylum Chordata; class Actinopteri; order Perciformes; family Serranidae; genus Plectropomus; species Plectropomus leopardus. Next base: position 10,728,247 of record NC_142196.1, read on the forward strand.
TTAGCCACAGCATTGGAGCCATGCTGTTTTAAAATGACTTGTGGTTCAATGTCACTCTGCTGTCAAACTCCACCCGCTGTCACCACAGCCATTAATGTGGTTTCCCAATAAGACCAGTGAGAATTTTATATGACATCTCATTTTATTTCTCAACCAAACAAGCTGTCCTTTATCCTACATTTGACCCATTTGTTTACCCTATAGTGTCATGTATATTCTTTTTACTTTTCTTTTGAATGTGTGTTTTATAAACACTTTAGCCGGTCACGAACTGGTTGTCATAAGGGCTCAACATGTTGCCAGACTTGCTATGTACTTTGAACGCTGGGAGTTCAAAGCATTCTAACATCCAGCCGCTGTTACAGTTTATTTATGTCCTCTGTTTTTTCCTCACAGTCACCATCAAACATAATCTGGAGACTAATTGTTTAAAAAAGGGGTACAAACTAAATCAGGGATGTGTGGCCTTTATTGTCACATTTTTCCAACCCAGTTGCCAGTCTAAAATGTTGGCACTGTACATATCATACATGACATAATTCAGATTACATGTATTTTATCAGCTGAGGAAGAGGGGATGTTGGGTGGCATGACACCTTGATGAGATGGCTATAACCCTGCGTCACAGTTTGAGACCAACAAAAGCAGGTGTTATTGATGACAGTTCAAGACATATCCAGCCATGTTTGTAGTTGCAAAAGTGGGTGTCTTTCTAACTTTAGGACATTGTTGTACATTGACATAGTTAGGTTTTTAAATTTGCGACATGTCCAGTTGTTCTATATTGACAAAAGCGGGTATTTTTTTTACCAAGAAATTGGGACATGTCTAGTCATTATTTTATATCAGCAAAATCAGTTGTTTCCTAACAAGAAATCAGGACATATACAGTCATTGTTCTATATTGTCAAAATTGGGCATTTTTTGAACAAGAAATCGGGACATGTCCAGTCGTTGTTTTATATTGATAAAATGGGGTATTTTTTAATCAGAGATCAGGACTTGTCCAGCAATTATTGTATATTAAAAAAAATATGTGTACATTTATTTATTTATTTATTTATTTTTGCAGTGACACACGTGTGTATTTTAAGCCAAACATTATGTTTTCCTAACTCTAACCAAGTGTTTTTTTGTTTCTAAACCTAACCAAACATTAACCACAGTGTTGTCTCAATATAAAATTAAAAACTGAAATGTAAAGAAACATAACATTTCAACAAGTCTGCTACAGACATACAAAATGTAACACATTCACGGTTTGCAGAAAAGTGCAATGCTAATATTATTGTGGCAATGGGTTGGTTTTGCACTTCTTGCCACCATATTACCAACAAGACTCAACCAATAAACCCAAGAAAAAAAATGTTTAATTTATTAAAAAATCAAATGCACTTTGTTTAAAATAAATGTGAAAATTACTGAATTAAATTGTGTCAAGCCATTGCCTACAATGAAAAGACAATGCAATCATCACCTTTAACCAAAGATATACACAGTGTTTCCCGGACTAGGTTTAAGAAAGCTAAAAACATGTGTGATTTCGATTTTGGAAATGTAAACCATGGGAGGGTTAAGATACTGGCTTGGGCTTTGGCCTTCATCCGAGGCCTGAGGCGTGCTCCTCTTCCACAGCACTTGCATTGGGACTAACGCTGGGGCAAAGGGGCTCGGGGCAGAGCCAAGCCCAGGCCTGACCCAGTTTTCAGGGGGTTCCTGATAGCAGACGGATGGGAGTCTCAGGGTAACCCTCCATCAACACCAGCTCCTGTAATCTGGCCTAGCATGTGCCAATCAAGCCGAACGCGATGACAAGCTCGCGATGACACGGCCATCGTCCTCTCTCCTTTCTTTGCTGCCTGGACGTCTCAAATGCAGGAAAACATCCCAGTGATTATGGCATTTCAGTGTCAACTGGCATGTTGAGTTTGGCCTGAACGTTGAGATTGACAATGGAGAGACAACATGTTTGTGAGCTTTGCAAAGTTTATTGGCAAAGGTTGAGGTTTTTGGCACACAAGTGTTCAGTGGTATTAGATGAAACTTGTTTGTGGAAGCAAACCTTCAGATCACATTTACATCCGTGGAGATTCCAAAAACCACGAGCCATGAGTGAGAAATACACTCGCTCTCTCACTGATTCAAAAATAGAGCTAGTATAACTTAAAATATACTTAAATGTCAACTTCAACTAGAGTTAAATGTTGGCAGAAAATGCATTTCATAAGGATGAAGCCTCATGGAAAGTTCACACTTTTTCCCTCCATTTTGAAAGTGGTCTTTTCCATTTTCCAGCTGTCAGGAGGGAATCCTTTTTTCTGGACACTCACATGTAAGCATACTGGGAAAGAGAGAGAGAGTGAGAGATAGTGAGTATGAGAAACAGAGGGAGAGAGAGCAACACATCTGACAATCCACTGGCATGAAAGTGAGCCCCTCAAGCTAACAAATTCAGAGGGAAAATTACAGTTTTGCGCGTTTGTGTCAATATGCATGTCAAAAGGTAATTGGGAAATTGTTCTGCAATGTCAAGTCCTGTTGGCAGTGTTTAGCCTGTGGTAAGATCAAAACCATTTCTTCACAGGCTTCCGAGAGGCCAGACCAAGCTCTCTAACTCTCTCAACCATACAAGACTCTCCTTTAAGCTAATAATGTGGCTGTTTATCGTAAAGTACATTATTATCAGCTGCTCGCAGGATCTGCTCAAAATGACAAAAACTGAAGTGCACTTCTGCACTGTCATGAACCAGATATATGAGCATGAGATCAGTCAATAACATGCAATATGGACTCAGTGCAATTTGGCTTTTTCACTCATATAGTTTTATTTTATTTAATGTTGATTTGCATTACAACAATATTTAAAGCAATGCATCTCAGCATATTGCTAATTTAAAATGCCAATCGCTAAAGTTATGAGCGTATTAGTGTTCAATGAGATTTTTTTTTTTTTTTTTTTTTTTGCACATATTTGTGTTGATTTTGCAATGTTTAAGATTCACATTTAGTTACATCCAGTGTTTCTAGAGTGCTGTGCTATTATTGACACTAGCTGAGGTAGTTTGACAACTCAGCGGAAAATATTTGTCAAGGCAAAAACAAAAACTAGTGTTAAAAAGAGCCTCACCAAATGAAGATTAAATGGTCAGAACTGCATTCATACCATTTAAAGTGAATTATTTTCTGTTAGAGAATATTATTCTCAGTGTTTTTGATGAAAAAACCTAGGCAAAGTAGTATTTATTGTTCGAACTAGATGACCAGAATGTCACCAAGTAAATGTTTTGTCATTTTTACAAGAGACAGGAATAGGCTATCACAAAAAAAGAATGGTATAGTGTAACAGAAATAGCCTCACGCCTACAGTTCAATGTTATCTCAGCACATTATCCCATTTATTTCCATTTCTAAACACTGATTTATATGTTTATAAAAGATTTCCTCTAACACTGGATATGTTACAAAGGTCAGCGCGCCTTAAGGTGCTACTCTGCCACAAACGAAAAGTTCCATTAGTTTTGGTTTCAATAGACTTCCCTTAAACAATGGTCTAAATGCTGTTTTGCAGGGTTTTCCACTCTGTTATGTGTGAAAGTGTAGGCTAAACAATGAAACCTTGTAATTCTTTAGCATGACAAAGTAGAAAGACAATGAATGTGCAGATGAAATAACGCTCAGTAAGTTACATGTATACTCAACAACTTTCAAAATTAAAATATATTAAAAGCTCAGTAAAACACTTTTTTTTCATTCCAAGGAGTTCAATTCTATACTATAGGTGTTTTTTTTTTTAATCTTCATTAGGGTCAGGGTAATGATTTGGTCATGGTCAGGCCCGATCCAGTCACACTTCTTCATGCATATACAAATCAGTGTCATTCTTTGTCACACAAATAAGTAGAGATATAGAGAGCAGCCTCCACAACCTTCCAGGAGTGTTGGCTTGAAACTGGCTCATGACCTTTGTCATCTGCCACAGCCGCCACCTCTCCTTCTCTTTCTTCATCTCTCACTGTCAGTCTTCACCGTGTGCTGCTCCAACAGAAATGACAATCAATAAAGCAAAATAGATGGAAGCTTAAAAAGAACAAATAAATAAAAGGGAAATTCAGTAAGTGAGTGGCTCTTTTTGTTACGTTGAATCATGATGATGATGATGATGACTAGAAAAGTCATGAAAAGAATGGACACCGCTGAGTATATTTTCTCTACAAACTAACATCCCTCTTGTAGTTGCCAAGGGTCCTTTAGAGTTGGATTCACTTTTTTCCGTTTAAAGTGGAGTGGACATTTATTTTTGGCACTATATGTCCACTTTTTGTCAAAATAATTACCTGCAATGCCCAGAGAACTAACAGCATAAAAAACATTTCCGAATAATACATAGTAGCATTTGTAGGAACTGGGCACCAAACAAAAAATATTGTAGTCACTGCATAAGTGTTTCTGTCCTGCTGGATGAAGTTAAAAGTGTCTAACCTGAAGGCAGAAGCAAACCCATATGGACAGAATGGGCCCTATCACCTGGCATTAGAGTTTTAGGACCCTATCAACCTGGAAGCTTCAGGGAAAGAGATCCATAGCATGTGTCCCATTTCTTTATGAATCTCTTCTCCCTCTTCTTTTTAATTTTGGGAGGCAAATTTGTGGGAACGAAAAATATATACCTCCTCTGTTATTGCCCTCGGATTCTGAGAACAGAAATGTGGATGCAAAGTTTCCCCCCCCACAAAAAATATGTACAGTTTTGGAGCAACTAAATTTAAATACATAAATAAATTATAAACAATAAAATAAATCAAATAAAAACCTGCATGTCCAACGAAATGCGTAGGAGTCAAAAAGTGAGAAACTTTATGATTTTACTTTTTTTTTAAAAAAAAAAAAGGTTGCCACTGTAAATAACAACCTCAGGTGAGTTTCAGGTGACCTTCAGGCCCTTTGTGGTGTTTTGCCTTTTCTCTCACAACTTTAGTCATATAATATTATTTCTGTTACAGTGAATTTCTATAAATATATAGAATGTATTTATTTATTAATTTGTTGTATTGTGCCATATAATACGCTAACTGTTTCTGTTTTGATCATTATTGACTTTATAGCATTTTATGGCCTATTTATATGACACCTTTTTGCCATTTATTATCATCATTATTATTATTATTATTATTATTATTATTATTAGTATTATTAGTATTATTATTAGTAGTAGTAGTATTGCTTGGGGGCATAAGGATAAACAAATAATTGCCCAAAAAAATCTGCAGCAACTCACAGAAAGAAAGAGAGGCAGAGAAAGGGAAGAAAGAGAGGGATGGAGAAAGAGAGAGACAGAGGCGGGGGGTGTATACCAATCGTTAAAGGGCCAAGCCAGTGAGTTGATTAGGTTCAGGAGAGAGAAGCTGCTGCGGCTTTCTTTGCGCACAGACAGAGTATAAGTCCTTTATCATGGGGAGGCACCGGCGTGGCCCCGAGCTATTGCTGGCCTGAAGCAAAGTACCAGAGAGAAGAAAAAAAGAGAGAGAGGGAGAGGGAAAAAAAGAAAGAAAGGGTGGGGGTCTATCATCAAACTTCATAATAACGCTTGGGGTTTGCCACAGCTGCGCAGTGACCCTTTTATTTTGCTGTGATGGAACAGATAGCTCACTATGAAATAGTGTGAAATTATCATGTCTATTAATTCAGTCAGACATCCACGGCTCTCCGCTGCTACACCCCCCACCCCCCCAACTCTCTCTTTCTCTGTGTCTGTCTTATTCCTTATCCGTGGAAATATGTGATTTCCTAGCAAATGCTCCATTTTACTAGAGTGATTTTTCCATCGTTGATTCACAGAAAATAAGGCAAGGCATGACACGGGGTGTTAGAGCACCGGGTGTCTGTGTGTTCACTACACAACACAGGCCGGTGGGCACTCTCGTCGACTTTACACGTGAAGCAGACACTCTGTGTATTTTTAATTCATCACAGGGAAAAATACATTTTTGTTCTCTTATCGAATCACCTATTATAATAAATCCAATCACTTAAAGTCAGATAGAAAAACTCTGCGCAGTGTGAAGGGTTGATACGCGCTGTTAGTCCAGCTGAATGTCCCAACATTTGTGTTTTATATATATTTTAGGGTTTTTTTTTCGAAATGTTCAATTTAAATAGATTTAAATTAAATTGAGTTATATTCAGAAATCACATATTGAGCATTATTATTATTATTATTATTATTATTATTATTATTATTATTATTATTATTATTGATACTATTAATACTATTTTTGTTGTTGGAATTACTTTTAGAATAATCAAAAACAACAATAAAATAATAATAATAACGAATAATATATTATTACGTTAACATTGTTTGCTTACTAATAGAGTAAAGATTTTTTTTTAAATTGGCCCTTAGCATTTTAGATTCCCAAACTGCCTCGAGCTTTACGCAACATCTGTGAAGCTCTGCACATCATGTCGCTTGTCACTTCAGTTGTGTCTTTTTCTAGCAGCATATACAGCCATTGCTCTGCAGATATCAAAGCAACTTACAATCAGCTATGTCAACTTTCTGGTTGGATGACCAAGTGGATTTCCCCCCTCTTGACTTGAATAATACTTGGTTCTTGTGAGAAAAAAAAATCTAAAATAGTCAGAGACGCGGACAAAAGTCACCAAAACCCATTTTCATTTTGTAGTCATTGCTCATGCGACCGTTTTGCCAATAAAGCCTGCCAACGTGGTGCACTGTCAATATTAATGAAGATGGTGCTCCAAATGTGTTGACCTGACAGCAACAACAACATGGGGGGAATCAAAAAAATATAAAGGATGTGGCTGTGTGCTTATGGAGCGTGAGGGTCTGGTTTGATAAAAGGTCTGGGGTTTGATTCAGAGAAAGAGGGAGAGGGATGGAGAGAGAGAGAGAGAGAGAGAGGGTTGATTGAAATGGCGTGTGCCTGGCTGACGGGAGCCAGTGAGGGACAAAGCCCCTGCGAAGCCACGGCCACTCGAGCAATTATTCCTCCACGCTGCATTTGGATTAGTGCAATGGAAAGAAGCATATGTTTGGCCCGGGGCGACACTCCCCCCCTGGCTGACTGCAGAGGATGCAGGGAGAGAGAGAGACAGAGAAAAAGAGAGAGAGAATGACTAAAACTAGAATATAAACTGCATTAACCAAGTGGAGAAACATTAACACATTTTTAATCCGCTCTTTTCTCATATATTCGGGGATACACAGGCCCATGAAATTGGCAGACCTCAGTGCTTGATAGGTGACTGGAGGACAACAGTGATTTCTGATAAGTGTTGTCACAGCGCTAAAACAATATTTATTGTTTAGAAGGCATTACTTGATTCAAATTGGCAAATATAAACCATTAAAAATAATAAAATACAGTGAGTGTGTGTGCGCGTGCGCGTGCGTGCGCGTGCAGAGAGGCGTTCGCACTTTTTGCAGATGTCATCTAATTAAACACCTCTGATTTTTTTGGGAATGAGCCATATTGCGCTCGAATTATTGAGCTCGAAGCGCCTATCAGGAGTCCCTTTGTTTATTCAAAGTCACTTAATGTTTTCTAATCGATTACCTAATGTCTCAAGTAATCAAGGGTGATTTGATGATTTGCTGGAGTCATTGACCTCTCTTGGCTTCTGAGCCCTGGCTCGCAGAGTGGGCAAGGGGCCCATAGAGGGGGGTCAACGCCAGGCAAGGGGGCCCAAAAGCCTCCAAAATGACGGCTGATGTCAGAGTTGAGGACAATTAGACATTTTGCGCTTCGTTGCAAACTTTAAAGTCACATAATTCGATTGCACCAATAACCGTATCAAATGTCATTTAGAGGAACCCTGCGTCTTGTCCAAGCCACTTACTGTTAAGCCCGCACTTTGAAATGCGCCTATGGTAACAAATCCGATACAAGTACGGTGTTTGCACAAAATGTATCGATAAAGTGACCATCTGCTCTCTATCATGTATTCCTCTCTTCTGGAGCATCAACATGCGTAGTCCATCAATATCCTCTATCCAAACATCTCTGTTCCATCAATAAGGAGAAACTTTCCAGCACCGTGTGGACACTAATCCTTTGCAAAGGCGTTTTTTTTTCTTCCCCAAAAATCCTGCGCAATGACTGATCATCTTTAAACAATCACTTCAATCTCCATCAGATCCCTCTGTTTAAATGTCAGGACAGCTGGGCTTAAATCAAATTCCAATCACACCGATATAACATTTGTGGCAGTGCAGCGAACAAATCTGGGCCTTGAAGGCTGTTGCCCTATATCTTTCTTCCCCCATGCAGCTCCAAAGCATCGCCTGCGAGCGTTACAGTGCAGACTGTTGTAGCGATTGTGCTACAGGGGTAATTAGGCCACGCAGACACTCTTTTTCACCAAGCAGTGACCTCAGCAGCATCAACTAAATACTTTCTGACCACAAACATGGCGCGTAAAGTGGATGGGACGCGTTTGGAGCGATGAGCGCAGCAGTGATGTGCAGCTGGTCGGAGATGAAAAGTTGCCCTGCAGACAGTGATCAATAGAAGGCGAGGAGCATGAAAAATATTTGCACACAAGCATTCATTTAAGCTCCAAATTAATCCCGCACACATGGATCATTTATTTAAATTTGCAGCTTTTTAAAAATAAATAAATACATTCAGAATAAAGTGCGCACACAAGTCTGTTTGTCCTTCATTACATCTCTGCCTCAAACTATAAATATCAGCAACCCACTGAACCTGTCTTCACCAGCAGAGAAACACTGTATGAAGTGAACAGATAGAAAGAACACTTGAGCACCATCATCTGCCCACAGAAAGACGCTTAATCACACACTTTAACCCCTAGTATATATTTTATTTCGCATATCCTCCAGAATATTTGATAACAACAGGCCTCACACTTATTAATTACTATACGGGAATCAGCTGTAATTGCTTTAGTTGAGACAAGCAGCAGTTATGGATTAAATTAGCCAAAATCAGCTGGGTATTGCTGACTGGCTCTTCAAATTTCACACTTTTTTTTTAATTTTTTTTTTTTAAACTGACTCGCTGTGAGGCATTATGAAAAAAACTAGCTCTACCTGTTTTAGATCAAATTAGGCTAACATAACAATTTTGTATTAAAAAGGTATGCAAATTATAGGCAAGTATCGGTGTAAACAAAACCTCAGACAATAGGATTTGGAGTTTCTTTAACACTCCAATTCCATTACACAGAGAGAGACACAATTACAGGCCTCGCGATCCTCCTCATCTCACACTAATAATGCGCACAAAATATCCACCATTGTCACACATACCACTATTTCTAATGCGTTCGTTTCACCCTCCAAAACCTGTTTTCATTCAAGCAAACCCCGATAAATTTATTAAATAACATTAATGACACACGTGAGGGGGCTTCCTTTTTTTGCGCTAATACCAATGAATGCTGCTTTAACACGATTGTTTTCCCCCTTAAAGTGACTATTTATGCTATTCCCCCCTCACATCCACCATAGCAGGAGCAGCCGGGTAGTCTCTCCCCTTTATGAGTGAGCTATTGTGCCTGAGGACAGGATCCCACACACAATCTGAAGACTGAGCCAACAAAAACAGGGCCTGACAGACAATGCCTCGCTTCACCTGCTCCAGCACTGTGCATCGCAATTATGCCAAGGACATGTACAGTTAGGCTTCATTCACCCTCCTGCAGAAAAAAAAGCCTCAGAATTAAACCAGGGCCCCGAAAATCATGCAGATAATAAATATGGCTGCTGAGGAGATTGGAGAAAGAAAGAGGAGGAGGGGGGTGCTCTCTGTTACAATATTTTAAACTGCATGGTTACCAGACAGTGAAATGGGGAAAGCAAGAAACAAGATGCATATATCACCAGACTGATTCACGCTCCAGACGAGATAGATTCGGGAGCTATAGGTGCCACGCCATCAATATACAATCAAACTCAAATGTTATGCAACGGCCCTGCACTCTGCAGCTCTGCACGCAAAATAAAGCAAAGGCCAGCATCAGATTTGCTATTACAGCCTGCGTGATAGCCACATTTATAGACCCAGTCAGCCACAAAGACAAACACAAATACCAGTTAGAAAAGGAGATTCGTTATATCACGAGATATATAGATTTAAAAAAAAAAAAATCCAGCATACTGAGCGCTGATTGTGCATTGATTACACTGAGAGGCAAACAACATAACAAATATTTGATGCATGTCTTTGAGTAAGGCTCCAGCACAGAATACACGGGGAGGGGGGGGGGGGACCCAAATATAGCCTATAACAACCAAACATTGCACACCAGGCCTATATACATCTCAGAGGGTTTTAGCTGGAGGGGTGGCGCTGCACACTTCAAACGCGAATATATCCATTGTTGTGAGCCATTTGGCCTGCATAAGATCCTGTGCTCTGAACTAGGGAGTTTAAAGTAAGATTTTTTTTATTATACTTGAGGGAAACAATGAGTTCAGCTGCTTATTGCAAGGAGCAATCGTCAGGGGAGACTTAAACTCAATTACTGTAGCCGGTTAGAATGGGGGAGAAAAAATCTAAGACAAAAAAAAATAGAATAAAAAAAACACCGGGGCGTTTCAAGCAGTGAATAAAAAATTAAAAGATATGAATAAAAATCGAGATGAAGCGTATCAAATATTTATTTTTTTTCTGGGCAACAAAGGACTATAATACATTGACAGGCATGGGAACTATTGCCAGCACATGTCTATACAATACAGCTAAAACCGCCTCCAATTTTGGACATTATCGGACATAACAAGATATCAGGTGGTCCCAAAAAAATGTTTTTTTTTTTGAATGTCTTCCAACATTAAAAAAAGACAATATTCCATTTATTGCTTTTATGGTGCTTCAAGGAGAGAACAAGAGGTGATTCTGATTGGCACAACACATAAAAGCTTGTATAAAAACGAAAATAGAAACACAAAAAAACAGTTCTCCTCAGGGTCTCACCTATGCTCTGTCTCAAATTAAAAAAAAACTGAATAAGGATGATATATATAGAGAGAAATGGAAGTTTATTTCTATTCAATTTGTTCACTTGCTTCAATGTCGCCTCAACATGCTACAAGAGGGCTGAATTGAAATATCCCAGAGAAATAAAAATACCCCAAACTTCTGTTTTCTAAGAACCATAAAATCACATGAAGAACTAACCGAATATTCAAACCCACTAAAACAGGAGGCACCAGATAAATAAAAAAAAAGAAGTTTCAACAGACGCACCATATTTACAATTCCCATTAAATTACACATAAATAAATATATACATACATGAACACTGATTCCCTTATATAACCGTGAATCGTGTTGAAATTCAAAAAGTTCAAGTTGGTCGCTTGGAGAGAGAGAGTGAGAGTCTACAACTGAAGTCATGACATGGAGCTCTGTGGAATTTCTCTTTGTTTTTCAAGTTTATTATTCACAATACTGATAAGAATTCATCCTCTTTTAGCTTCGTTTTTGCCACAATCGTAAAATTGAGATATAGAGGGGTCGCTGGATTTCAGTCCATTCGTTGCAGCTCATAAAAAATAAGGGGAGTACATAAAAAAGTCCTCTGGCTGAGGCAATACACCTTTTTCCTCGCCCTGGAGCTGTTCCTCTGCAGCTTTTTTTTCTTTTCTTTTTTTTTTTTTGCTCTTTTTTAAATAACATTTCATATGGTTCAGGTGTTGGAAGAAGAAGAAGATTCTTGCGTTGTTTTTTCCCCCGTGAATCCAAAGTGGGATGTAAAAACAAAACATGTAAAACCGCGCAAGATCAGGAAGTGGCACGTTTAACTTTATCAATAGTATTTATAAGGTATTTATAATATTTATATTGAATGGGTGGGGGCCGGGGCGAGGCGGGGAGGGGGTCGGTGTAGAAGAAGGGCCCTGGGCTTTGGCCCTCGGTGAAGGTGGGATGGAAACATCACTTTCTGTGCTTCTCGTCTTTGTCTCCGCCTTTAGTGCCGTTATCTGAATGACTGTTGGGGTTGTTGTTGAGGTACATTTTGTCCATGGCTTTGATAGCCTCGGTCAGATAGTTCTGCAGGGCAGTGACTGCCGCGCACAGTGCCGGAGTCCCGAAACCGTGCGAGATTAGACTGAAGTGGGTCAAACAGCTCTGGATTCCCGGTTCAAGAATGGGCTGCGGCCGTGAGTTTCCCAGCGGCGAGCGGTCCTGGGACAGCAGGTCTGTGAACTCTTTGCAGACTTGCCTAAAAACAGAGAAAGTTCGTCGTGTTAAGTCCCACCCGGAACATCGAAAATCCCATGCATTTTAATATAAAAATAAATCAAACTATGCACACTGCAAAAATAGCAATTTTTATAATCAGTCAGTCCTGCAGGGGAGCTGGGCTGTAAATTCAAAATTTGCGTAAAGAAGGGTGAAAAGTGAGCAGCCACTAAAGTCCTGTCTCTGCAAATCCACTCATTCCATTTTCCTTCTTTCTTTCTTTTCTTTTAAATACACTTATTAGTGGGGTGAAATTGTGTTTCTTACCCTGCTTTGTTTTCAGAAATTAACACTTGGCTAAAGAAAATGTCCTGAAGCTACAAACAGGTGGAACTTCATCTCTGAGCTCAGTGGCAGGATATCTTACTTTTATTAGGATTTTAAGAGAAAACATGAGTTCCAAATTACTTGTCGATGTGAAAGGAACTTTTTTTTTTTTTTTGCAGTGTCAACTTTGAACGGAAATCAGTTATTACCAAATAGTAAACCAATTTTTAAAAAATCTATAATAAATATAACGATGCTTGAAAAATACACCTACATTGTCATGCAACTTACATACACGTAGAATATTCTTATAATGTAAAGACGTGTATATTAAAAGGTGAGCTCTCCTATTCATGGTGCTGGTATTTTAATAGCACTCCAAAAGCCTGTAATAAGCGGTTACAGCTGTTTGATTACAGCGGCCCGTCATCAATATTAAATGCAGGCCATTTAAGGAATCCCCACGTCTCACTTAACGCACAGCAAAAAAATAACCAACACCAATGGAAGCGCTGCATGTGAACCAGCTATGTGTCAATGTCACTGAAAGCACAAGACAAACAAAATAACGGCTGTGCGTGTGTGTGAGTGTGTGTGTGTGTGTGTGTGTGTGGTGTATGTGTGTGTGTATGAGGGAAAGGCCAAGTCAACAACAACAAAAACCAGTGTATTTAATTTAACTGCACTATTTTAATTATAATGTTTAACATTATACTGATTCAAATGTGTCAATAATAACGAATAAGTGTCCAAATAAAAATCCATAATTATCAGAGATGTCAGTAATATTTAAAAGTGTGTGGCAAAAAAAATACCATAAAATAAAATACCATAATAAATAAATAGCATAATAAAATGTATTCATTAGTAAAAGACTAGCTAATATTTGACTGATTATGGCATGGGTAATGGCAGCATATTTTTATCATGATCACACATTTGTCATATGTGTGTAAAAAAAAATCATTTGATTGAAACACACTTTAAAAATGGAAATGAGTGTGGAAATTGCATTTTGATAAAGCTGTGTGTGTGCGTGCGTTTGTGTGTGTGTGTGTGTGTGTGTGTGTGTGTGTGTGTGTGTGTGTGCCAAATGAACACGCACACAAACACACACACACACTGGCTGGAATGCATTTGGTGTGACACAGTGATATGCGATAACAGCACTTACTTTGTGGCCAATAGCATGTTTTTTCTTTGGACTTGTTCGTTTGGGTCGGAATGCTGACGGTTTACATATTCAGCTACTGCCTTGGCTGGAAACTCGGTCTCGCATACATAACCAAAATCCCTGGCAAGATGTACCGCTTCGCCTGAGAGAAAAAAAAAGAAAAGGGAAAAAATGAATGTGTTTGCTTATTAAATATGGTTACATCAAATTCAGAGCAGTTCACACCCCCTGCTTGGACCAACACATGATGAATGTGAAGTGACAGCAGGGTTACAGCACCTGTGCCTCACAACAACACTAATGATGATAACAACAACAATAATAGCCTAGAAATAATAATAATAATAATAATAATAATAATAATAATAATAATAATAATAATAATAATGATAATAATAATCATAATAATAATAATAATAATAATAAAAGGGCAACGCGAGCTGTCAATACACTCCCCCATACCGTGAGAACGGTTAAATATGGAGGGGAAACAATAAGTGGATATGAAATATAGACGGAGCGTCATGCTTAACACCATGTCATTGATTACCAATGCTTTCACATTATTGAAAGTCCAGCAGATCACACAGGCATGGGGAAGCAATTTTAAAGGGCTATACCTAAATCTCACTTTGTCTTTACATATTCAGCTATGAGAATTACAGGTTGCATTCCGTCCGCATCTCTTGTTGGTTGATTTTTTTTTTTTTTCTCCTTTTCTCCAAGTATTTGGTTTTAATTTCCTGAAGCAGTTGAGTTTTTACTGCGGGGCTTCCTGCCCATAAGCCTCCACTCCGGAAGAACGCATGCGCCAATTAGCATCAAAGCTCAAGTCCAGTAAACTCGTTTCCATAAAATGGAGCGGATCATAAACAATGACAGCACTTCAGCGAACGCAGTGTCCCTTCACTAAATAACCGGCTGCCTTCTCCCACCCCTCTCTGCCATCCAAGCCCTCACCACGTGCCACCACCCCTTTATTACCCGGAATCATACATTTCTCCAGGCTCATTACAATACAGCACATTTCTACCGAGCGCAATGAGCATTGCATTCGGCCCCTCTTCTGCAATAATGATTAACAGGGACCAATGAACCATCGCAGGCTTTCACCTTTGGAAAACCCACAGCACACCAAAATACCACTGCACTGAATAATAAGGTTCAACTCAAGCAAAATGGATTTATCCACTAAAAGGCATCTTTTCCAGCGCGCCATAATTGAGTAATTTATTCTTTAATAGGCCCAAAACATATAGCTCCAAATAGGTCAGCGCCATTCCATTTGCATGCAACAGAAATCTTCACTGAAAACCAAAAGCATAGGAAGCTATTAACGAAAGAATTAAGTCACCATTTAGAAAATAGCAGCCCTATGCTGCCATACACAGCCTTGTATTAATGTTTGCAACAACGCAGGGTTAATAAATCAATCGACTTCTCATCCATGAGGTGAAGCAGCTCAGCGGCGCCCAATAAACAAGCAACACTCAATAATTAACTGGACTTCAACACAAATTCATCCAGTGTATAAACTAGGCCAGCCGTGGACCTGCAAGTGTGCTCCTGAAAGCGAAGGCCAACGCTGCAAAGCCACTACCAGCACTATTCTCCCTCTCTCTCACACACACACTCTCTCTCACACACACACACATCCTTCATGCTTTATTACTTGCGAGGCAAAGTCGGTCCACATTACACGGATGAGCGCATATGCTGATTTCCAACACAGAGAAAGAAAGAAAGAGAGGAAGAGAGGAAGAGAGAGAGAGAAAAAATCCCAGTTTGCAAGCACCTGATATCGCGGGAGCAACAAGAGTGAGAACGTGATTTACGGCGACTTACCTTCGACTAGTGACGTCAGCAAGGTGACGTTTGCTGCCTTGCGTCTGCCTGCAGGTAGATTCAAGCCGATTTTATCCAGCTTCTCCCTTAAGGATCTTCCTCCATTCTTAGACTTGGCCCTGTGACAAAACATAGCAGGGATTTAAATATAAAATTAAAATATATATATATATAATAATATAGTGATTTTAGGCACAAGTTTGGGCTTTTTTTATGATTATGTCCTCTTTTTTATGACACTTCCTATGGTGCATACTTTTCTATTTACAGTGAATGTGCCTCACCAATTAAAAAAGGTGAATTTGGCTGGCTTCACCCTCCATTACTTCCCTCATATGAGCTATAAATAATACCAAAAGAGCCCAGCCTTTTTCACCAGCAGACAAATACTGTACAAAATGAATAAATAAAGCCCTACTTAATAGGCAGCACTATTACTGGCTGCGTGTCTGCAGCACTTCAGTAGACAGTTCACTGGAGACCAATGTTTTCATGTGTAATGCCTTCACTGGGCCTATAGAGCTGGGGTTGAAACAGACTAGGCCTACATTAATTTGAGTGAGAGAAAGAGAGATAGAGATAGAGAGAGAGAGAGATCCAGTGCGCAGGGGAAGTTAATATGGAATTTAACAGACCCCTCCTGCTTTAAATGCAGGAGCTAGGTGTCATGGTTGGTCGATTTTAATTATTCTTGGTACAGAGGAGAGAGAGAGAGAGGTGCACGCTCACAGAGAGAATGGATTGGAGTAGAATGAGAGAGCTCACGCGCACAGACACACATGCAGGTACAGGGAGAGTTGTTTTTTTTTTTTTTTGCAGCCTTCCAGTCGAACTCACCTCCTCAGCACCCCGCCCAGCAGAGAGGCGTTGAGGCACTCGGGCGGCGAGAGGCGTCTCTGCACCTCCGCCACCGTGACCTTGTACTTCGATGTGGAGCTGAGGAGGGACAGGCGACCCGGAACTGAGCAGAACACCTCGTTGGGGTTTACCACCCCTCCGAAAAGACCGTCCTTATTTACGGGGATGGAGGAGACGTTGTTGTTCTTGGATAAAGACACTGGACCTTGCGAGGGAGAGAGAAAGAGAGGAGAGGGAGAGAGGGATGGTGGGGATGAGGGGGAGGAGGGAGGGAGGGGAGGCAGAGAGAGACCGTGCTCAGTGAATTTCATGCAATGCAGAGCCTTAACTAAATGAGAAGGGGGGATTTAGGCCCCGGATTTAGAGTTTAGCACCACATGTGTACACTTTCAGCAACAAGGACATGCAGAGAAAAAAGCGACTAACAGAGGCCTATACATGGCAATAAGAGGAATAATAACAATAGTGATCATGGTTGTATGTGCATTGTAGAACCGTGCGTAGTTTTCGATTAACCACACGTGCACAAAATTCTGAATATTTCCAATTATCTGTTCTTTATCGAAAAATAACATTTAAAGAGATCTCAGCAGCAGCACACAGCGAGAATCTCCAGTATCAGAGCGCGCGGGCTATTTTTGCGCACCGTGGATCGAGTCTGCACAAAGCAGTCACACCATCCGAGAGATTTGGTTAAGTCTACCTATTTTGACATATCCTCGGTATCCAGCAAAACACCGTCGCCCGTGTGTGATTTCAAACAGGGGAGGGTTGGTGGTGGTGGAGGGGGTTGGGGGGTGCTCAGCACTACTGGGCTTTACACCGTTTTGGTGTGCAGTAACCGGAGACAAAGGGGACTGTGCGCCTTTGGATAGATCACTTGTGACATTAATGGCTCAGGGGAGCCTAATAGAGACAATAGGAGTTAAACGAACTCTTGAGATTACTAATATAAGAAGCCAATTATCATGTTGATGCGCAGATAGACTCAAAATAGAGAGAATGGGAAAAAAGACAGAAAAGATGGAAAGAAAAATCGCCCCATATCTCATCTGGCGAGCTCTAATTTGACCTGACAAAACGCTTTTAAACGGCCTGCTTGTGTTGTTTAAAAAAGCAAATAAATACGAGAAAATAATAATCCAACAACGTTTTTTCTCTCTCTCAAGTCCGAGCTTTGATTCTCCCCCTAAATGGCACCATCACCCTGCACACACTATAGGCCTGTGCTCCCTCCACTGGTACCAACTTCCATTTTAAATCTGACCATGCAGTGTGATTGCAGCTTTCATCACTGAAGTGCCAGGATCGTCTATGGGCCTATATCTTTGACCATCAATACCACGAGCCTACAAAGCCCCCAACCAGCTCTACTCATCTTCCCCGCTGCTCTGAAACGCTGACAGTAAATTCCATCAGCGAGCTGGGGGAAAAAGGTGCAGCCAGTTTGATGCACTTGGAAACCATGTAATGAAAAATAGGCTACTGCGTATTAGGATCAGTCAGGCATTACCGCATTGCATCGAGTTCTCTCGAGCAGAATGGTGAATGGTGTGTGTGTGTGTGTGTGTGTGTGCGTGTGTGCGTGTGCGTGTGTGTGTGTGTGCGCGCAGCCCAGTGGTGTGCAGCTTGCAGAAACATGCATGGTATCTCGGAGGAAATTGCTTACCTTTTTTAATTACAGTCTGGTCGGGAATGTGAATTCCTTGATCATCAACAGGCTGTGACACAAATGCAAAAAAAGGACAATTTTAGCACAAAGGCAGAAAAAAATTCTCGCTCATGTGTGCGTGAATGGATGCTGTGCACGAACAAAGCACTGACACAATTAGCGGCCACAATCACCCCAACATGGAGGCTCTCGAGGCCCATACCTGTTATTATTGTCCACGAGTGTTTTCAGCGGGTCCCACTGATGGACGCACATTACATTAGATCACAAACTCAGACTTAAATAACGAAGCTGTGTCGCCCCATAATCTTGACCTAATTTCGCCCTCATATTGGCTCTACTCACAAGGAAACTTCTAATCTAGATTGGATAGTAATTACGGCAGCGCAGCCTATTAAAGGCCTATGAACTAATTAGAGGATTATTGGTGTTTGTTTCTGATTAAAAACTGGGGAAGAATCCTCTAAATAAGAACGGGAGGGTTATTGACAATTTTAGCGCTCATTTATCATGCATCTTTAGTAATCGCAGCTATTACCCAAACTCAATCCACCAAACTCAATTCTGCTGTTAATGTGCTGGCAATGTGTTATGACGTTATTGTGCGCAGAGGACGGCGAGCTTCATCTGGTTTTGAACTGAGAAATCAAATAAAAACAGAGATCCTATGCAAACACGTGCGCTTTTTTAAAAAAAAAATCAGTTTTATCTAATTAGATGTGTGTGACAATATTATAAAACACACATCGAATTAGGCCACTATCAACATTTTTTATATTTTATTTTTATTTCTGTATTTTTATTTTCTATATAGGAAATAAGGATGCAGAATTGTGTTTTTTTTTAAACTGGAAATAATTTTGACAAGGAAGCACATGATATTTTTTCAAACAGTAAAAATAGCTGCATTAATAGACTAATTTAATGCGTGTCGTTCCTTTAACATTTATTAAAGAGCAGTAATAATAAAAACACTTTTAATAATAACCTAAAAATATTAAAATGAATTTGCAGGATAATTATAAAAGGCAGGGAGCTTGAATAAATCGTAATGATAATTGAAAATAAATAATTATTGTATTAAGATTTTTTTTTAAACTGCCATTGCCGTTTTTGTTTTTGTTTTTTTATTGCAGGCCTAATATTAGTCCAAAATATAGCAGAACTGCCAAAAATTAATAATGCCAGTATTCTTTTTTTTTTTTTTTTTAATAGCCCAGAAAAACAGAAAGCCAGGTAAAAGCTGCCTCACCTGAACGTCGTCTAAAGAGTGAGGTATTCCATGGATTGGGATAGAGTCCGACAGTCCCGTATCGATGCCGTGGCCGGACGGTAGGAGCACTTCCCTGCGGTACTCCCGGCACAGCTGGTGGGGCAGGCTGCGGTGCTGGTGCAGCAGGCCGCTCTCCTGACCCTGCCTCTGGCCCGGCCAGCCCGGGTGCTGCGGCTGCGGCTGGGCGTGCAGGGAGTTGAGGGAGTACGGGTCGTTGACGTGCGAGTAAGGGTCCTGAGACTGCGGGTAGATGGGCTGGTAGGGCGGGGGGAAGTACGGGGGCTGGAAGTCCGAGTTCGGTGTGTGGGAGAGCGGAGGGGCGCTCGTGTAGGGACTCTGGCCCACGCCGCCCAGCTGAGGTAGCCTGGCTGTCCCATTGCTGGTGCCGTCGTGACGGTCCTGGCAGGGGAGGACAGAAAGAAAAGTGTGTTTTAGCCTAAATACATTTTAGTAATACACAAGCATATATGATCGCATTTTCTCCTCTTTGTTTTAACTGGAGAATGCTCTGCGGGCTTATGCTGGGGCATTATCAAATATGGCCTGAGTGTATGACAGCAGTAAGACCAAGTGTGGAACATTTCTGAATTATTTCTCCAGACTGATTTAAGCAATAAATGCAACAATTTCACACTCAGGTCACTTGTGCGCCAAGTTTTAAAAAGAAAATAACATAATAGTAAATGGTGAAAAGTAAATAGTAAAATAAAACATCGAAATTCCGAAAGGTTGAAATGCCTTCAAATAAATAAACCGAGTATTATTTCAGAATTCCTCCAAGGTGTCCCGCAGTTTTTTTACGCATGCAAAAGCTCCACAAAACACCATTCTGAAAAGAAATAATTTAACATAATCTGCAAACAAATTCGAAGTATCTGGACACGGTGAGGCTGCAGCAACTTACCATCGCGGAAAAACTGTGCACTAACATTTAAGATGGATTTTTGGTGCCACTCAAGAAAAAAATAAACAGTTCGAAAAAACACTTTGGAGTGTTTAGGGGGGTGGGGGGCAAGCAAAGGGGAATTAACCAGCAAAAACAAAAAAATAAAGCCCCCCGAAAAGACTCTTCTCTCCTGAAAGATCACGATGGCCCCGGCGATCAGATATGTGCCACAGAAGCTGGACGATAATCCATCAGAAATAAATGGTTAGATCCCCGCTGCCCTTCATGTGGGTCTAAAAATGCAGGTATTCGGCGATGCTGGCGGATTTGGGTTGAAAAGTTTCTCTTGGTAAACCCCTGTTTTCTCCCCTGCGCTCCTTGGCTTCTATCACAGTGCTGCCGTCCCTTCGCTTGAGCTCATATTAGCAAAAGAGCCGCTTCTTCGTCTCCCTCTTGGACTCCTAATAGAGCGCATTCATGACTATTAATATTACAGGAATACTTAATAATAAGGAAAGAATGGTCGGAAATCGGGCGTGAAGCGGAGGACGCAACTCAAGGCAGGAGTCTGCGCTTAAATGACGTCCATTGAAAGGAGGAATCAGTATCTAATCAGAGATGAGGAGAGAGAGGGAGTGAGAGAGAAAGAGGGAGTGAGAGACTGTGGAGGGAGTGGAGAGAGAGAGAGACAAAAAGAGGGACATTCACTCGCGTCTGACGAATCAGAGAGAGAGGGAGGAGGGGGGGCATTTTAAAAGGGTCCCAGGGCCAAAGCGCAAAAGTGAAAGAAAGACATAGGAATGAAGGGAGGTGGACTACAGACAGGGAAAGAAGGAGAAGAAGCCATGGAAGGAAACAACGTGCACCTCTGATCTGGGTGAAAATCCAGCAGACGACGCTATGGGCATTCCGACCGGCTCATTTCTACCGCTCGTCCCTTTGTTTTCCACCTCAGACTCCGACAGAGAGCTGTCCTCCATGGGTCTCCTTTCTCTCCTCTGTCACCGCCGAATTAATCAACCGGTTCCTCCTCGACTCCAAATGCCAGAGTCACACCGGCTAACTTTTAACTTTGACCCGGAAAGACGGAGAAAAATAAATCCCCAAAGTCTATGACAGGGCCGCTCGGATCCCGGCGCTCTAACCAACTTTTACGCGCGGCTAAAAGAGCTCCACTCCCCTTCCTGCTTAATCATACATTTTTTTTCAAAAAAAAATGCGAAATACCGGGCCGTGACCGGATTTCGTTTGCAAATTTTAGTTTTTCGCATCCACACTAGCGGGGAAAACACTGCTTGTAAATTAGAAACAATCACCAAACCATGAACGCGGAGGTGCCCAGCTTTTGTTTTCCTACTCCCGGTCGTCCCTATCCTCCCAGGACGCGGGTTAAAAACACGTCCGACTGGCTTCTCCACTCCTAAACAAGTCCCTGATATTACTGCCAAACTTTGTCTATGCCCATAACAACAATCACTCAGTGTATGCACTCCACACATACATGCACACACGCGAAAACTAACGGCTCAAATTGCAGAGAAATTAAAACTGAAGGGTAAATGTCCATGTCATTTGAGCAGTGAATAAAGCAGGCTGTGTTAAAGCGCTTACATCTGCCACCTAGTCAAAATATTTATTTTTAATTAAATGCATGGTAAGTGTATTATTTTAATATTTCCACGTGTCATTTAATATTTGGATATATTTTTTAAATGCGAATTTAAAAAGAAAAAAAATAAATAACGTGTGATTTTACTCATGCAACTGAAATTTAAAATACAGCTGTTATTACCATAATGGCAAATTATTATTCTCATTATCATTGCTGGTACTGTTTTTATTATAATATTATTCTCGTGATTAATATTGTTATTATTGTAATAATAATTATTATCATTCTCTAATTCTCTACACTTAAAATAAGAAGCTATGAAATGAATACAAGACATGGATGTATTTATCCTGCAGTTGAAATAAATGTGTTCACTAACAGCTGTCAAAAAAATGACAAATTTGGATCAAAACAAAAAAAAAAAAAGCGCATCCCTTAAAATAACGTCTTAGTAAAATGTCAAAAGTTAAATTAAATTAAACAAATGGAAGAGGAGCCCCTTACCTCGCAATCTTCATATTTAATGTTATCAGTTAATTTCCAAAGCATTTTCATGGGTTGCTGAGGTGGATATTGAGTATAGGTATCGCCTTAGTCTTGTTTTCACTCAGTGAATTGTGCTCCCCGCTCAGAAAAACTACTTTTATTGAAGCTGTGGGCTGCTGTCTGTCTTGCGCTCTGAGGTCTCCCTCTAATGGTGGAAGTGAAGGGCTGGAGCAGCTCTGTAATAACACTGGCACAGGGCCTCATTAGCATATCAACAGCCGTTTGATTCCCCCCATCTGCTCACACAACACCAATGGACAGCGCACAGGTAAAAACTAAAGCAGCAAGACGCTACACATGCTTATTATTTCTACTGTTCAGTGAGGTGTGTGTGTTTGGTGAAGGGGGGTTGGGGAGGGTATGCATGGGGACCTGCATGCACCTGGGACGGTTTCTACTCTGATTTTACGCGGAGAGAGAACTCCAAAAAATGTAATTCAACCATAGATTTACGATAAGAAATGAATGTGGAATAACTTTTTTTGGGTTGTCTTCTTGAGCACTTTTGTGTGTGAAAACAGCATGCCTATGCAAATACAAGCCTGTCGCACACTTTGTTGCCAACCTTGATTTTTTTTAAAACTCCCAAACTGTTATTTTAATCCCATTGAGAGCTGGGACCTTGAGAGGCTATTCTTTCAATGTTATGTTAAAAAGGTGAGCCATTCAAAGCGGCTCTACAGGTCCATTGACTACCTGTAAGGGCGCAGGGTTTGATGGGAGGGGGAGAGGGGGGGGGTGTAAATAATTAACACAACAACATGGCCTTGTTTCATTTGAATGAGCGGCTGAGGGAGCCTGGCTCTGCCCTGTCGCCGGCCGAGCCTTCCCCTCAGCAGGTCGTGGGTCAGCAGACAGGTCGCCAGCTCTTTAAGGCGTTGGCCCCTCTCGTTTTAAAACCTGGATTACCATTTTTTTAGTGAAGTACTCTTTCTTTACAGTTGTTATTAATGAGAATGGAGCGATGATACTGGCTGACAATGACAGCTATGCATGCGAGGGTCTTGGCCTGGTTGTCTGTGATGGCAGTGGTGATCTTTTTTTCTTTTTTCCTGTTTTTTTTTAACGAGTGAAACTAAAGTGTTTTGTTTCAGCAGGTCGTCTCTTAAATCCTCCACACCTCACAAAACAAGAGCAGTTTTTTTTTAGTGAAGCAAAGACAACACAAAACTCTACAGAAAACCCACAGACATGTAACTTAGAACTTTAAAAACGTGTAATCTGTTTTTGAAACAGCTGTAAATATATAGGAAACTATGAAAAGTTAGATTTTACTCCAAAGACGCAACGAAACGTTTTGGAATAAGGTTTTCACTAGTGCTCCACTTTTGACAAACCATCCATGTCCACACATTTCTATTTTTTTGGTAATAATAATAACAACAATAATACTAATAATAATAATAATACTAATAATAATAACAATAATAACAATAATAAAAACAAACAGTGTATCTGATAAGTCCCTCCAAGCTACAACAACATGCCTCAGGTTTTCGAGATGGACACTTTGACATGTAAGACTAACTGCGCAAAACAGACTTTCTAAAATAAAACATCTCCAACCTCTTTGTATGATCTCCAGACGCGTTAAACCTATAAACTACACTCCTTTCTTTACAAAAGATTTTACGGTGCCTGTGAAGCCTCATCCTACAACAAGTCGACACTTTGACAGTTTTCATGGATTTTTCACAGCCGTGTCTTTGTCTTAAAGTAAGCAGCACATACCTGCCATTCCCCCATTTTGCCCATAATTGACATTCTTTGTCTTCTGCTGCCTTTTGGTGATTTTTTTCAGTCGATCCGGTGCCGTGTCTGTCTCATTGAGCCTCCGGTCCCAAAGTAAACCTTTACTTTTTTACCTGGACCGGATCGCCTCACCTGGCCATAAAAACGGTGCGGGGCCACCTGGTGACGCATGCGCAGTGCTTCGGGTGTGGACGAGAAAGGAGAGACTACCTGGGAAAGAGGGAGATCGCCGACTTGAGTGCTGCTGGATAGGCCTGAGCTGTCATATTTTGGTCTCTATAATAACATTCACACGAGTTTTTTTTTTTAAACAAAAATAGTAAAATACAAAGAAATAAATGATTCGACTTACTTCATTAAAATCTGAGCCATTTCTATTCATAAAAAATAATCCAACGTGAATTATTTTGCAGGAAAGAGTCAGTTTACGCTTTTAACATTATACATCCATATATATAGTATCCATATATATATATATATATATATATATATATATTTTTACATTTGGGGAATTTATTTTAAAAAATAATTTCTAAAAAAAAGTGAGAAAAGTAAGTCACAACCTGCTGTAGTTTTACTCTCCCCTTAATTTATGGTAAAATGTATTTATAAAATAACTCATTAGAAAATGTGCTAAAACTACCCAAAATTGAGCAAAAAAAAAAAAGGAATTAATTAATTAATTAAATTGATATTTATCTTAACCTGACATAGACGTAAAAAGGACATATCTGCAATATTTCCTTGGTCTTTGTAGAAAACATGAATTCTCTCTGCAAATGAAACTGTGTCAAGTTAAAAAACTTGAAGGTTAACTGCCAACATCATTACTTCTACACAGAAAGCTACCCTGCTATTGTGCGGGTCATTATTTATTTATCCACTGTTTATTTCTAATACATACTTATGTAGACCCCTCGGGCCAGAAGCGAATGAGCTCTCCCTCTCTCTGTCTTTTCACAGGCACACACACACACCAACACACACATACATCCACAGAAGAGAGCAGCACGTGCGCACATATAGGTGATATAGTCAAAAAAGACATTTTGTCCTATTTAAAGTTTCAAGACAGCAAACGGGACGCGGTTCACGTCGCTGGCAGACAGCTGCATGAATGTCTCTGTCACTGCATCAAACATTTATATTAACATATTTAATGCATGCACTGATAATATTGGACAAACTTTTTTTTACGTAAAAACACACTTCTTTTTTTCTTTTTCTCCAATAAATCCTTTATAGTTGTGTTTTTTTGCAATTGCATAATTCCACACAGAATCTATAGATTTTTTTTGTGGTGTTAATATTTAAAACAAGCCTTCATGTTTGACTTCAAAGGCGAACACATTTTAACTGCACACACAATACCTGCAGCTATATAGGACTGGACAAAAGAGAGGGAGGTGGTGGATGGGAAGGGGGGGGTCAGAAATATTGTTTGGGGCTCTGCGCACTCAGGGAGGAGTAAGTTTTAAAGCAGAGCTGTCTGAGAGTGGGTTACTCTCAGACAAGAGCGGGGTCCCTTTTGAATATCCAGCCTGTTTGTCTAGGGCTTGGTTTCAACCACTTCCACCATCGCACCGGGCCTCCGGCAACGTTCAGCTTCCTAAAACTGCGAGCTGTGTTTAATAGGCGTCGGCAACGGCTGCACCTCAGGCACTTTGTACAGCCAGTCATATTTAGACAAATTACAAGACACATTATTATTGTTATAATTATTATTATTATTATTAGCACTAATGTTGTATTTTTTATTTGCTGTATTAATTTGATTTTGGTGGTAGTGTTGTGTTTATGCTTGTGCGTTTGTAAAGTGTCCGAAAACTTCGTGCGTAATTTACGCATCGTTATTGACTAAAAATAAAAAAATAGAAATCCTGTGGAACACCCCATGAAGTGTTTTCTCCGTCCCCCCCTCGTTGTTTTGAAATATTGATCGATGATTGGACTTTTTCTTTCGCCCCAAGTTATGGAGAAGTTGGACATTTATCTTAGACAAGATAGTCAGCTTGATTTGTAGTATTTTGGCTGCAGACGTGGTCCAGCTGGACGCGCCTGACTGCTGAGGACAGTAACTTTCCCGTCACCAGTTCTCAAGCCCCATGTAGCTCCGTGAGATTGATGTCTGTTCAGTGTGAAGCTTTCAGGCTCACTGTGTGTGTGTATGAAACGCTGCTTCCTATGGAAGATAAATTGTATTCTAGCGCCACCTTGCTTCGGGAGAGGAGCGAGGACGCGCCGCCCGTGGATTTAACACAATATTGCAGGTAATTGAAACCAAATGAGAATGTGTGCGCAGTGAGCATTCCAGTAAGTAAACTGCCAAACCGATGCCAGTCAAAAACGAGAAAAAAAACCCCAAAACAAACAGGAAAAAAAAACAGGTGGTCAAAGGGAAAATGTGTAAATCAGTGAAATATAAAATATGGCCAAGGGTCAAAATTTAGGCAAATGTCAGGTTTGTTTATCACGTTACCAACAATCATTAGGCTTTCTTAAGCCCTCTTTTTGACCCGTTCCCACCTGTCCTTCTTCATGAACTTTAATCACACGTTCAAAACGGCCCATTTTCACGGTTATCAACCAACACTGCTCTAGTACTGAAAACACACATTCCGATTAAGTGAAAGTTGAGATCGTGTGCGTTTCGTCCTGCCACTGTGAAGGAGTTTTTACCAGACTGTAAAGTAAAATATATCTGCCAAGAAAAAACCCCCAAAAAAACCAAGTTGCAGCTTGGGGATGTTGGAGTATGGTTTAAAAGATAAATTAATCTAATCCTGTGGTGCCATCTTGTGGTCACAAAAATAAATCCAGTTCCCATTCTGGTGTCTGGGGACCATCAACGGTCCTGGAGGAAGTACTGGGGTCCTTACTAAACTGAGTTAAATTTCCTCGTAATGTTTTTAATCTGAAGTTAGCAGATGATGTGATAAAGATAACTTTAGGGAGTGAAATGTATCTTTAAGTTATATTTAAATGATAGCCAAATATAAGTTATTTAATGTAAAAAAAATATTTGTTAAAGAGTGCTTATGGCAAATGGTGTGCTCGAACACTGTGGGTTTTTTTAAAAAAAATAGAGAATTGAGAAACTAGAATTATGTGAGTGATTAGGCCAAGAATATGGTAGCATACATGATTGCAAATGACAGTTATATTTTGAACAAACAACAAAACAAAAAACAAAAACTTTTCTTCACTTTTACCATATGTTTCATCAACTTTTTAAAAAATGAATTATAGGGAAATATGAACAATCTAAGACAGACGAAAAACAGTATATGTGGGCATTTTATTTTTGCATGATTGAATTTTTTATTATTATTATTATTATTATTATTATTATTATTATTATTATTATTATTATTATTATTATTATTATTATTATTATTATTATTATTATTATTATAGGAATTACGCCTGTCATGAACGCAGCACCTGCCTCCCAAGCGCTCTGGCCTACATTTCCCATCAGGCACCCTGCCCCTTGTTATGTGCACCACTAATTTGTGCTCGGCGGAGAACAGGCTGCCGTTGTTTGAGACAGAGGACAAACTGAAAGAGCAAGGTTGTATTCAGCTATATTTGCGTTTCATGTTTTCACATTTGTCATTCGCTGGTATCTAAAGCTCTAATTTACGTATAAACAATGTTTTTTATATTTAGAAAGCTTTTGTGTGAGCCCTGCATGTGTGTCCTAATAATAACAACGATGCTAGTTTGTGTTGCTGTTGCGCGAGCTAAGGCTCTGTGCAGCAGTTAGCCTTATCTAATACGCCAGACACACACATAATCTGTAGTGGGGCCACAAAGTAACGAGTTTTAATCAAAAACAGACAAACGCTGTTGTGTGACAGCGGGAAAAAATATGTCAGACGCCACAATGTTTCTGAATGTTGTGCTGCCGCAGCTGCTTTTCTATAACAGCTCTGTGTTACAGAGCTCAGACAGTCCTTTTGGTATTTTAGCATATGTAAGTAATATTAGGTTAGCAGCAGCCAGTCTTCTGCACTGAAAAGTTACTGCTGACACTGAGGTTGTTGGCTCACTCACAGGCTGTGTCTCCTGCAGGTGTCCAACATGTCTGTGGACTGGGTGGGATATGGATACGCAGCCCTGATTGCATCCGGGGGAGTCGTTGGTTATGTGAAAGCAGGTATGTGTTGTGAGGTGGAATTATACGCTTTTAAAGTCCTTAATAGAAAAGCATTAGCCTAGTGTTTTGAGGATCTACTAATATTTGCTGTGGTGTTAACTTGTTTGTTTAACTGACTTTTAAACATTTCTTTTACGTCACTGCATCCCTTAAGTTTACTATTACATTCACCACCATTAAAAAAAGGTAAAGTAGGTAGTAGATTGAGGATAATAACCTGTATTTCAAGATGAAGGTGATTAAAAAGCATTTCATGTGGTCTGTAGTTGTGAGGCTGATTGGATGTACTGCCAAATCAACGAAAACGACATGTCTTATGGTCGAGAATTTTCTGACCAAATTTTGAGAGGACTGTACCTATTGAGTGCATAAAAAGTCTTTGATTTTTAACTTAAACCTGTGGAAAAATAGGAGCAAGATTAAAAACGTTTTTGGTTTTTTTTTGTTCTGTGTATATCCATGCACTTAAAAACAAAAACATGTCACTCTCATTACACTCTAGTCTGTGCATACCCCTCAGTCCAGTGGATATCAGGCGCAGGTGTTGACCTGCTGTGTTTTGTGTCTTTCAGGCAGCGTCCCCTCTCTTGCTGCTGGCGCTCTCTTTGGTGGCCTCGCAGGTTTTGGCGCCTACCAGATCTCCAATGATCCCAATAATATTTGGGTTTCTCTCGGTTAGTATACTAAGTATATACTGTATTTGGTGTGCATTGGGGTCATCTAGGGGAAGAGTTTCTGAATGTGTCTTTATGGTGGTGATGAATCCTGATTCTTCATTCCCCACCCACATCATGTCTTTCAGCTACATCAGGAGCTCTGACTGGCATCATGGGAAAGAGGTTCTACGGATCCAGGAAGTTCATGCCAGCTGGACTAATGGCTGGAGCAAGGTATCTATATCATATCAGTCGTATGACTCAATTGATATTTATGAATGCTTGAACACATTCAAGTTAAAGTAACGAGGATCTCTTGCAATATGACCGCAACAGGGTGTGGTAGTTATCACTATGTATGCAAATGTATTCGATACATGTGTCTGTGTGTTTCTCATACTGTGTGCTTGAATATACCTGTATTCATCCTCTGTTTGACATCTCCATTTCAGCACCTGTCTCTTTAAGCCTCTTACCCAAAAAAGAAAAAAAGTGCTTTGATTGGTCAATGCATCTGTGTCTTTCACATCTGTGCTCTCTGCATCTCTGCACTGTCATTGCTGTTTAAGGAATGACTGTTCCAGCAGTGTAGCGTCAGTTTCAGCCTTTACGTAGTATAGTTGTGACATCACAACTCCCTTGAAGTCCTGACGGCTCATTTAAAGGCACAGTTTCTGAATACAGACTGTGCTTTTCTCTTTGGATTGAGCATTTTGATCCCTTCGAAATATTTATATGGCACTTACCCATGCTTTATAATTAAAGAAAAAAACATGTAAGTATGACTATTCATGATATAGGACCTTTAAGTGACTCAAAATCTCTACCCCCTTTAGCTAAAAGTCAAAAACAGGAATGATATTTACTTTTTTTTGTCTTGTTTCAGTCTTCTGATGGTGGGAAAGCTCAGTATGGCGTTGCTCCAGAAACCTCAGGCGTCCTGATCGAGTGAAGATGCTGATGTTCTACTCCAGGAGCAGCCTGTGAGCATTTGTCATTTACTGTTCATGTCATTTTGTAAAAAAAGAAAGGAAAGGAAATGTATATTTGAGGATGAAATATAACACCTTGTTTATATGATTCAATTGTTGTCTTGTCCTCTCTGACCACATGCATCATGGACTTTCATATATTTATTTGTATAAAAGTTTTACAAAATGTTCAGTTAATTCATTGCATAATACAAAGAGGTGTGCAGTTATCAGTACACAGAACAAGTTTGTAGCCATTACACTTCATTTTTTTCCTTTTTCATGAGAATAAAAGCAGAACATAGCATCGCAGGAACCGTTAATAATGACTGCTTTGTCATCAGTAGTAAAACAATACTTGACAATAAAAACTACAAGTAAAAAAAGTTTCGCTACATTAAAATCCTACTCAGAATATCCCAACACTAACAGTAGAATTGGCTCACACTGGATCCCTCAGGAATGCAGTGGGATTGTCTTGCAGACAATGTCAGTCTTGATTCAGCATCATGGCAACCGTCATCTCCAAAACACAGAGACACCATGCACATTCACAGCTAGCTGCTACTTCCCTCAGGCTTTCTGAAAACAAAACTATGCCATTATGGCATGAAAAATGTCTCCTCAGAGAGTGTGGGATGTACATCTTTTGTGACTACTATTTGTCCTCTACTAGCTACCTCGATATTGGATTTGCTGTTTCAGGGAACTTACAGTTTCCTCCAGGTTTAAGTGTGTTTTAAACTCCACTTCAGGTTATCTTCCTAAGCCAAAGATGTGTACCACCAGGCAACACAGTCTGGTAAGTAGTAAAAGCGGTATCATGTTCTTTCTGAGCTACCGATTTCCACCATATTTGGAAGTCCAGTCCACTCTGCCGTGGACCGGCTGTACAGCGGGAGCTCTGGTCAGGAGATTTCCAGAGGTTTTCCCCAGCGCTGAGTAGCTGCTCCCCTTCATCTGAGTCCTGTCTGCCCTTCTCTTCCAGCCCTCGTAATCTGGAGGAACATGGCAGTTAGTCAGCTTGGTATTTGTCTTTATTGAAAGCATTTTAATGTGATGCAAGACACATAAACAACAGGTAAAAATTAACAGGACTGAAATCATTAATGCATCAAAAGTAATAAGACAACTATTGAAAGAGGCAGCAAAAGCAATGGACGAGGAAAACAATACAGAAGGACAGGACACAAGGACTCAAGCGAGGACATGAGCAGTTTTTAGAAAATGGCAATACCTTCATTAGTTTCACTCAAAGATGAGTTGGATATGGGCTTGGATTTTGAAGATTTTGATTTTTCTTTTTTATTATCAGGAGAAGAGGAAAGATTGACTGAAAGAATAAAGAAAGAGGAGATATATATATACAGGTCCAGTGAATGAACAAGTGAAAGAGTAGGAATAGTTAGGGACAGCTTATGCATAGTGATTGATTATAGAATGACCATACAAGAGAGCCGTTATTCTTAAACAACACTTCAAAAGTATTTATTTAAAGGGTATGTTTGGTATTTTTCATCATAGGCCTTATCTTTGATGATGTGATCGTGGTTTCTTTTTTGTGTGTGCTTCTCCGGGTGCCGTCCTCCTCACCGTGCACAGATTGATTGAGCACACCTGTGCTCATTTTGCTGATGAGGAGCAGGCAGTTTAAAAGGACTGAGAAAAACTAGTAGTTGGAGCTTGTGGGTCCGTGTGGCAGTGTGTGTGCGTGTTGTGTCAGACTAAAGACTAAAGAAACTAGTTTCAGTGTACTGGGAATTGTGATCTTTTCTCCCTTTCTGGAGGGAGGGTGAAGAACTTTTTGTATTTATCGTTTTAGCCAGTTAAGTGTACATTTAGATTTCCTTTCTTTAAAATAAAGCAAGTTGTTTGGTTACATTTTTGAAGGCTTTCTGTATATGTTTATAGCCTTTTTTTGTAAATAAATTGCAGTTTTTGTTTAAACACATACTACACTTTCCTGTTTTCCCCAGTAATTTGTTCATTGTTAGTCCCCTCATCCCCTCATTAAAAAAAAGGTCTAGTATTGAGCAGAACTGCTGCAGCAGCAAGAGGTAAAACAGACTGTTTCCCTGCAGGCAGTTGAGCACCGTCAATTTACGTCCGCTGAAAGTGTTTGATTTTGCCACTGACAGCCTCAGATTATTCCTTCATGTGTCAGACAATTTATGGAAGGGATCACTACAGATAGAAACCTCTTTTTTTCAAGATTAAGATCCTTTTTGTTTAACCAGAAACAGACCCAAAAAACACAACTGCTAAACCCACCAGACTCCTCCTACATAAACACTTATGCTATCATCTTAAAACAAACTTTATTCAAAGTTAACAGAAACAAAGTAAAACACACAAAAAAAGTTCTGGTTTGTCTCTCCACTTTTTCAACAATCACCACCTAGTTAAATGTAAAAATATGCTGGCATAATTACAGTTGATTTGGGGGATTTTTCTGGTTAAACAAAAAGGTCTATCTCTGTCAGAATCCCTTCCATAAATTGTCAGACACTTAGAATAATATTCTGAGCCTTTCCGTGGCAAGCACAACTCATTCAGTGGAAGTAAAATGGTGTTGCAAACATACCGCAAGTGGTTATGTTGCAGCCTGTTGCACCGCTTGCCCACAACAGCAGTTACACCGAACACTAGACCAAAAACTGTTGTTCCCATTATGACACAAAAACATGGAAAAAGTGGGCCCACATACCAAACTTATCCTTTAAGGTTTGATGAGCATTGCAACCTTTTGAGCCAAGCAAGTAGAGAAATGGGGAGGTTATCGGACTCATAGGAATCATTTTATTATCTAAACATATATGAAATATAATCTTACTTGTGTGCTGGCCAGCCAAAGGTGCAAGCTGGATTCTCTGTCCCACTGAGCCCACCTCTTTCTTTTGGAATGAAGGGATATAACCACCAGAGAGGTTATATTTGGTGCTCACAAAGTTCCCTAAAAGAAGAGAAAGACATGGATTTTTATTATGTTTTATTGTTACACCCTCCAGATGCCCATACAGCAGGGCTTCTATAACGTCATATGGGCTAAAATAACATGCGCCATTTAAAAAACAAAAGCATACAAATTAAGAAAACGTTTGCAAACACACCTAATAGATGTTCTCACACTTGGCTTTACTGATACAAATCGCTTGTGTGAACATGCGTGAAGTGGTTACTGCATATGCAACAGCTACTGAGGACCCAAACAAACGACTAAAGCCAAGTGATTGAAGTCATTCAGCTTTTCCAGCGACTCCATCGATCTGCTTCACCAGCAGCCACAGATTGTTATCAGTGTAATTAGTAAAAAGCCTCATTGTTCCCCTAAGAAGATGTTGTGGTTGTGGTGCAATTTAACATCTATTTAGCAACTGGAGTTCTTCTTTTCTGGTTAAACTGTGTATTTGTACCCTTGTCTCCTGCAGAGGCTTTAGCAGCTGGGTTCTTTCACGTGTTAAGTCGCGGACTGAATACCTGAAGTTTTTTTGCATCAGCCAAAACAGAGACTATGGCTATGATGTTTGTACACAAAATAGCTTTAGCATAGTAACTCAAAGGGTAACTTTGGTGTTTTCCAACCTGGACCATATTTTCCCTTGTTTTGTGTCTAAGTGACTAATGGAGAGAACAAAAAAGCCGCTGCAGCTGACAGCAGTAAAACTGGCTGCAAAATTATCACTTGGGGCATTTATTTACCATTTATGGCCACATTAGAGCTTATTTTTGCCACTGACAGGCTCAGACCTTTATTGTAAGTTTCTGACAATAGTATGGAGAGGATTCCTACAGAGATGGACCGCTTTATTAAAGAGTAAGATCCCTTTTTTTTAAACCAGAAACAACCCCCAAAACCTCCATTGCCAATATCACCAGATGCCATTTAATTAAGCAGTAATTTTAGCATGTATGCCAGCATGCTTTCACAATTAACTGGGTGAATTAAGAGTTTATTTTAACCAAACCAGAGTTGGTGATTGTTAGAACAGTGGATAGATGAACCAAGGCAGTTTTTGAGAGCTCTATTTTGTTTCAGTCAACTTTGAATGAATTGTGTTTTACAGTGATCTGAAAATTACTCTAAATTGAGTCTATTGTGTTTTGCAATAGCAATTTCATGGCTGTTTCTGTTTAAACAAAAATGATCTTACTCTTTAACAAAATAGTCTATGTCTGTATGGATCCATGCCATAATGTTGTCAGAAACAAAATAACAATCTGAGCCTGTAAGTGGCAAAAACAAGCACATTTAGTGGACTTACAGTGCATAATTGCCCATTAATGTTATATTGCAGCCTGTTCAGCAAATGCAGGCTGCAGCAGTCCTGCTTAATGCTGGACCAATTTCAGAAGTTTCTGTCTCCACTGGACCTTCTATGAAATGAAAATGAAAAAAAACCCAGGAAAATTGGATCCAGGTAGAAAAATACTGAAGTTACCCTTTCAGCCAATATACATTATCACTTCCAACTGTAAAATAACACAAAAGAGTTCATATAAAGTCATTACAGCAGATACCTTTGGAGAGATCAATTTTCTCCAGTATTCTTTCTTTAACAACACCTTTCTCTGATGGACTATCCTCAGATCTAGAGGCATTCTCTTCTAGTCTCACACCAAAAAGTAGAGTCGAAGGAGATATGCATGCAATCACAGAGAAATGAGAAGAAAAATAAAAATTAGTGTGGAAACTGAGAAAAATATATTGTGAATGTTAGCAGAGATGAAGCTGCATTGCTGCTAAACAAAACAAAGGGCTACTTTTCTTGATGTTAATGAAGTGAGTTATAGTAATGAGTAATGGGTGTATCAAAACAAACAGTGTGTGTGTGTGTGTGTGTGTGTGTGCGTGTGTGTGTGTGTGCTAGGAGGTGGGGCAAATGAGCAGGGGGTGCAGTTGAGGGCCATTTAAGGAGCACTTGATCTTACAGCGACAGTCTTAATCTTATGAATAAGCAATGGAGAAGGAGAGACAAGGTGAAAGAAAGAGACAGAAGAAGAGAGCACAGCAGGGACCCATATTGTGTGTCTGTCTACATGACAAATGATTTATAGAGGGCTCCCTTCTCTAAAGTCGCAGACACTTAGTCTCACTCCTAAAGCTGCTTTGTCAATGGCTCCATAACTACTGATCAGGAGACATTAGCTGCTTCGTTAGCATTTACAGCCTTTGTGGCACTGCGAGGACAGTGTCACATTATGTAACAGTAGGTGACACTGACAGTCGCCAGGTTTCCACTGCATGGCAAAATGAGGCGAGTCCCAGTGTAATCGTTCACTTTTCTCTGAATAAGTAGGGTTCACTTCCAATTTTGTCGCTAATGTGCTATATTCTCAAAATATTATTTTTGCTGAAAGAGTTACAACGTTTTGTTTTCATTGCAAGTGTACATATTTTATGTTAGGTTCACAGCTGTGTAAATCCACAGAATGTGCTATTTCAAACTATTTTGTTCAGGTGAGAGTTAAAATAAGCATCGAAAGAAAGTAAAATATTATCAACAAATGTTAAATGTAATGTTAGTTGCATTAAAATGTCCATTTTTTGTGACAAATAGGTTTTTTTGTTAATCAGGGAGAACTCCTGGAACACAAATCATTCAACTCTGCAAGCTAATGACTCAGTTGTTTTGTTGGATATGAATTCTTTGAAATGTTGGTGAAAACCTGAGCTGAACCTGAGCCCTGTCCTCTGCACACTCCATCATTAAACATTAGTCCTTACCTGCGTTGGCCCCGGTGACAGATAATCCTCCTCCAATGGGAGCGAGTGGTTTATTTACAGTGTTTGAGGAGTTCTCCCACAGGTCCCGCAGCGTCATGCCACTCAACTCCTTCTCTCCAGAAGAGGTCTGATTCTTGCCGATCAACCCTTAAAGCAACAGATATTACATGATGAA
This sequence comes from Plectropomus leopardus, assembly GCF_026936395.1. Taxonomy (NCBI): domain Eukaryota; kingdom Metazoa; phylum Chordata; class Actinopteri; order Perciformes; family Serranidae; genus Plectropomus; species Plectropomus leopardus. The sequence continues at coordinate 10,764,060 of NC_142196.1, forward strand.
AACTCACGAGTATAAACATTTAAATCTCAGAGTGGCTCCGGGTTTTTAATTATTACTCACACTTACTGAGGATGATGCTTTGTTTTAATGAGCAATATTTATTGACATTTGTGATACTGCACCAGCTAATTTGAGTGCTCTTGACAAATTCAGCACTTTTTCAAACAGGAAATATGTTCCATAGGCTATTTTTCAAAATGTAATTAGATCCCCCAACAGCCAAGTTTCACAATAAATCACGTGACTCAGATAAAACAAAGCTTGAAAGTGCATTTCCATGGAAGTTTAAGTAAGGGGAGAAATTATGGAAAACCATAAAGAGAAAGGAAACATTGCTTGTATAGCACTACATTATGGTGACCTCTTTCCAATGATAAAGATGACACAGTTGGCAGTCGGTTATGCGGTCTTACCTGGCAAGTATCGTGACTGGCTTAGGTAGTGCTGCCTTGCAGCAGATCCTGGGAGATTAGAGTCCATTTGGCCAATCTTAACATTGTTTGGTAGCTTAGTAACAGTGCTGAAGGAATATAGAGGTTTCTGCTCTTTAGGCCTGAAAACAGAAATCCAACATTTAAAGGTCTGTGACCAAAAAAATACCTTGTTTTTTAATAGATTATAATACATATAATAAATATTATCCTTTATAAACTATATTACAATGATAAAATGCTCCATAACTCTGATAACCTGCTATCATCGCAATGCAAGTTGCATCAGACAGCTATATGTAAAACACATTTTTAGTATTCTGCAACACACTGCTGAGATGTCAGTGCTTACATTTTTGGTAAATTGCCAACCTAGTTCTGTTAGGACGTTACAGCACTTACTGTGGGCGGTGCTCCTTAGGGCCCCTCTCCTCCTCTGAATTCCCCAGACTGGGTTTCTTGGAGTTGGATGCGGCGGTTTCTGAAGGGTCAGATTCCTCCCAGCTGTCTGACGTCTTGGCCACGGTTTGGCCCCAGCGTCGACGGCCACTCTTCAACACCCCGATCCCACCACCACCAACGCTGTTCTCGCTGCCGAGCGATGCCGCTTTCTGCAGAAGCAGACAATGCAATTGTCCCACAAGTCTTACTCCTTGCAAGAGGAGTCCAATATGCAAAGGTGCCACAAGGATTCCTTTCCATAATAGTATTCTGGCAAATCCTTCGCTATATTTAACATGAAATACAATGACTAAAGGTTCTGATTTGCATTAAGACACTCACTGCATGGCTGAGGCCCCCTGGTTTACTCTCAGTTTGGGGCAGAGGGATTTGCTGAAGAGGTTGATGATGATGTTGCTGGTGGTGGTTTTTAGAGGAGGATGTGGAGGCTTTGGACTCAGAGGAAGATTGCTGGGGATCAACCTTAGACTCCGTGGCCTGCTTCTGGGCCAGTGGCCTGGCCTGGACCTTCTTGACCTCTTGACTCTGCGGACGAGGCCCTAAGATCTGGCCTACCTGGAAGTACGGGTAACGCAGGGCCTAGGCAGGGAGAGAAACGAACACAGATTGTTTTTCTGAATATTCTGCAAACATTGTTTTCTTGCGCAGTTAACAAGTCCTTAACCTTATGTAGTCCATAACACTAGAGTCAGGGACTTTAATCCTGGACATAAAAACAACATGAATTACAGCTTAGTGTAACTTTCATGCTCAAACCTGCAGGGAGCTGGCTTCAATGCACAAGACATTGTCGTAAATTCAGAAAGACAGACACGCAGTGTAGACTTGATCCCATTCAAATATTTTTTTTTTCCCTAAATGTGTTTAAAATGATTCTGAATTGTTTCCTCAGAATGGGCTGTAACAAGGTGTGTATCCTTCACCTGGGAGCTTTGTAAGCAGAGAATGGAAAAGCACCGTCACTCCCTCTGGAAAGATGTTTCCGACTCAGGGCCCACAGAGTAATCCCACTGTCTCAGCGGAGGGTAAATTTTGTCTTAACTATGTGATGACCACGCGTTGTAGACATTATGTATGACGCAGAGCACACCGGCAGAGGCAGAGCATTTAGCAGCAACACAGGGAATAAAGTACGGCTTAAGAACTACTTAAAATGACTGGGATTACGATACTAACGCAGTCTCAGTATTGGGACTACAGATAATCTGCATGTAGTGGTTAGTGTTGCACTATAATGGAAATTGCTTCTCTGAGGACTGGCATGTTTTTTGGGGGTTTAAACAAAAAAAAAGTCCACATAAGTCCTTGGAGTACCGCTGTAAAACCAGACCTTTAGATTTGAGGTTCGGTCTTGCCTACCTGTGCAGCAGTGGGTCTTTTTTTGGGGTCCCACTGCAGCAAGTCCCTCATCAGGGCGATAGCCTCGTTGCTGGCGTTTGGGATGAGGGTCTTCAGGTGGGTCGGCACACATTGGGGGAAACGAAAGTTCATAGCGGATGCTAGTTGGTAGCCCTCTGACCAATCCGTCTGAGGGAAGAGACAATCAGATGGTTATTTATTAATATTAATCAGTCGCTCAGATCAGAGTTGTGAGATGGTGTTTATATTTATAATGTGGAACAATGGAAATGTTTTTGACTTTGTAAAATCTGTACCACTTTGCTGGAGTTGATTTTAAAAGGCAAATATATCATTTGCATGGCAAAACAAACACACCATTTTCCCACAGGTTTTCACCTGATTCTTTTTGAGGTCATATAAAGTAGGTCTTCTGGTCGAGTATAAGTGTGACAAAAAGGCCTGCAGTGGGACAGCCAGTATTTTGTAATGGATTTTACTTGCTGCCATTAGCATCTTTAGAGTTAGGTATCATTTTTACTTAGTCCCTCAGGAATATGACCAAGATAAAGGGCTGTGAATGGTGTACTGTACCATGTTGTAGAATGTTTGTATCATTTTGCCCTGTGAGGGTGCGAGACATAGTTTACGCCCTGTACGTATAGATCATGTATAATGATGCAAAGGAAATCCATCCTTTTGTGTTGTGAAAAACCTTTAAAATCAATACATCCATGAATGATTTCACATATATCAGCGGCACTGAATGCCTGACCTTGAGGCTAGGTCACACACCAAAAATTGTGTTCTGTCTGCTCTCTGCTTAGCAATCAGAGAAAATAATAATGGCTTTGGGGAAAGCTTTTGAAATAAAGTGCGTGTCCTGTTCAGCATGGAGCACACTTAAGATGCTTTGCACCACAGGGAGAGGAACGCTGCTTCTGGCCTACTTATGTTCTATTTGTTTCTATGGTAAACATAATTTCCCCAAATAAATTCAATCACATCACTGGGGAAATGATTTAAATCCATTCAACAAGTTTTGGTTAGAACCCAGAATAAATGTCAATCATTGCCACCTCTCGACATTCAGTTTCTTTTCACCTTTTTGACAGTTCCTAGCACTTGGCAGATCTTAAAGATCTCATCCACTTCACTGTTCCCAGGGAAAAGAGGTCTGAGAGTGTAGAGTTCAGCCATGATGCAGCCCACAGCCCACAGGTCTATAGGAGAGCTGTAGGTAGACGACCTGAGCAGCACCTCCGGGGCTCGGTACCTGGATGGAGAACATACTCAAATATACTAGCCGGCAACATAAAAACAGAGCATAATGCTAACAATGTGAATGTGGTTTTGTTATGTATCTAAGATGGCTATTAATGCCTTTACAGTACTCTCACCATCTGGTTGATACATAGTCTGTGTATGGAGGTTTGGAGCGAATCTCTCTGGCCAGACCAAAATCTGCTATTTTGATCAGTTCTGGACCCATGCACAGCAGATTCTCTGGCTTCATGTCTCGATGAAAGAAACCTGTAGAGAAGTTAACATCAGGCTGAGACGCTGTGTATATAGTAAAGTGTAAATGGCAAAAAAATTACAGTCAAATGCAACTATTCTATATTAGCATTTTACATTCAGCACAAGAACATATTTTTAAAAAAGGACAAGAATAGGAAAACTGAGAGGCTGTTGAATGGGTGTATATTATATTTAGGTTCAATATATTCACAAAGTGGCAGACATTTCTACTGCTGATATCTCCGACAATGTAAAAGTGTCTTTTTTTTGTAAAACTAAATTAAAATATATCTGCCGAATAAAGCTAAAATGTCTGACACTACTATAAAATAAATTCTGGCACATCTTGTAGGCATAAGATTGCACTGAAACAAGTATACAGTATAACATGTATCCTATAATACATATATTGTACGTACTACACTTATGTTGTTCTATCTAAGGGTCACACTAAATCACAATTTAGTATATATTTTTTTTACAATATACACCCAAACCAACAACTGAAAGGTCATGCTACTTCTGAACAGGCAAAGAATGATAGTTTAAAGCCTCTTACCATGCTTATGTACAAAAGCCAACCCAGATATCACTTGAAACATGATGTTCCTAATTTCATTCTCTGAGAACATCTTATTCTCTCTAACAGCAGAGCAAAGAAGAAGGAAAGGAGGAAAAGGAATGAAAAAAAAGCAGTTAAAAGAAGTAGAAATCCTGAAAAGTGCATGCATGAGGCGGTTATGAATTGTTACAAACTACAAGATTCTCAGACGCTGTGTAATTGTTCAGTGAATCTTGCAGTATGCAACCACTCGCATGCACTTGCAAGGCACGATGGGAAAACTGTACACCTACCATGTTTGTGAATAAATGTCAGCCCTTGTAAAATCTGAAAGCTTATGTTTCTTATCACTGATTCGGGGAACAATTTTTTTCTGTAAACATAAAATTGATAAGTTTGATCTTTGTGCACACACACTAAAAGGTAAAATAAGCTAAAACACACATGAAAATACAGACTAAACCACTTAAAACATGACAGGCTTCCTGAACTTGTCTGCTTTTTGCCTTTCACAGATGACAATCCCAGGTGTGACCAAGTGCAGCACACACCTGGGGTTTCCAAACTAGCAAAAATATCAGCGCTCCCCCAGAGAAGGTGTTAGTCTGAGTGGCAGCTGTGTGCAAAGAAGAGCCAAATGCATGGCATGGTGTGAGGACAGAAAAAATAAATATTCCACTGGAAACCATTCGATCCCATGAGATCCTTCAAATTACTCCAAATACTAGAGTTAATAAGTGTCTAAAGCTTTTGTTGGCAAATTGGCCAAGTCAGGCTTATGACCCAGAGGCTCCAAAACAGATGCCGTGTTATAGTAATGATGCCCAACTAAAACTGTGTTACACACCGTGGACAAACATTTGCATGATAAAGTGTGGTATTTCTCTTCATACCTGTCCTTCATAAGCTGGTAGAGGTTCTCCTTCATGTACTCAAAGACAAAGTAGAGGTGGTCGTTCTCTCTGATGACCTCCTTCAGTTTCACCACATTAGCATGGTTCAGCTTCTTCAGTGACTAATGACACAAATCATGGAAAAATGTAAGAATAATGAGTTATTTAATGTAATAACGTGTTTTTATAGAGATAACACACAGATTCGTTCTATTATTGTAGGTCTGGCCAATATCGGGTTATGAAATTAGATATCGTCTTAAATTTCGTCTTAAAAGTCAACCCTATTGTTGCAATATCGATATTGAGGTATTTGGTCAGAAATGTTGTGATGTTTGATGTTGAAAGAGCAGTCGGTAAAAGCCACACTGTCAGGTGCACAATGACGAGACTGCAGAATTTTTGTGATAAATATGGCATGCATTTTTGTCATTTCACTGTGGGACATTTTAAAGCATGAGTTATATAGTTGAATTGCAATATTCTAAATGCAAATATATACAAAGAAAGCTTCTCAAGCAACTGTAACTGGCAACCTTGTTCACGTAACTGCTGTACAACATGCTAAAATCAAACAGCATTATCTTCCCAGGAAAAATGCGACCTTATTTTCATCTCTGGAAGTATTACTGCCAAAAACTGTCCCATACCCTTCCCAAAGTATCATCATCCGTACCTTCACCTCTCTTAGATTCATACATTCTTCCCAAGAATAAAACTTCCTCTTCATTCTGTGAAAGAAAGTCAAAACCAAACTTTAATTTAGAGTACATATTAAATATGCACCACCTAAAGAATAGAGGAGACCACATTTACAGGGCATACAGACTACACCCAACATACAGTAGACTTACTATCTTTACAAAATTCTTTTGTCCGTCTTCATCAATAATTCAGCTTTTTGAAGGTGTCTCTAATTTCAGCTCGTTTCATGTCAGGAACAAAACAACAAAAACTGGACTGTAAAATGATACGAACTGTAAAGGTTTGATGATGTTTTTTTTCCTACTTTAATTACGTGTGAAATACATCTTGACTTAGTTGATGTATTACGTTGTTGGTTTCGCAGTATGTTTTGCAATGTACATTAAAACCACACAGCAGCTGTTATATAGGACACTTTTACAATAGCTCATCTGCTCTTATCAGCGTTGCCTCTCCCTCCTACTTGGAATTATGTAAGAGTTACAGAACGTGCACATATCTTTTTCACCTCTCTGGGCACCTGCCAGTTTCAGCCGTCCCCTCCACAATGTCAGCAACCTGACACACTCCCTCTACTTTCACTCCCTTTCACCGTCACCACGTGTATTGTCTTGCATGGTAACCAAATGATCAAGCGGTGGACGCATGTCCCCGGTTTCTCATCTATTATTGAGGCCTGCTGCCATGCTGCTGAAACAAAGGTGTGTAAGCTGGTTTGTTTGCCCCAGTGATGGCAGGAAACCAGCGGAGCCCCTCGCTTTGAAATTATATTTGTATGATGTTTATCCAGGGCAAAATATGACAGCTGTAGTTTTGGAATATTTTTGTTGTAAAACTGTAGGAAGACAAACATCAGAGATAAAAGTTAAAAAGGTTGAGACAAAGTTGACGTTCTACATTTGAAATATACAGTACATTTGGGTTTATGGTGAGAAATTACCTTTGCCAAGGTATATATGGAAACTTAAACAAAGATACGTACTCTATATAAGGCTTCGGAAATATTCAAATATGACATTATTTTTATTTATTTGCTATCAGAATTGTAATATTTAAGGGATGATTTCTGGTGCCTTTATGCTTTGTTCATTCAACTTAGCTAGAAAAGTAAATACTATAAGGCCACTCAATTTTCTAACTTCACTCTAATCGAATGCAGCCTATAAATCTATAAAAAGGTGAGACAATATTTAAATGATATATTCAATGATAAGCATCATCACCTCTTGATAGCCACCAGCTCTCCAGACTCGTTGCTTCTCCCCATCAGCACGCTGCCGTAGGTGCCATCGCCCAGCTGCTTCAGGGTGGTGTAGCGATTCATCATCTCTCAAGACGGTTTCATCAGCTTGTTAACTTTCCTTCTGCGTACAACAAGTTGAGGAAACACAGTGCAGGTTCACTGATAAATTGACTTCTTCTTTTCCCAGGAGGAAGGATTTTCAGTCGGCCAGTGTGTCACGATGCTCACCAGTTCTTGATGTTCCAAATTCATCTTGCGGTAACTGATCCGTTGTTAGAAAGGTCCTGGTGATGTAGGTCAGCCAAGAGTTGACACTGTGACATTGGGATCCTTTAGTGACAGTAAAGAAATAATCAGCAGCAGAAAGACACCAACTACAAATACAATAAAACGCACAGCTTTACCCACTTCTAGAAATCCCCACAAAACTGTATTTTTAAGGGATCTGAGAACAAAGAGAAGCGATGACTACTTCTTGTTTTTTCCTCAGTGAGGAGGATTAGGTGTGCGTCTCACAGGCTCCAACATGACCACACAAGGGAGATGACAAAGCCAGCCCTAGGCAGATTAGGCAAACAGGGATGTAAATAGGACGTTACATCACCATCGTGCTTACCAACATCCACTACCTTCCCCAAACACCCTGCCTGGCAAGAGGATTTGATTGACGCCATAGGCCTCAGTGATCACACTGTTGGGGCTGCACAATTAATCCAAATATTATTGGAATCCTCATATGGCCATGTGCCATATCCAAATTGCAACAGCTGCAATTTTTTGATAAAATTGTGTCACAACATACTATTGTTAATGAAGTATCGTAGTGCAGGGATGCCCAGCCCATAAATCATGTTCCAGATGTAAGGGAACATGCTTGTTTATTACAGTCCCCATCACTGTTGTATTTTAGGTTGCGACACGCTGTCCTTAACATTTACTTTATTTTTGTGGAATTAAATCATAATCACATCTGTCTAATGCATGTCTAATAATGCACGCATAATGCATGTAAACGCATGTCTAATACCTTGGAGATAATAAGGTAAACTGAATAGCCTTGCTGGGACCTTTTAAGCCTAGTTTATCCTTTTGCATGGAGGATTCATGCTGAGTTGTCCCGCACATGTTCAGTTTCTCAAACAGAAGACCCAGAGAAGGTCTGAGCTTCTGGTGGTGCCAAAAAATGTATAATTCATGATATCCCAGCAACTAAACATAAATCTATAGACTAAAGATTGTAGGACATGGTACTTCCATGTTTTATTGGTAAAATCAGTGAAATAACGGTACCCTTATTTATTCCACAAAACAGAGGTTACTTTGGCTATTTGAACTAGCCTTCAAATATAAATGAATTTATTAAATGGGTGGATTGTAAGTTGTGCATGATCAAATAACCTTTTCTGATGATGAAAGGTGACCCCCAAAGCGGGTTTGTAAACAAAAGGTTTCAGGAAAACTGTTCATTTCTCCATCAGTTCATGTTAAATTTATTTTTAGTGAGGTTAATAACGCAGGTGGTGCTGTTTACAGTGCAGTTGCCTTGTGTGTAACCACACACACGAGTACTCTGATATTATACAGGTAATGAAACAGCAGATGTTTTTTGGCTGCATAATGGTTAATAGGTATACTGGTTGCAAAAAATGAATTATATACACGCATCCCAATTTTATTAAAAGCCTAATAAATCTGAGCGTTAAGGTGTAAGGATTTGATTTCCATCTGCCAGCTATTGTTAATTACGCTTTTGTGAAGTGTGTTAAGCAAAAACATGACCTGCTGTATTGAGGTTAAAGGAAATATAGAGGTAAGCCAGGCACGGCTAAGCAAAATAAGATTAGTGTTTATTTCATTGACTGAGGCCAGGAACTCCCTTCCAAAAATAGTGCCCAAGCCAGATTTAGCTCTACGACTCTTGATACCCACTTAATGAATTACTCATAATCACAAATATGGAAATGTTTAAAGATTTGACATCATTTTTGCACAGTGTACATACACTTCTCAATTTATCCTTTTATTTTCTTTCTTTTTTTAACAAAATCCTGTTTGCTTATTGTGTCAGTGACACTTGGATATCAGAGTAAGAAAAGTCCGGAAGCTGACCTGCACTCAGCTTTCACAATTGGCAATCTGTTGTGGAGGGATTTAAAGGGAATTAAGATGTATCCAGGCCGCATGACATTAGGAAGCTATTCAAGGTCAATTATATTGTAAACACACGAGGACACTGACAAGGCAGTGCACATGAAACAGGGAAAGTTACATTTGATCACAACCTCTAAATACGATTACTTGTTAAAATACGTTTGTACTCGATTGTCTCCCATAAGTAATTCAACTGTCATACACATTCAACTTAACACACACCAGGTTACCGAACACAGATAAATATTATCACTCTAAAAAATAATATACAGCTTTGACAAACTAGGCTACCTGAACTTCTGTCAGATAGATGTTGTAGCCTAGCTCATCGGAAAAAGATACAAGAAAAAGAAACATTTGTTTGCTGACATGTCAGCTTTGACAGTTTAGTTCCTCAACCATATTTCTTCAGGCCTATTCCTGTTTCGCCCGTGTTTCTTATAGTTTTAAACTCACCATTAATGGGTGTAGCTCCTTCTCTCGGCCGTTGTCTGGGCCTGCCGATAACACGACGTTTCCTCAGATAAAATTCACGTAGTATCTCGATCCAGCTCTTACGAGTGGGCGCGTGTCTGTGCGCGTGACTGCTCCCCGTGGAAACGTACACACAAACGCGACGCTTGCTGAGTTGCTAGGTGACGAGTGGCGCGTGCGCGCGCAATGCTTCTTGGGACTACGGAAGTGAAAAAAAATCAGATTGAAAATGTAAATAAATTGAATTTGCGTCGAAGTTGATGTTCCGGTAATTTTGCGGAGTCCCGAAAACATTTTCTTCCAACCCCTAATATACCGACAATATGATTTCAGCAACAAATATTGTGCTGCCGGTGAGTTTTTATGAACCTTATGCTATTTGTGGAGCAAGTTATGAATAATATGTTCCTAAAACATAGCCGCTTAAGCGGAAAATGTCTGCCAAATTAGGCATATGTCCCCCGTTTACCAGATAATTCACGTTTGGGGATGACAAAAAAATGATGAGAGTGAGAGCTCTTCACTTCAACACCTCTTTGGACACAACAGTAATTCAAGTGTTTCACCAGTAGATGGCGTTGTCGGGCTGTGATTTTTTTTTCTATGGGGTTTTGGGTTTTTCATGTTGGCCAAAAGGTTTCTGTAGGCCTGTGTGGAATGATGAAGAAACAAACACGTCCAAAAACCTTTAAAAGTGTTTGACTATTTGTATATTTGTATTTGACTATTTAGCCAAGATGTTTTTCAATCTGTATTAGTGGTCTAGTAAGACCAAGTCTCTATGACATTTTCGCCACGCTCTATAAAAGTCAGGTAAATCAAGACATTCAAATCAAGATTTTACATCTTGGGCTCTTTAAATATTATCAGCCAGTCACCAGTCATGTTCTTGAGTTGTTGCAACAGGGTATAGCAACAAAAAATAGTTGTAGGCTGTTGTTTTTTATTGATGCTTGACTTTTAATGACAATATTTTGGCAACAGTGGGTACTTAATGCATTCAGGTTAAATGGGACTGAAACTGAGGCTAAATTAGGGTGTTTTTCCATGGTGAAACCAACTTATTTTAGACTTCAAGGTGCCATAAAATGATAACTTAAAATTATAACTTACCTATTGTGTGCCACATTTCAGACGTTTTTTTTTTAGTGTTTTTGCCACAAAAATATTTTTAAAATCTTAATTATAATTCAGTGAGTCTATGTCAGCCACAAGACTGCATAATTAGCCATAACTGTTACATATACATCCACTGTAGATAATATGGCACCAAGGAAACAGGCGACAAAGACTAGGGAAAGCATGGCAGAAAAGTTGGACAATTTATTTTAATAAATGGCTATGATTTCATGGATAAATGCTTAAACTGATAAATTGTTTTAACCATTAAAAAAAAGGTGAATGTCACATGTCTCACCCCCATGCCCATTTTACCTGAAATATGCAACCAGCATTTGAAGGTCTAAAATTTATAAATTATTTACTTAACAAAATAATAGAATAGAGCAGAAAAGAATAGATCAAATCAAATTGTTAACGCCTGAACACATAGACTCGATTTCAGTTAAGCAACAAAACCAGCTCATGTCATCCTTATAGCCTATAATCTCTGCGGTCACACATAAGAAGAGCCGCCGTGCTGATTAATGCCATTCTGCACGACTCTAAAACACAATTACATTACATTAAAGGCATTATTTCCATTAGTTGCTTTTCTGTGTGTGTTTGTGTGTCCAGGGATGGTCTTTACACACACACACACACACACACACACACACACACACAAAGCAGGTGAATCCAAGAAGCAGTAGAAGGGGGATAACAAGTGGAGTTTTGCTCTAAGAGGATTATCGCGTTCGTTAGCCACCAGCCGGTCTGGTCAACGGATGCCCGGTTCGCCGGTTGGAGAACAGCGCACCGCGACGCCATGCAATAACCTTCAGAAAACCGCGCGAAGACACGGGTCACAGTAGATGTGGTGAACAGGTGGTATATGCAGATTTATTGACCGTGACATTGCAAGATGATCCTTTGTAGTTTTTACGCGTTGGGGGCGCACGGAGGTCCGTCACCGGGGTTGCATCTGCACCGAAGAGCGGTTTCGTGAGAGGAGGTGTGTTGACAGGCTGTTTTCTAACATGAAGACCCGACCTGCAGGGATCGGCAATTCCAATGCCGACTGGATGGGCTCCCTCCCCCCCAAACTCAGTGCCATGCCCCTCAAACACCTCGCTGTGCCAGGTGAGACTGTCGTGCGTAAAGATGTTTGGTTTCTCCTTTATTCATCTGTCCGCCACACCTGGATTTTGTCAACTCTGGACAGATAACAACAAAGCAACAAGTCTGAGAGGAATGTGATTTGTTCATTTTAATTTAACCTTTTCATTTCTCATCACCATCATCTCTGTTCCAGGGTCCCATGATTCTTTTACCTACTGGGTAGATGTGCATGCTCCTGTGGGACCTGACCAGAAGGTATATGTGAAGTACCTCGCCACCATGTTCAGCGTCTTAGCCAAGAAGGTCATGGTGAAGTGGTCCATGACCCAGGTACTGAGTTCACATCACTGATATGTATACATCCTAACATCTGTGGGTCCAGGCAGCTTACAGATGACAAAGTGATATATTTCTGGCATATTTTGAAAGTGTGTATTTTACATCATACCAGATGTGTTGGGTTCTGTAGCCAGTGGTTATGTATCATGTAATATATAATATCTGTGTTCCTAGAATCTGACATTTAAAGAGCAGCTGGATGCAGGAATTCGCTACTTTGATCTCAGGGTCTCCTCCAAACCGGGGGAGCCTGGAACTGAGATCTACTTCATCCATGGCCTTTTTGGCCACAAGGTGAGCAGTAGAAACAGTATTTACTGACATTAAAATGCCTCATCACTCTGGCAACCTGTTATTACACATTTATTAAATATGTTTTATTTAATCTGCCACAGCCCAATATTATCTATCAGTGCTGTCTTTCTAGATCAGATGTCCACAATCCTGAAATGATCAAAATTACATTTGAATGTTATTCAAATAATTCAGCTTGTTGAGATATTTTGTCTCATATACTGAAAGTGAATGTGTTTTGCTAGTGTTGTGTTCTAGTTTACCGCTAATGTTGTTAGCAGTGGAGTGAAGATAACCTTGAACAGGGATCAAAGGTTGTGAGTTTAGCTGTAAACATCCCTCTTCTGAAATGGGTGAATCTGACATGTGACTGTCTCCGATATGACTCAGTGTTTGCAAGAAGTAGTGTGTCATCAAAAGAAGCTTTGAAGCAGCAAATAACCTCCAACCGTTGACTCTGTTATCCCCCACAGGTGTGCGACGGTTTGTTAGAAATTAACTCCTTCTTAAGCAGACACAGGAAAGAGGTGAGAAGCACTTTAATAGTATACAGTATGAAAATATATATAAGCACGACAACAGACAGATAGAGTTGGCTTGCTAACTGATTGGTTTTGTTGTTTGGTTGATTTAGGTAGTGTTTCTAGACTTCAACCACTACTATGCAATGGGCCCAGAGCATCATGTGTACCTCATCAACATGCTGCAGGAAGTGTTTGGCAGCAAGCTGTGTAACAACTGTGCAGTGGAGAGCATCACTCTGGACTACCTCTGGCAGAAGAAATACCAGGTGAGATCACATTAAAGTGGACGTACAATATAACCTGAAACATTTTGTCCCCTTGCGGACAGATTTTGTTATAGTATTGACTCCAGTGATGTCAGACCATTTGGAGCTTGTGTTTATGTTCAAGTAAAAGGCGCAAGGAAGTGTGTGTTTACTGGGCGGCCCACTTAACCCTTGTGGTCAGGTAATCCCAGCTGTCTGTGACTTTCCCCAACAAGAATTAGTGGTAAGTGTCATCCCATTAACACTTGTTCCATCATCCAACCACCTTCCTTCTCTTATAAGTGGCTTTTATCCTTTCTTCACACTTTCCTCTTTGTATTGGCTTTCCCTACATTTTGTCTTCAATTTCCTCCTTTCAGACTGTTTTTGTACTTTATAAATACACATACTTACTTTACATATATGAACACCAGAAATTCTATGTAGACACACATCTGTGTGTATGTGTCTTGCTGTGTTGCGATTTTTCGGCCCTGCTTGGATCTTCATCCGGTCAAATGTTTGAAAAGATGAAACTACACCTATAATGCACACCAATAGGCTGATGAGCTCTATGGTGGCAGGTGTTGTTGATCCACTAAGGGTGGTAAACAATTGACAATCAACAATTAAATAAATTACATAGAAAATGTACATAGGGAAAGAAAAACAGTGATATCAAAGCCATAGTACAAAACATCAAACACACCTAAATTGACACAAAACATTATATTAAGATTCTTTATATCCAAATTCATCTTGATATCAAAATACTTTATATTAAGATCCTGCAAGACAGATATGTTACATTTGTGCATTTGTTGCGGATATGTTGAAATTTTATGTTTCTTTACGTTTCAACTTTACAGTATTTTGTGACAACGCTGAGGTTAACATGTGGTTTGGTTTAGGCAAAGAGGTAAAGAAAACATGGTAAAGATAAAGAAAACATGTGTAGTTTTGAAATACTGAAGTTGGTCACTACAAACACAGCTGGATACAGTATGTCCCAAACTGTTATTTAAAAAACACCTGCTTTTGTGGCTACAATCACAGGTGGACATGTTCCGAACTCTTGTCTTGTTTTTGTTGCTCAGTCTGCTGCTTGGCAGGTGTCATGCCACCCACCGTCCCCTTCTCCTACTGATGAGCAACTCAACTCATTTACATGTAATCTGAACTACATAAAAGTACGAAAAATACAAAATGTAACATCCTTGATTTGCTGAGATGTACATGTGTTTAAACATTTTATCCTAGCAGCTGGACTGGCAGGGTTCTGTGTGCATGTCTGTATCTCATTTAGATGCTATCAGTTTAACTCCTGCTCCTATGACCCTAATCTGTGACTGGCTTAGTTGGCAAAGGAGAAAGAGAGAGAGAGCGTATGCAGAGCAGAGAGAGGAGAGATGGCAGAGGAGGAGAGAGAAGGGCCGCCTAACTATCTTGTTGAAAGTGTCATTGGAGAAGACACTCAGCCAGTTCTGTCTTTGTTTCGCTGCTAAATCACTGTGTTAAAAAGTGGATCAGTGAAATCATAATTTTAAAGAAAATTGTCACCTACTTTTTTGAAATATTCAGCGCTGATGCAGATGAGTTTTATTCTAAGTGCATATACTGCGCTGCTGAAAAGTCAGTGTTCCCGATTATTCAACACTGTACACATGTAGATATTACTGCAGATGCTGGGTTAACTTATGGTTAAATATACTATAAATTTGGGGTCTCGGGTGGAGATTAAATTGTATGTAGATGCAAGACATAGACAAATTTATAATAATAATAATTACCTGATTTTTCCTTAAATATTAGCATGAGACTATTTGAGTGGTACCTTATATTATATATTCAGTATACCCAGTCTGAGCATTCATTTGAACTAATCTACTGCTGGTATTTACTTTCCCCTCAGGTGATTGTGTTCTACCATCATCCATCAGCTCAGGGCATCTCTGTCATGTGGCCTGGCAACAAGATCCCTGCTCCCTGGGCGAACACCACAGAACCCAACAAGCTCACACAGGTCAGACAACAGCATTAGCTGTGATAACCATTCGCAGGCATATGCTTCTTTCATTTCATTTAGTTACAAATCAATCCAGATATCTGCACCAGATGGAGGATTCGACATATTTTTAAAAAATCCAGCAGTTTAGACATTATATTCACAAGCTTTAATCCAGTTGTATGGATTACTTATGTTGTGTGAAAACTGTTTGTGTTTGACATTCTCTTGTACAGTTCCTGGAGACGACACTTAAAGAAAGAGCCAAGCAGGGATCCTTCCACGTGTCTCAGGCCATCCTGACACCCAGGGTCAACACCGTGGCCAAAGGCCTGGTCTGGGGGCTGCGCAACTACCTGGTGGAGAAGTCAGTGGCTAAATTTGGGTGTTTTTTTTTGAAGGTTGTGACTGAGGGAGGTGTAGTGGCACATTGTGAATGTGTGGGCATACATTATTAGTATGTCAACTTCTTTGGTAGTTTCGGTTCAGTTTTTACTTATTACTTGCTTTAGAATACAGGAATTCAGCCCATGTTTGTGTGAGTGTGTGTGTGAGTGTGTATGTGCTCGTGTGTCCTCTTCAATAATGGTCAATTTCATTTAGTTATTTTAATCTGCAGCCAGTAGAGGGCAGTACAGTACATACATGCATCAAAGAGGACCATTATCTTAGTTTGCTCTTTTAGATAACCTTTTTAAGGGCAATATAAACCAACTAAATACTTGGAGCAAATGCACAGGAATAACATGATAATGCAAAAAGTGTAAATAACTGCATTTAACGAACACTCTACAAACAATAGATTACTTCATGTCTTCACCTCCTTTCCAACTTTCTTTAAGGAAAGTGGTGTTTTTATGTCTTACTCTTGAATGGTGCAAACACTCTTGTGTCACATTTAACAACATGATGTGACTGTTTATGATGTGACATACTTTGGAATTAAATCTGAAATAGATGCTGACATATTAAAACAGTGTCATTCTCATGTTGTATTATTTATTTATATTGTTATCATGCAAATTAACTAAATACACACAGCATCTGCTTCTGGCTGCAGATTTGTGGATGTGTGTGTTAACAACATGCCGCGCCACACCATCCAGACAACAATACTATTTCCTGAAGAAGCGTCTGTCTATTTGTGGAGCTATTGTTGTCATGCTCCCCTGTGATTGGCACAGCCTTTTTGAGACCGTGAGACTAGAGATGTGACTGGCTGAGACTGCATCAATAGCAAAAGCAGTGTGGATGTTTCATGGACTTATAATAGATTGACTACTGCTATAAAAACTCTAATCATGCATCTTTAAGTTTGACTTCTCTATTACAATTTTTCTGTCACTTCACTGGTTTATTTAACTAAGGAAAAGCTCTAATCCTCTCTATCCATTTCCAAACTATAGAGGATCAAAAAGAAACACATTGCACCTCCCAGATAAGAGATCTTATTTCCCATGCAAAGACTAAATTCTTTGCACAAACTTTATCAGTCACACAGCTCGTAGAGCCTAAGCTTTAAGTGGAAATGACAGCGGATATCCTGACTTAGAGTACGTACCCACCATTCCCCTAAATCTGAGAGAAACTGCCACTGATGCCGGGGTATAAAACTCCTGAACGGACTCTCTGGCGAGACAGGAGGTGGCCTACTTCTGCACTTCCGAGGAAATTGGATTGTTTATCGCTGCTGGATAAACATTTCTGACTTCCTGGTTTTGTTCTGCTGGCGGCTCAGACATAGAGGAGAATTAAAGGGTGTTGGAAATGATACACCTAGAGTCATGGCATGTGTTTTTGTGTGTACATCTACGGCAAGAACCAGAAGAGAAAGTGTTTGAACGCAAAGTAATGATTTTGAAACAATAGTGGCAAAGTAGTCTCTCACTGACAGACAGATGCAAACATCTCCCCCTTTATCTTGTTTTCCATCAGCTCCATTATCTCCTATATCATGATACTGATTCTCAAAACCTTATCAACAGCTTTTCATGAAATTTGGTGGACAGATAGATATTCAGCCAAGGACCGACTGATCAGAGTTTCACAACGTTAGACATAACAATAAACCTTACAGAGACAGAGACTTGGCTAGAGGTATTCTGAGTATCTATGCAAGGTCAAGGAATTAGTTTACATTGAAATTCAGGATGTTTGGTGTAACAAAAAATGGTGTAACTGTTTTCCCTCTGATACAAACTTTCTTCTTTTGTGGCTCTAGAAACCTGCCGACCATCATGGCCTGGGTTAAGGATCAGAAGCCAGGGGTGGACGGGGTCAACATCATCACCTCTGACTTTGTGGAGCTCACGGACTTTGCCAACATAGTCATCAAACTCAACAACCTGCTGTTGTCTGAACAGGACGGCAAACTAAGATGACACATGTTTGCACAACAGGACAAATGTGCACTGACCCACAGTGGTGGTGGAAGTGGAGGGCGCAGGTCAGAGGTCAGATTCTTCCACTACTGTTGGATGGTAGTTCTTACATAATGCCGGAGTCCCTCTGAAGTTAGTTTTTATAATAATCTCTTATATAGCTTGGTGACTTTAATAAGGAATTATATATATATATATATATATATATATATATATATATATATATATATATATATATATATTTTAAGCTGTCAAGGTTTCACTGTCTTGCTCGACGGTGCTTCAGCAGTTAGACATACGGTGTGAGCCAAGGACCTTTGAATGACCTTTGAAGGACATAAAACCTTTGAATGTTTTGGAATTCTTAACGTCACAGCTTTGCTTGCAGCCGATTCTCTCAGCTCTAATATCATGCACGAAGTCCAAAAGAGGGAAAGAAGTTGGAGCTTAGATCACAGAGCTTGCCCAGTGGCATTTTTTACCATCATCTCATCATACCACAACTCTGGCTTCACTTCTGGATTAATTTTCCCACATTCCCTTTTGGGGGGCAAACTGTAAATATACCACATTGGTACTATCTAATGAGTGCAGCTCAGGTCACCCTATAGAAACTGGATTATGATCATATGACTCAGGGATTTCGCATATATTTTTCAGCATCTTATATATCACAATAGTTTTCAATTAGTTTTTTAATGTTCTGATGATATCACCAGTTTGTTTTGATTATGGTAAAGTCAGGATCCTTTATTTCAGAACTGTTTTTCTTTTTGAAATACTGTATGTATTTAAAGATAAACTGTGCAGAATTTTCTGAAAATTGTTAAAAACTGAAACTGTATAGACTCAAACAGAAGTAATCCCTCTCAATCATCACTTCTGACCATAGACTGTAAAAATAATAGACAGACAAAATAATAGACATATCTAACATGACATCACCTATTTTTGGACTGCTGTACTGAAGACTTGAGTTTGGCATATCGGCTGTTGCCATCTTTGTTTTGGGAGCCAGAAGTGGCCATATCTGAACTAGAGGTTGGGTTGGATCTGGCTCACAGACTGTAATGACACTGCACAGAGGGCCTGTCACTCAAGAGGCCCCGCCCTTCTGTATGCGTAATTTTGGGCCTTAATACATTACAAATGGGTGAGTTTTTAAAAAATACTCCCATACAGTTGTCATAAATGTTAAAATTAGCCATAGAGACCAAAACAGATTTTCTTTTTTTTCTATCAGGCAGAAAACATGTTTTTTCTGCTTTGAATTTGGGCATTTTAAAATGGGGTCAATAGGGATTTACTCTGTTTTGGAGCCAGCCTCAAGTGGTCATGCAATGAACAGCAGTTTTAGATATTTCCGCACTGGCCTCATAATTCAGCCTTGGAGGTTGCCGCTTATTTCTGACCCACTAGAAGTGTATTTATCTGCAGAGACCCTCTCCTCGGCCTTCTCTGTCTCTTAGTTTTTTCAGTGTTTGAGACTTTGTGGGTGTGTACCCTGTTGAGGTTGAGGCTTTATAAAAAGGTAGCGACCATGTGCCAGACCACAAGCTGGAGGCATCCAAGAAACACAACACCAAAACAGAAAAAAAAAACACAAAACGCAAATACAGCGAGACTAAAAGGCAAATGCCTAAGATGGCTTTTACTTTCACTTCCACTGGCTAGTGTGTTTACAAGCAGTAACAGACTATTCTGCATATTATACCTTTAAGATATCAACTTCATATCAACTGACTACTAATACATACAACATCATGTTAAAGAATTGTGAAAGAATGCTCTATGTGATGGCATTTGAGTTTTTACATTGCATTAATGAGTGTAAGGACTTGGCCAGTAAACTATAATTGGATTTTTTATGATGCATTTGTTGTTTTTCCAATAATGAAAAGAACAGGCTGCATTTTCTGAGTGTATTTGTTTCTATGTTAAGCAATGCCATGTGTTGTGAAAAAGGAGCCCACTGTGCCAACACCATCTCATTTCATAACGTTTGGCTGTAAAGTTTAACTAGAGATGTAAACAGCAGCACCTTTAGGGGGAATTGCAGAGGGGAAGCCAAATATGCGTGGAACTTGTGCTACAATGCTCATTAAACACATGCACCCATGCATATACACAGCTATAAATGTTTATGTGAATGGTATTTTTGCACAATTTTCATTTTTATTTAATTGTTTAACTAAACATAATAGAAATAGAAGCAATTTCCTGGCTGGGACAGTAAAAATATATGGAGGAAATGCATAGAAAAGCATTTACGTCATACATGAGCATGTCTAGCTTTTGTCAAGGCTGCATCTATAAAACAGACCTTGTTTACTATATGTAGAAATTGCAAGGAAAGAAAAGACCAACGTTCTCTAGTCTGAAACCGTTTGTGTTACTGTTTGTGTGTGTGCCTCGTGGGCCCAGTGATCACTATGCATGACGTGGACAGTGACAGTCGCCCAGCATTCCTGTGGTCAGAGGAGAGAATGAGAGGAGGAGAGAGACTTCAGAAGAAGACACAAGTGATTTACAAAACAGAAGCAGAAAAAGAGTCGAGACAAAAGTAAGAGGAAGTTCAGCTGGGAATGTAGAAAAATGGAGGATGCAGACTGAGAGAAATCTGA
This sequence comes from Plectropomus leopardus, assembly GCF_026936395.1. Classification (NCBI taxonomy): domain Eukaryota; kingdom Metazoa; phylum Chordata; class Actinopteri; order Perciformes; family Serranidae; genus Plectropomus; species Plectropomus leopardus. The sequence goes on from NC_142196.1 coordinate 10,784,472, forward strand.
ACAGCTGTATTTCTCCCCTCAGCAGCAGCAGCAGCATCTCACAGGGAAATAAAATGTTTTCTTTTCGTATCAAATCTCCCCTCCATTTTTTTTTCACTCCCTGGCTCACTTGTGTGAAATTGCCTGTTCTGTCCAGGCCACATTGTCGACACGGTTGAGCATAGTCACCAAGCACTGCAAGGTTTTACACACACACACACACACACACACACACACACATAAACACACATACATAGAGAGAGAGTCACAAGTACAGGCACTTTAATTGTGGAGTAATTACACATACCACAGCAGGCAAGTGGGAGAGCAGAGAGCAGCAGCACTGACTGATGGAGAGCATTCCTTTGTTGTTTGGATTGGTCCCCCCCCCCTCCCCCTCTCTCACTTACTCCTCTGTATCCCTGCTGGCTTCCCAGGTTTCAAAGGAGAACACAACTACTCAAGCGTGATCTCCAAAGTGTCAATAAAGTCCTAAAGTAACAATACTGCATTTGTACCTGTGTGCATGTGTTTGACAACCATGATTCTGTTATTATACAAACAGCCTCTGCCCAAATGGTGCAAACATTAACGCTCAGCTCTCCAAAATTATTTGTGGTCCTGTTGGGCACCACAGTCTAAGCAGATCAGCAACTACACTTGTTTTTTATGACCTTGACATCCCATCACATGGTCATCACGTTTCTCTCTTGCTACATTTAACACTGCAATCCCCCTCCTAAACCACAGCGCACGTTATAACAGTCTTTACTTTTGCATGCTGTGTTTGCGTAAATAAAAAGCCGTTTATGTCAGTGTAGGAAATGTGAATAACTCTGCAAATATCCCTCCCTGTGTCATGATTACAGGTTCTGAGTTAGAATGTGGGCTTTATTTTTGTTATGTTTTCATGTTACTCATGTTCTGCATCCAGTTTTACTTTTATAGTATCTATCCTTGTGTGTCATGTCTGATTTTACTTCCTGTCTTTGTGTTTCCCAGATTAGTTTCACCTGTGTCTGTCTCATTTGTCCTCGCTTGTTGAAGTCTTCCCTGCACACCTGTTCTGTTTAAGTCTTGTTTGCCCCACCCTTGTGTCCTCTGCCACACCTTCATTTGTCAGCCAATCCCTGTTCCCCTCCTGTTCACCGTGTTTCGTTGTCTTGATTAGTGCCCTCTGTGTATATATACACCTGTGTGCTCGCCTCGTCAGTTCATCTGTTACCCTTGCTGTGATCCTGCCCTGTGATTCTCCCCACTGTTTCCTATATATTTTGCTCCTGTTTCACCCCTGTTTTTCCTGTTTATCCTGGTGTGTTTCAGTTTGGTTTTTTGATTTGTATTTTATTTGTACTTTGTGTTTTTGGTAACGTCTTTGTTTTTTGGACATCATCATCATCAGCATTAAAAGCTCGCTTTTTGTTTGCACGCCTGTCTGCATTTTTGTGTTCTGCATTTGGGTCCTCATCCAACCTAACCCTTGACACCCCGATACAATTGCTGGCCCCACCTGGCAAAAATGATTTGACACTGGCATTACTGTCTGTGATGCGCTCATCTTAAGCTAGTGCGAAGACTTGATCTTGTAAAACTAGACAACCTAAAGCATCCATTGGTACCAAAAATGTCATACTAGCTTGTCAGGAAGGCGGCAAAATAATGCTCCAAAATCAGGATAATTTTAGCGAGGGAGAAACAGGCATTTCAGTTCTCAGAGGGGTCTGTTAAATTCTTACATCAAGATTTCCAAATAAATATACAATACCCAACTGTACTTTGAATCGATGCTCATTAGTTAAGTAGTATTATTAATAGTATTATTAACTGTAAAGAAACCACTATAAACCAAGTATATCAGTATGCGATTTATACTAATAGACTTCCTGAGATTCATTTATGGCTTTTGGTTTTGGTGTGCCACCTGAGTCTTTCAATGGCTCCATGTGGCCACCACTGGCCACTGATGTACTGGTGAGTAGACAAAGTTTGGGTTCATTTTTAACCACTACTATATCCCTGATGTTAAGTGATATCAGTGACTCGAGTGGACCAGGTCAGTAACATCCATTACACACAGATTTGTTAGTGCTCTCTTTTAGACCACTAAACCAGCTGTAAAAACAGATGACACTGTATCTTATGACTACTGACAGAATGTGGGGTGAGTAAAGAAAGAGAAAGACTTGACAAAACATGTTGAGACGCAGCACCAGACCACTGCAAACAGATGAAAATGCACCAAAGCCACGAATGGTGTCGGTGTCATCCATTTATCTGTCATTAAGATGCTATTAAAAGCATGTGGGTTGAATAGTTTTACCCACACAAAACCTTAAAGCCCATCAATGATGATACCAGAGACTTCCCTGAGATAGTCAGAGTATTAGCATTAAGTCTTGTAGATGATTCTCAAGTTTTTTTGTACAATAGACTGGAAAAAATGAAGTTATGGTAGTTAAAAACAAGTAAAATACACAATTTCTCTTAATGAAAGGGTCTCTCACAGCAGGGTCTCCTAACACCCTCTCCAAACAGCTCCAGAGTTCCTGCTCAGCCTCCTGGGATCACATGGGAGTTGTGGAATTCACTTGGGAATGCTGTCAAACGTTAAAACCCTCTCGAACCCACGGGCTCCAGGATGATGTCACTGGGAAAGCTTAGCAGCTCTCATGCTAGCAAGCAACCATGGCGGCATAATAGCTTCTGGAAACACTTGACAAGAAAGAAAGTTAAAAGGAACTGAAAGAGCATTTTCAGGGAGAATTATCCTGATAACATTTAACTGTTCCCCTTTTAAGGCTTTTGGCTCCTTTGGTCTGTTGAAGTTGAGTCAAGAGCTAAAATGACAAAAAGCCCACTTGACATGGTGCCACATGGAACCAAATTTCTAGTTGACAGTGCTGACAAAAAATAATGCATTATAATGCACAGAATTCTGTTTTTTTTCCCCCTCTAATAAACCTTTTTCCATTATTTGTCTTGCCAATATTGCACATTGTCTACTTTTTTCTCTACTTTATCCATATGTTAACCCTTTGAAACCTGGGCAAATTTGTTTGATTTCTCTCAAAACTATAGAAAGAAGACCAAGAGTAACTAAAGAGAAAATTAGTGTGAAAATATTTATTTATATAAGTACAAGAAAGTTACATTCAGAAAAACAAGTAAACATTTTAGATAAAAAAATTAATTACCTGATAAAAAAGATTAAAATTATAATAATTTTGTAAACATAATTTTACATATATATAGTTATGATAAATATAAATATAGTTCTCTGGACATATTTCCCTAACTTAAAAAAAAAAGTTTTCTAAATCTACCTCTATTTCTTTGAATTTGCTGGAAATCTATTGTCAAGTTGCTCATTGCCTTCCCATGTTTTCAAAATAAAATCAAACTAATTAGCACAGGGTTCAAAGGTTTAAACACTCGTGAAAGGCGTCTTAATGCAGCACAAAAAAAGTGATGTCTGTCCAGGTTTCAAAGGGTTAAAGTATGGACAGTAGGGTTTGTGAACCTTATGTAATTTGAAGATTCACACTTTATTTGACTCTGTGGGTTCAAACCTTTATTGACTCTTTTGTCCAGTAGATCTCCACACAAGCTGAGGAGCAGTGGAGAAAGTGGAGCATGGCCGGGTGCACGAGCTCTCTTCCTGTTTATCCACAAAGAGATCCTTGCGGTGCCTGGGAGATAAGATAATCCTGCTGCCATGGATATGCATGTGTGTGCTTTTGTGTGTGTGTAAAAAACTCTTTGGCCACAGTCCTAACCAGAGGACCTCTTTTAAGACTACATTTATCATTTTCCAGCCATAAGAGCACACCACGCATAAGGCTTTAGTTGTGGTTGGCGTGCATAGCCAAAACAACATTCTGCATGACTTAAGTTGTATTATAGTTCTGTATAATGCGTGCTGTTGTTTTATGTAACCTCTGTTTTGAACTGTGGAGAATGCGGGAAACTCTGCCAAATAAAATGACCCACCTCTGATACAAAACTGCTGGCATCTACTCCATATCATCAGACTGATGCATGACTGTACATGTAGCTGAGATTTTTCAGATGGTGCAGATAACTTGTGCAAAGAACAGCCAGCCACTGCTTAAATACCAACAGTTCCTCATGAGATGGACCAGTATCTAGAGAGGTCTTGCTCCTCTCAAATACAAATGAACCAGGTGATTAATACCAGTAAAAACTCTGAATAAAGCAGTTTCATGTCTCCAACATGCAGGTTGCAGAAGGGCTGCTGGCCCAGTGCCTGCTAACGTGTGCTTATATTTTTTTCCCCTGATAATTTAAGATCCAGACATTAAGGACCTCCCTCTCCAAAACAAACAGACCATGTGATTTACAACTAAATAAAGTGTCACAGAGGGGCTGCTAAATACAGTGGCTGACACTTAAATGCGAATGGCCCTCTCTGGAGTCGGTGTTTGGTTTGTCAGTTCTGGGTGCACTGGGTGGACTCTGTGGATGACAACCCGCTCCCCATGTACATACAAAACAGGTCATTCTAAGGTCACAAAGACAAGACACTTCTTACTGTCAGGTAATTAAAGAAAAAATGCTTATTTCATTTTATCCCATTTTCCCACATATCCCCCTAAATCCTTCACACTTGATCTTTAAATCACACTGTGTTCTGTATTTTGCAGTAAGACTATCACATACATATCCTTAGAACAAGGTAATAGTTTTTCTTTTCTTAAAAGGAATGCAAATAATTAGAATTTGCTAACCTTTATCACTGAATAGAAGTGATGCATGACTTGAGTTGTGTCAGTCTGTTTGTGCACCAGTCTGGATCTGCCTCAAATGAATTAAAACCTATAGTATTTGGGCTACAATGTGTCATGTGAAGGGAGACCAGACTGCATTCCTGTTGTAATATCATTAGCTAAACGTGCTTTATCGTGGTTTCTTATCATTGCTGCCAAGTGGGTCTGAAAAATGCTCTCTCTCTCTCTCACTTTGTCCTTCTCTTTTTCTCCCTCCCTTTCTGCCATTGTCAGCCTAAAGGCTTTGAATTAGTGAGACTGAGAGGTCAGGTGGAGGTGGTCTGTTAATACCTGCACATTATGCTCTGTGAGTGTGTGTGTGTGTGTGTGTGTGTGTGTGTGTTTGTGTCAGTGTGTTAGAGAGAGAGAGAGAGAGAGAAAGAGAGAGACTCCCTCCCCTTGTTCCTTCTGGCTTCAACTTCCAGCTGTTGCTGCATTCTTCCACACTTCGCAATTGGCTGAAGCCAATTTGTGTGTACGTTTGGAGTGTGTGCGTGTGTGTGAGAGAGAGAGAGGGTGACGGAGGATTTAAAGTATCTCCCAGAAATCCACCGGTTGCTCATACCGCAAAGGGAATGTATTCGCCTTCAAGAAAGAGACTGATCAAGAAGTGACAGAATATTTTCGGGATCTTGGAGCAGTTGCGTAATTGCGTCCTCTTACTGCGCGATGACAGAAGTGGCCAGTCCCGCTTCAATAATGGTAAGCGCATTTTTATACGTGGTAAATAACACAATGTCCATTTTGATTTATCCAAACGTGTTTTGTAAATTAGGAAGTTTATTGAAAGTCTTTCGTAGTGTTTCAACAACCACTAATGTTTAATCCACAGCTCAGGGAGTTCTTTACACTGTTTGTTTCTTAAGTGAGCTGTGTAACGATAAGCCAAATCTTATCCGACTTTAATTCCAGATTTGGTTCTCAGAAAATAAAATACAAGGAACTTTTTGTTTGTTTCCGGGCTGCTGATTTTAAGTCTCACAAATACAGCTGCCTATATGCGTATTATAAGTGATTCCACTGAAGATAAACACACATTAAATATATATTAATCTGTAATATAGCCTAGAATTGTAACATTGCTCACTAAAAATGCCTCCATTTTCGGTAGTGAGTGTACATGGATATTTCAAAGCTTAGAAGAGGACAAATCAGAGCTGTGTTTTGACTGATAGTATGTTTGTGTGTGAATAAGAGCCTCATCCCATTGAAGCACAACATGTTGCTTTCCCTTTAACCAACCAATCACGTGTAATAAAACCAAACCATTGAAGCACAAGGGTAGATGTCTGTACCCCCCACAAAAACAAGACAGTGTCAAAGGACTTTTATTTAGACAACATCAAAGATATTTACACCTTAAATTGATGTGGAAAATGCACAAATTGCTACATGAAAGTTCACCATAATAATAACAATAATGATGATAATAGATAGGACTTATATATCACTTTTCTAGGTACTCAAAGACGCTTTACATGAAAAGCAGAAAGGAAAGGAAAAAAAACCAATACACAAAATGATGAAAAAAAATAACATGAACAAAAATGCAATAAATTTCATTGAAATTTTTTTGGCAGAGGACCTCCAAAACCCATATTTCACATGTGGGCCCCCCTACTCTTGAAAAAAAACCTACACCTTTTCATCTAAGAGACCAGACTAAGTTTTATCAACTCCCACCTCATGCATGAGTATGCATGTCTGTGGTATGTGAGCATGTAAAAGGCTGGCATTAAATCAGACCTCATGTATCTAAATGGATCTGACATTTTATTAGCTTAGATTTTAAAGGAAATGATCTACAGCCTTGCACATGGGTCATGTGGAGTTGTCGGTTCTGTGCATGGAAATAAGTTGTGTGTTGCATATTATGGCTCTGGATATTTGTGTAATTATTCGGTTGTGGATTTGTTTGTGGTCCAAACAGAACACTGCGCATCTTCTGTGTTAGCATCCGTAGGGAAGTGAAATGCAAAACCTTACCACACTGAGTTGCATTGAAGATTTTGAACAAGCTCTGGCCATGATGTGGAAACCAGGAGGATACAACTGTTCTATCAGGAGGAATCAACATACCAACATCAGCTACTGGACTCATACCAGACTGATATTAATTGAATCATGATATAAATGCACATACAAGCCAAATACAAAGGATAATTTGCATGCTAAAGAAGATTTTATTTCTAATCTATGCTGTCAAATTTCCCTTGTATGAGTTTATCAGGTATATGCTTGGATTGTCATCAGTGCAGAATAGGATAACATGTTGTTTGGAGGCCGGTAGTGCAACCTGGGGGAACTTCTTTTTTTGGTCCTCCATTAATCTCTTTTCCTTCATCTCTGGATTCTTCTGTCTGTGTTTTTATCCATTTCCTTTTCCGTTCTCTCCCCAACACAGTCAGTTTGTTTTTCTTTTTATCTCAAAGTCCATCATTCTGCCCTCCTCTTTTTTTCCTACTCAGCAATCACGGTTCATTTCCCCATGTTACCTACATTATGTTATTAATGAGGCTTATATGTCCCTGTACCAGTTCACTGTCCCTCTTCGTCTCTCTGTCATATCCGGCCCCTCAGAAACCCAAACATTAGTTGATCTCCTCCATATGGCAGTGAAGGTAATCTGGTCTTTTCCAAAGACACACACACCCTCAGTAGAAATTCAAGTTAGATTTCCTCCAACTTTGAGTCAGCTGCAATAACAATGGACTTTCTTTCCTGTGAGGATCATGTATTTCGGTAAATGATAGGGGGGGTAAAAAACTCATTGGAGTGTGAGAGAGTTTAAGTTAGAGAACAATGCTGCTGGGTGTTTGTTGTATTTTAATAGGGGGGTTTAAGGTCAAGTTGTGTTAATCAGCTTACAGAATTTTCACCAAAAACGCAATCATAGACACAAACACATGGACCCAGACAAGAATATTTAAGAGTTTCTTATACGTGTAAGAGAAGAACAGTATTTTATGTCCAAGGGATAGTCCACGTGTATGTGTGCTGAAGTCTATGGTGTGTATGCATGCCTAAGATGTACATTAAAGTGTTGTTGAAGACGTTATTGTACACAGAGCACAGCGTGTAGTGAAGAGAAGGAGTAAGATAACCCCATTTAGCCCTAGGAATTGCTCTATAAGAGGGACACAGAGAGAGGGACTCCATATTAAACAGCATCTGTGATACAATGCTGGCTTTGTCAGGTGGGAGGGGAGAGGGTAATGCTGGAATGTAAGGGGAGGGGATGTTAGTGAGAGACAGAGGGATGGAGAAAGAGAGATAAAGACGGAGAGAGGAGTGTGACTAGGGAAAAGATATTTAAAGCTTAAATAGTAGATTTGAGAGAGGAAACCAGGTGGAAGAAAAGTGTTTGTTTTTTTTAAAAAAAAAATAATGTAATGCCTTTTTAAAAAATGGACAAAATTGGGACTTAGAGCAAATAAGAAGAAAAATGTAGAAAAGATCTGTTCTTACCAGTTAGGGACATGGAATAATTGATTTAACAAAGAGCTGCAGGCACAGTTATACCATAAATATGACACTCAACCATGCACACAACACCATACACAGATATTAAGCACTTTAACTTGATTTATATAAAAATAAGCATTTTGGAAAGTCATTGTTGTAGTCATACCAATCATGGAGTTGTTTCTTTAGGAGCTGGCCAGGTTGCATATAGATGGAAAAAGAATTTGACCAGACCAACAAGTAAATCTGCACGATCTGCAGCACCTGGAATTCATGAGGTGCTCTTAACAAAAGTGTCTCTTACGCATGAAACCAGCCAAATTTTATTTTTGTAGCAAAAGCATCAACAGCCAGTTTAACACTCACCTTGACTGCAGCTAAGGTATCATTATCCCCACCCTCATCTCTATTAGTTGGTCAAGTTTATGCCACAGCAGCCCATAGATCATCTTAAGGAGCTGCCTGCCTTGAAACACCCTGTAGCCTAAGGCCAAAATAAGCTACCTCAAGAAAGCAGCCTGAAGAGGCACATGGCCAACATGGACTATCTGCATTAACAGTAGGAAGGAATAATTCTAATAATTGTCTGTTGTGTGCATAGACTGTATAAATAATAGACATAAACACTGTGGCATCACCCACTGGTTTGTGGACTCCTGTTTTCAAGCCAAGTTTGGTGTTCTGGTTGTCGCCATCTTGGTGTTCTGGGGCCAGAAGTGACTGTATTTGGCAGAGAGGTTGGTGCTATTGAGGAGAAGCTAAGGACACTATCCACAGAAAACCTGTCACTCAGAGTGGCCCGACCTTAATTACATGTAACTTAAACCTTAATAAAATGTAAATGGATGACTTATTTACCTTCTGTAGAATTGTCATGAGTGTTGAAATAGATATAAAGACCAGAAGCTTTTGTCATACCAGGTTGTACATGTTTATTTCTGCTGTAAAGTTGGGCATTTAAAGTGGCTGTTTGGTACGTTGACTTAATTTTTCAGCCCTGGAGTCTGTCCTCTGTTTTCTGACAATGTTATCAGTGTTGATACACTTAGATTAAAGGAATACTTTATCCCCCAAATGACCTTTTCTATATCAAATACTCACCCAGTGTTATGTTGAATGAAAAAAAGTTTTTCTCACATGCAAGTATTGAAGTCATAGGGGTCCACGTTTAACAATACTAAAACAATATCAGAACATCTGTTTATGAACTCTCACACTCTTTACACACATAAAGTATAATCAAAGTATAATTTATCCTGTTGTAAACTCAGTGTCTCTCAACCAAAAGAATGTCTTTAAAAATATACTTTTAAATGCTTATGCATTCCATTGAGTTGCCCAGAAGTCATTTGCATCCATGTGTGTCAAACTTGCTATATTTTGCTTTAAAAAACTGCCATATTGAAGATTAAATTGAAGATTAAATAACATCACGGGCTGTTTCTGCAGACACACACGTGCAAAGTGACTTAAACGTCACTTCTAAGTACACCAATAAAATATGTTGCATTAGCAACATTCTGAGATGTCCTGAGATGTGGTTTTGAGAATGCAGCCTGTAACTGAAACAGAGAGTTACATACAGCAACAATAATGTAGAATGTAAATGAAAAAGTGAGAAAGACGAAGCAGATGTAGAGGAAATGCAAACAGAGGAAGGAGTGGAAAGATGGATGAAAGTAGAAGATGAAGAAAATAAAAAGGATGAAATAAAACGGTCGGAGAATGCTGGATCTGCCCTTCTGCTTTTATGAGTCCTCTCTATATATTCCATCACTTTCTCTTTTTCCATCACCCCGTATTTCTAACCCCATCTCCAGATGCGTTGTAAACAGCATTTTGGGGAGACTCAGCTGTTCTACAGATGGGATAAAAGAGTGTGTGCAGGCACTTTCTTTTACTTGTCTCCTTGTGATTTTAAAACATTATGTATTTTATGAATGTTACATTATGTATATTCAGGTGTAGACAGGATTTAGGATTAAAGTTTGTATTAAAAGTAGGTCAGGGCTGCATGTTTAGGATATTTTCCCCTAAGAGGAAAAAAAATATCTTTGATAACTTCCCCAGTGATCCCTTATGAATTGTATATAATTCTCAGTTTTAAGATAAGTTTTAAGGCTAGAGAAATTACAGCAAATTTATTTATTAGTACAACATTATATGTATTTACAAGTTTCCCTACTAACCTGCAAATACCTAGAACATCCTGTAATCTTATACTTCTCTCTAGCTCTCTAGTTCAGAGACCCTGGAAGCATCAGGTTTGGTGATTGGAGATTATGTAGATCCCTCAGGATGCCAGAGCTGAAATCTGAAAATCTAGAAGGGGGGTTGACACACCTCATCGCTCTGCTTAAACTAGAGCACAACAAGGCCAAAGACGTGTTTTGACCTGCTCAGACTGGAGCTCACCTGGTGAAAGAAGGAGAAAGAGAGGGCTATGGAAAATAAAGAGAGAGACAATGAGGAGGAATGAGGAGCAATGATGTAGTATGAAGGAACGGAAGGAGTCGAGGAGTTGGGAAGGGACATACAGGAAGGAAGCGGGAGGAGACAGTAAAAACAGAGAATAGTCCTGACATTCTCCTCAAAACAGCCCTTGTTGAACCTTGAAATGTGACATTGATCTCCATTTATCATCAGGTCTCTGTTGCACCTTTGCATTTGTCCAGCTGATGTTGCCATCATACACTATGTGTTTGTTTTGTCTACAAAATCAGTGGAATGTGGGGCCTCATATCTTCATGCAATAACAAAAAGAGCTGATGCATGACATTATTTGTGGATGTTTGTGCGAGCATAGGGGTTACAAGGGTGGCTGAATTAAAAAGAATAGCAACTGTCTGTGTGTTTGTATGAAAGAGAGAGAGTGTGTGTTTAAAGGCAATAAGGGTGTCAAAGCAACAAAGGAAGTGACCTCAGAGAGGAAGTTGGCGCTGAATTAGAGGAAGTGGCACAAAGCTGACTTTGATTTGCGCTTCCTCAGCTGGTGATCGGAGGAAAGAAAGGAAAAGAGAAGAGAGTGAGATTAAGAAGACAGTAAAATGGCACATAGAAAGGAGAAACAAGGATTTTACTTAAAACAAGGAAAAGGTATTGGAAACAAATGAGACACATCATAAAAACCAAGGTGGATAATGTATATTATTACAGGATTATTACAGGATGTCATGGAGAGAGAAGAGGAAGGAGGTGACAGAAGGTGGAAAAAGGAGATGTGGTTAGGGTGGTTTCCCATATACCGTAATCATCTCTGCTTTGGTATGAAGCATTTCACTCATCCGTCTGGATGTTTGTGCCTTTGAATGTGTGTGTATGCGCACTCAAATAGCAGCAAGACTGCTTTTCCTTTATTGAATTGTAGGGTATTGCAGGGGTTGTCCCTGGCACTAGATCTGAGTGTGTTTATTCAAACACACACGTTTGAGGCATTTTTGATTTTGTTTCCTTTTTCTAGCCGTGTTTTCATTCCTCTATATAGTTATCTGCCTTTCTCTGCCAGCCCAGTCAAGTCCTGCTTTTTCAGAGTTTTCCCATGGCTTCGTACTCATTCCCACCCTTAAAACATTGAAGATTTTTCTCCTCATTTCAGACTCCACTGTCAAATAATACAAAATAAGAATACTTATCACACTTGTTGTCCCTAGAGGCTGAAACTTTTTTTATTACACCTAAGGACACATTGGACAAAGAGTATACAGAAAATTTTGCTATTTTAAAGAGTTTGTCATGAGTTGAACACTTGATATAAAATTTTTAAAAAATGGTTTATTTACCTTTGAGAATTCATATGATCAGCATCTGCCTTGTAGATAATGACATAAATTGACTAGTGGCACAAAAGGAAAGCTTATGGAATCTCCAAAATGTAAAGGGTTCATCTTCTGGTGAACATAAATGAAACAGTGAATTTCATCAAAATCTGTGTGAGTTTTATTATTTTGTTGTATTCAAATTAAAATGTTGTCCCCATGGAGGCAGTAGAGGAGATGTCAGGGGCTGCCATAATTTAAGGATGCATCCTCTGGGTACTATGAATATCTATGCCAATTTCAGGAAAATATTCACAAGATGTTTCATGCTTTGGACTTCAGTGGTGGACATACAGGTCGTGTAGCTGATGGACATTGCTGTTATTTGGCTGTATTGCTTGTTGGCTGAAGCACACACATAAACATTTAAAGCACCAGGCAGTGTGAGGGAAGACCATTCCCTTTTGGGAACTCTGTTTTCATGGAACATTTCTACCAGTTCCTTCCACTGCAACTAGCGTTTGTGTGGAGCGTTCCTCTCATGTGGCAGCAGCTGGGCACAGTTGTTGTTTTTTCTTTGTGTGTGTGTAGGCATAATCATTTGTGCAGATGTGTACTCTTGTGTACTTTTTTTTTTACTCTTCTCCTTTATGTACATACCATGTTTGTTTACATGCTGGTGTGCATAACCGTTCCCAGCATAGGCATTTAGTGTGTGAATAATTATATGGGCGGTCTGAGCTTATTTTCCTTTCCCTCTCATCCTTACTGCAGGACTCTGAGATGATGTTCCAACCAGAGTCAGATCAGATGTCCCCAGTTGAACCCAAGGTGACACACACACACACACACACACACACACACACACACACACACACACAGAGTCATACATTTCATGTCAACAATTGACAGTACCTTTATATACTAATAAACTGAATGTATGAAAATGATCTTTCCGCTCTGACTGGTACTTTTAGTCTCCGCCTCTGGACCTGATTGACACTGGGAAGGGGTTGAAGGTCCAGACAGCCACACCCCATCTGGTGAGCCTTGGCAGTGGGAGACTGAGTATAGCAATCACCCTGCTGCCACTGAAAGAAGGTAACACACACACACACACACACACACACATACATACATACATACATACAACACATACCTCATTGGTTTGGATTACCAGGTCATACAGTCACCATTTATCTTCCTCTCTCTTCCTACACTGTTAATCTTGGAAACATATTGCCCGTAAAAAGGGAATAAATATAATTGTTAATCTTAATTTCTGTTTACTTTATATCTAATTGCGAAGTTCGCTTAAAATTTATTTAATTTTGTGAAGATGTTGCAACTTAAAAATGACCATTGAAAATACCTCATTCTTTCTAAGTGTTAGCAACTACTCTAAACCAAGTTAGTCTGACTGAACTTGATCAAAGAGGATTTTGCCAATGATGAAGTAAGGAGATCTGCGAGTTCAGTTTTGTTATCATGTTTAAGACAATACATATATGATTGACTTGTGATTTGATTTAATTTGTCATATTTAAGTTGCAACAACTTCACAAAATTATGCAAATATGACTAGATTGAAGGTAAACTTAAAAACTAGATATAACATACACATTAATTAAGACTAATATATATTTACTTATTTTTCAAAGGAATTGGTTTTAAGGAGTAAAATCCGCTTGTCATATTTTACAGTGTAATGCCAAGGATCATGGAGTTTTTAAATGAAAGCAATTTCTCAAAAGTCATGTCAAGTTGCTACCTGTGGTTAATTCAAAACTTTACAGTTCTCCCCTTTCCCTGTTTGCCTCTCCCTCATTGCTTTGTTTCCCTGCCTTTCCTTGCTCTATTTCTCCTCTCCCTGCCCAGCCATCGCTTCATTTCCATGGTTACTGGAGAGCTGTGGGGGGGCTGTAATAGGAGAAAGTGATACTCTATGCTGGCTCACAATAAAATCAAGACAGGGAGCAAACACTGCTTCCTCCTACAGGGCTCCCTCAGACTGAAAACACATATTTAAACAAATTACAACATCCCGGGTTATTTATTTTTATTGCCAATGGGGACGAAAATTACCCCACTTATTGGTTCGTTTGCAGACTGAACCCAGAGTTAACCATATAAAAATGAGGACAACACTGCGTTCACAGACTGCAACCCAAACAGCTATAAAAGAAAAATGACTCACACTACATGGCTTCTTGACAGATTAGAAAGCACCCATTCCATTCAAGCAAGAGACTGAAATCCACAATTTTTGTTAGAGAAGTCGTATTAAAAAAAGCATAGCACACATGATGCACACACACACACACACACACACACACACACACACAGGATAATTATGGTGACATCATGGCAGTGTATTTATAGTGTCTCTATCATCAGCCATCCACAGGTGTCTGCTCACATGCACACACTTACATTCATCAGATCAGCAAGCCACAGGTGCCATAGCTTAATTACTATTCCAGTTAGTCGGCTAAACACATGATAGCGAAGAGATGGGAGAAAAGATAGGGAGATTTACAACATGATATGAGAAACGCGCTCGTACAACTGATTATAATTCAGAAGCCCGCAGACAGAATTCTAATACAAACTGACTGACATTAGATTAAAAGCATTAAAAGTTAGTGAGTCTGTCCTCAGATAACACTGCTGACTCTTGTAGAGTTAACATGTCTTGTGGGGATCACAGAACTCTTATTATGTTCCTAATGCAGAGAGACAGACACTTTTTGTTTTGCTTCCTCTCAGCCATGAGAACAGTGCAGTGAAAAATTGTTGTAGCTCGTCAGTGGATGAATTTATTAACTTTTAAAATGACAGCTATGGATGGATGTCAAATTATTTACTACAGTAAGCCATAATAGTGGATATGAAGTGGGTGGTTTCTCCTTTAAGGTTTAGTGCGATTTCAGTCACTTATGATTTACAGTGTTACACAGTGGATGGTATTTAAATAGTAGGTTAGGTAAAGGCAGCATTGTGACATTTAAATTTATGTTTCTTGCTTAACCTTTACCACGTTGCCGCAGACATTCACAATCTCACTGCTTTGCGTGCCCTTCCATTTCAGTGAGGAATGCCAACAATGTGAAAAGCAGTTTTAGAAGAACTGAGGGTCTGTTTGTCTCCACATTGTGTCTCATGAAAAAGAATAACCAGTTCAAATGAATAATACTGAAGTAGCCCTTTAAAGTGTCAATCACAGACCACCAACAGGGTTCAAAATGACACATTCAATTTTGCATTAGTTGTACTTGTTTAGATGTTTTCTAAATGTAATCAGGTTTCCACAGAGACATGCAGATCTACATGACTGATACACTATAAAACTTAAATTTGATTATACATTTTCTGTAATTTTTATTGTGTGTTGCTTGATGTTCCAGGGGTTACCCGCATAGGCCGGGAAGATGCTCCAATTCCTCAAGATATCACGATCCAAGGGCCCGGCATCGAGGCAGAGCACTGTCTCATCTTCAATGAAGGTTGATGTCAGTTCATGAAATGAATTCATAATATTAGCTGAGCTTTGAATTAACACAATTCTCACGTCCTCTCTGGGCTGGCAAGCGTGTGCTAAAATTGCGTCACAATTTTATTATGTTGCAAGGTGTATGCCAATGGGTCCTTTGATTAACAAGGCTTCAATTTAACTCATTCGCTGTATAATCTTAAAATCTGTCTTTTATTGAAAATATCTTAGTCTTTTGTCTTGTTTTGAGAGCATTACTTTAACAAAACTGCAACAGAATTATTTAGAATTACCATTATCATTCATACCATCGCAATCTCGCAATTTGTTTCAAGAACAATAATGTTTCAGGGTATATATAGGATTGAGTCAACACTTAAGATAGATATCTTTCAGTACATCATCGGCATATTGTGTGAATGAAAGAAAATGGTCTTTAAAGAGACGGGGAGAGACAGAGTGATTGATTACACTCTTTTTTTTTCCTTTGTGATGCATCCTGTATAATTACTGCGCTAAGTATTCAGACCGAAGCCTTGTAGTGAAGATAAAGATAGCATGGCTTTGTCTGTATGGTATAATTAGAATTGTTCATGTAGTCAGGAGTAATCTTTCAACAGGGGAGCACTTTGTGTAAGTGATGATGTAGAAATGTACTTTGGACTGAAGATATACTGATCCCTAACTTTCTCATCACTACCTATAACACAGGAGGGGTGGTGACTCTGGACCCCTGTGGTCACCTCTGCAGTCTGGATGGAGTGCAGGTCACTGTGCCCACACCACTAACACAGGGTAAGATATACACACACTCACAGACACGATAAAGCTCAGTGTACTTCTAAAAAGGGCTCATACGCTGTACATCAGGTGCTTTTACATGCTTGCAAAACCAGGCACATAGATGTACACACTTTGACACATTGCCATCTACTGGCCAATAAAATAGGTGGCGTGAAAGTTGACTTAATTGCATGGAGTGTGCATACTTTCTGAATTTCATAACTCTTGAGTGTGTATGTGAAAGAGAGAGAGTGGTTAGTTTGTGGTTTGGTTAACTTGCATTCCCTATTGGTGCGTGTATGACTCATACGGGCACGGTTAACATTGTGCTGACGTCCCACATGGAAACGGGGTGTGCACTTTGTGTGTTTTCAAATAAATGTATAGGCCAATGTGTGTGAGCATTTCCATGTGTTTGTGTATGTGTTTTGAAAGATGAAGTGCATGTGTGTGCACCTCTGGTTTGGTTTAATTCCTTGTGGTTTGGAGCAGCTAGCAGCTATGTGAGTCACAGCTTCCAGCAACAGCAGAGCGTGCACTGCACATCAAATTTTGTTTTAGGAGGCTGCAGAAAACTTGCAATACACACATATCCTCCCAGTTTCAAATACATTTCTTTTCTTATCTTTCTGTCCACCTCTGCCCATGTGTCTGTTTTATGTCTGCCAGTATCTTGATCTGTTTATCTTGTTTATCTTGTCTGTATGCACTCACTCTTCTTCCAAAAAACCAAATTCCCTTTTTCGAGATTCACTCAGTTGCAAAACTTCCCTTGATTCATTGTCTTTGCACTTGCTTTCCCCTCTCCATGTATCCATCCTTTCTGCGTACCCTTTTCTGCATTTTCATTGTGTCCTGTGTGGCCTAGCCATTTTAAGTTAAATATTGACAGGCCTATTTATCTTCCCGCCGTGCCTGGCTGATTCAAATATTGACATCATCTTGGTGTGTCTACATGCACGAGGCTGGGGCACAGTGAAGTTGCAGGGGTGGAGAAAGGGACTTGAAAATAAAAGTGTTTAAAAAAAAAAAAAAGTCAAAAGGGCATGGTTTGGAAAATTATGGAGAGAGAGAGAGAGAAGAGTGAACATCTTTTAGGACTGGCCTCAGATACTTGGGGTTGAGTTAGTCTTACCACACACACAAACACACAGTGACACACAAACAGACACATGCACACTGGAGAGCAGTCTGGAGATGATTAGCTATGTTTAGGAAGTGATCTGTTCTGTATTTAGGACTTCGGAGCTTGACCTGGAATCCCATCAGCTTCACTTTTTTAACTCACTGGAACAGCTGGAAGTCACTTGTAAAAGAGTAATGTGTTCATGCAGTTTAATATCAGCTTTCCAATGATGACAATGGAGACATCATGCAGGAATGACAACAGTGGCAAGCAGTATAACATGCAGGCTTTCTTCTCTCTAATTTCTGAATAAACTATTAGAAATAACATCTATTTCTGCATTTGAGTTCACATTTAAATGGGTATAAAACTCAGTCTCCCAGCATTCAGCAGTCTGAAGCAAATGCAAATCAAGCTGCTGAACAAAACAAGGGCTTTAACAACCGCTCCCTCTCTCTCTCTAGCTCTATGTCATACTAGGCAATTAGGCTATGTACACACACATCTACACACATGATAAAAGACAGTATGTAGCTGTCAATTGGTTCATGTGGTGAAAATGCTTGCAGATTACAAAGCATCTGAAAGAAACAAGAAACAGTTGGAGAGACCAGCCTTGATGCAGGCTGGGGAGCAAAGTTTTTTGTTTTTTTTTTAAATGTGTTTTTTCTTCATATGCTTTTCTCCCTTCCAAAATCTACCTTTTTTTCTGTAGCTAGTCAGTCTGTCAGGCATACCCCCACAGACACTTTTCTACCCTTTTATCAACTGTTGCTTTCTCTCAGAACTCAAACTAATTACTTCTTAAATCAATTAGTTTGTCGATATGATAAAAGCAAACCACCAGTTTTACACAGTTTTCAAGTCAGTCTCTATTTTCCAAATGCTTTAAGGGTTAGTGGTCGAAGGTAATTCAAAGAAAAGAGAAGGAAAATAGGTAGGTAGACAAAGAAAGGCTAAGGGGGCGTCCACCAAATACCACACTGTCTAATAGCCTTTGAACCTACCAACTACAAAGAGGGGTGATGGCGTAATACGCTGTTAGTTTACATATGGTTTTCAATACTTTGTCTAGAGTTTTCTTCTCCTATAATTATAATGACAAGGTCATTTATCTTTATGGTTCTATTGGATTTCTTAAGAGTATTAAAAACCGCCTGATCTCGTAAATATTGAGCGTCCCACCCCTTTTACCGCAAGTTGGTACGGTCCAGGACTCAGTCTCCTGAATGGTAAATCAGTGAACTTTCTTCCACACGGAGTCAAGACGGGTGAGGAAGCATCACCGCTGAGGGGGGAGGCAAACAACGACACAAGGACCAGCCGGCGGAAGTGTAGATATATATTTATTTTCTGTTTCACATCTCTAGAATAAGTTGAGGTCCTGTCATGGCAATTTGTTAGACGTTAAAAGGAAGAAACCAGTCGCTGTCGTGAAGTCCTCACTGAATGGGACTCAAAAGGTTTGTAACGTTAAGGTTGTTTTTTTTTTTTTATTTTTATTTTTTTTATTATGCTAACGTTAGCTTCTCTAACAAAAGTAACAAAGCGTTACAGTAACTCAGGCATTTCTACGTTACTTATACTTACTTATATATATATGTACTTCATTTTTAACCCTGAATTAAAAACGCTCGTGTATTGTACTTATTCACGACGCCAAACACCTTACAGCTGTAGGATTTGTAGTTTCTATCTATCCATCTATCTGGCAGGTATTTTATTTGCTCTTCCTTTCTCTGTGATTCTGAGGATGCGTGGTTCACATTCAATCCAATATTACCTACAGCTCGTGTGTTTTATCATCACGCTGTTTTGAAACCAGTTTGCTCTTTGAACTGGTTGGATAGTGTTATCTCTATCAATCCATGCATGTATTTATACAAAGCTTTGTTATATGACACTTAAATGTGCACTTAGCTGCTTTTACCAGCCAGGATAAACAGCATGTGCTCATCAGCATATATTATTGATTTTCCTTCAAAAAAAGAAAGAAAAGTATTTCTGATTGGCTGCAATGGAAACCATACCAAATACTATTCAAGTCCCATCTGTTACCATAGATCAAATGAAATACTGCTGCTCAAAGCTGACACTAAATTATTCTGTGTTATTATTTTTTAACTTATTCTTTTTTCTTGTTAAAAATATACAAGACTGTAAATTAAAGCTTTGCAAGGCTTATTGTTTAAGGAGTGAGAGTGCAAATCAGTGCTGCTATGTAATGCGATACAAGCAACTGAGTGGGGAAAGTCAGATTTCTTATTCAGAGCCAACTTTTTGAGGCGTTTCATCTCAACCTGTTGGTCATATTGTCTGCACTTTTTGATGGTGTGCAAGCCTCGAGGTCATAAACGAGCTGGCAAGTTCACG
Source organism: Plectropomus leopardus (assembly GCF_026936395.1). NCBI lineage: Eukaryota > Metazoa > Chordata > Actinopteri > Perciformes > Serranidae > Plectropomus > Plectropomus leopardus. The sequence goes on from NC_142196.1 coordinate 10,804,233, forward strand.
GACTGGTGTGACAAAGAGAACTAGCCTGTGGCTATGAGGACAGACTCAGTGGTGAAGATACCTGACACCTGAAAACAAAACCTGCTTCATTGTCCTGCATGCAGTTGTGGCCACAAGTCTTTCTTCAGGCTGCCTTGAGCACAGTTGTGCATTTTTATAAGTTGTCTTAAATGATAAACCACATAAATAAGAAATAAGTCCTTTGTTGTCAGCTTGCTGTTTGTTTTTACCTTTCTTTCTTTTCTCTCAGATAGATTAGGGGCTATTTATTGTCCTGTGGTGATTAGGCCTGCAACCTTTGCTTGAGAGACGTGGGTCGATGGATTGATGCTCTGTGGATGAGATTTGACATAGAGCAGAGACAAGATATCTGCTGAGCCTCTGGTGGGGAGTCAGATTGTGCCTGTGACCGAATGTGTGTGAGAGTGAGAGAGTAAAAAAGTGTGAGTGAGTGACTGAACTAATCTACTCTGACTCCCTTGAGAAAGACCAGTCTGTTTTTTTATGATGTTACTGCTGGACCCTTGCGCCCCAGAGAGGGTTAATTTGTGGTTTTGAGCCCAATTTACACTCCCACTGGGACCTTGTGTGTATGCATCTTTTCACGAATGAGTAAATTCAGCTTTAGTTCAATACCATGTAGATTTAAGGGCTCATAGCAACATTTTGAAGGCAGCCAGTTTTTCATATAATTTGTACATGTTGACGAAACAAACAGGATCTTTTTTTGGTGATTACTTGTGATTACTTTGCTTGTCAAACCTCACAAACTAGCAGGAAACAGCAGTTCTTCTAAGCACATGTTCGACATGGGATCTTCATTGGTTTATTTTTCATTCTGACCTAATGGTCACAATTTGCCAATTCCTCCACTTATGTAAACCAAATAGAGAAACAGTTTTGAGTTTCCCCGGCCATAACATTGTGGTGGAAGCGTAGTTTGCTTCGCTCAGATCTACATGGAAACAAAAATTGGCTCCAGACGTGATACGGCTCCTACATCTGTGCCCTCAAAGACTCTGAGGTCTGACTTTGTAGATCACAAACTTTAAATTATCCCCATAAATGTATATACAGACTAATTTCCAGTTTTGTTGTCGTTGGAGAGGTTCTGTCCATATGTGTGTGTTGGGGCAGCAGATTCCTTGACGTGGGAGGCAAACTCAATTTGCTGGTAAACAAGTAAACACATGCACAAGATTAAATTTTGTAGTAGATGCAACGCCTTTGTGTTTGTAGAGGGGAGTGGGCATGTGTTTATGTGCAAGTTATTTAGGGCAGCAGACTTAAATTTGGTTTGTGTGCAAGCATTTTTTGATTGGATATGGTGCGTGCTGTGTTCCCTTGCACTTAAATCACAGATGTATTTTAGGAGTAAGCGTTAGGAAAAGGTCAGTTTTTTTTCTTTACAACCATACTAATCCAGCTTTGTGTGTCTGAAAGAGCAAGAAAAGATAAAAGTTGAATCGCCAGGTTATATATTTTAACATACTGTTGCTGAATTTCTTAATCTTTCTCTCTTTTTTTCTCTGCCTAAAAACACACATGCTGCTTTTATTTATTTGTGCTTAAGATGTGAAGGAGTAGAGGATTAGCTAGTAGTTATTTGTTAGCTAAGAAGTCCTGAGAGGAAATTAGATAGACAGGAGGGGTGGGGGCTGTGAACAAATCAGGGCGACACACTTTACCCTCCACTTTAAAGGTGGCACATGGCGAGGCTATTGAGGGTAGGAAATTAGATTTTTACAAGAGCTGACTGCTGGCTGTGTGTGTGTGTGTGTGTGTGTGTGTGTGTGTGTGTGTGTGTGTGTGTGTGTGTGTGTGTGTGTGTGTGTACGCATGCGTGCTTGAGTTGCTAGCCTGTGTTTGCCTTCTGCTAAATACTGAGAGTTACCGTGAGTCATTAGGTAGACACTGTTATGAGACATGTTCCCTCACAAATACACGGAGCACGCACAATGTTTTGAAGACACACATTACTCATGTCTGGCAACGAGACACATATATTATTAGATCTTGCTCACACTTAGCCTTCATGAAAATGTATGTGTTTGTTTCCCTCTTCTTTTACTCTCAAGACACACATCTTTTTAACCCCCTCTGTCATAATGCCACTGCTTCACAGTTTGTGCCCAAACCTGCAAGATGGTGTTTACATGAGTATGTATTTGGGAAGTTCACAGTCCAGCTGTGTAGACTAAACATTTCTTACGCTGTTTTCATGTGTGTGGTGTCAGCTCCACCTCACCACAGCACTCAGGTCCCCCCTCTGTGCTGAGAAATTACAGCTTTGATGGCTGAAAATCTTCTTTCTAGGCACTCTAAGGCAACGTCTAGACATATATGATGTCTTTTAGCTAAGCTTTAATCTCGATTTAGGCTCTAAGCACAATGTTTGAGTGGAGGTGTCGGTGAAACTGGACATAAGGTTGAGAGTGAGAAAGAAAAGGGGTAAAGAGAGATGAGAGAAGGGAAAAGAAAGAAAAACAACTGACTTTTTTCCATTCAGTCTTTTTCCATTCGGCCTCTCGCTATCCCCCATCTTGCCTCAGTGGCTGTGTCTGACTTCAGGTCCAAGGAATCTGATGTAACTGTAATGGAGCTATTAAGGAGGTGCTTTTTTAGCCTATTACACACATGCTAACATTGTGGGGGTTTACTGTAATGCTTATCTGAACCTTCTACCCTCAGGCTAGAGGTTTAAAGAATAGAGAGAGCAAAGAGATTGCATGTGAGAAGACAGACAAATGAGAGGGGGAACTCTTTGTTTAAGAGCCAGTCTTGTGATTTTCTCTCCTCTTTGCTGTCCACTCTTCTCTGCATCACTGTGGTCTTTTCATTTCTCTTTTTGCAGTTTACGGTCTCACTTTTCCTACATCAGATTTCCGTTGTGTGTGTGTGTGTCAGCACTGCTGTCTCTCTCCTTTCCCTCCTGAGGTATTTGGACAGCTGTGCCTGTCTGTGTGTATTACAGAGGTTGTGACCCTGACATCTTGTTTAATACCTGGCCCTCTCAGCCTAATTGATGGCCAGAGCAAACACTGTGGTCTGGAATGGCTGGCTGTGCTCAAGTGTGTGCAAGTGTGTCCCTGGCTGTGAATAAATATTACAGGCTCATACCAAAATGAAGGTGTACTTTCGACAGCCTCTTCATACATAGTGTATAATACATATCTAATTTATTTTTCACTGTGGTGTAGCCTTTTTTGTGTGTTAACGATGTTTGTGCCACACTAACAGAAATGCCAAGAATTACTTCTTTTAATTCTTTCTTTACAGCATGCACTATCTTAATGTAGATTACTCGACCTCTGTCTCAATAAATATGACTTATATCTCAAATTTTACCTTGTCCGTCTTTGTGTTTTCTCTCCAGGTTACTCCCTGTGTCTGGGTAAATCCTATTTCTTCCGGTTCAATCATCCTGAGGAGGCAAGCAGAATGAAAAGCATGCTTCCACAAAAGAGCCCCGTGTCAGCTTTAGCCTACAACACAGGTATGCACACACACACACACACACACACACACACACACACACACACACACACACACACACACACACACACACACACACACACACACACAGAGAAATGGGGGCTGGTAAACCCCTTCCATGACCCATAACCCGCACTTGATCCCTGTTCTTTTTTCTTTGATCCTCCTCTCTGTCTTTGTTCTCCCACATCACCAACTCCTCTTCTAGCTCCCTCCCCTTTTCATCATCTCTTCTATCTTTTCTATCTGCTTTCTATCAAATCTTTGCTTGTAATTCACCATTTTATTCTCCTTATGTAACATCTGCCCCACACAAACAATGCATCCTATTGCTCTGACAGAGATCTCAAGGTAAAGCCTCAGGTAGTCCAGACCCAGACAGGTGTGACATTGGGGTGTTAGTCTTGAGTGTATGTGTCAGTAAGCCGAAGGGTGGGGGGTATGTCTTCAGCCCTCTCATATGTCTTTCCTAAACATATGCTCTGGCTGTCACACACATGCTAAAACTTAAATTCAAAGCATACTGGAATGTTATTGTCATCTGGTGCCTGTCCATTTCCATGGTGATACAGCTGGACTCTGCCGTCTTCTTAGTGATTGATCGGGCTTTGAGCAAGGTGTGTGTGTGTATGTGTGTGCCATAATCATTGGAGTCCTTGCTCTTTAAACTCTGAGAAGAAAGGAATGCACTCCTCTCTCCTCTGCTTCTCTGATGTTTTTTTTTGTAGAAATTACTTACATCTCTTTCATGCACACTACGCAAACTTGTTGTTATTCTCCAGATTGCCAAGACTCACAGTCTGACACGTGCACCTACAGTGAAGACTGCCACACAAAGCAAAAGGAGCTGAGCATATGAGAGAATAGGCACGGTAGAAGGGAGTTGATGCACGCCAGGCCTCCAGTATAAATCTGCCCATGTATGGACACAAACACCCTGTGTGTGTGTGTGTCTGTGTGTTTCTAGGTCTTATGATGTCTTTCATTTTCTGCCCCATTTCTCTCCAGTATTCACTGTTTGACATTTTCTCACACAGGCTTATATTCAGCTATGATGAGTGCTTGTAGGTACTCCAGTTTCTCTTGTAGTAATTGAATATTCTCACTTAAGTTTTCTTCAGGACATATGTACACACTTGGCGTATGTACATGGCTAGTACACGTGTGTTTCTCCCAGGCGGAGCTGCAGATTTTAGTTGTAGGAAAGCCTTTTTTTGTGTGTGTATGTGTGTGTGTGTGTGTGTGGGCGAGTGTGACAGTTAAACGCTGGGTGGTCTTAGCTTGAACATTGTAACAGCTCCTTTTCCACATAAAGCCACAGATAAATTAAAAACACTGGGCACGTTTCTCACGTAATGCTTTCTCCTGTCCACGCCTTAGTGTTTTTACCTGCATTTCTCATGTCAGGATAATATTTAGTTGTTTTTTTTTCTTCAAATTCTGCCCAGAAGAGTAGAAATAGTGCTATCAATCATAAGTACTCCTTCTGACCTCAGCAATATTTGACCAAAATAGTTTCTGTCTCATTTGTCTTGGTAAGATTTAGCAGGAAGGAAGTTAAAACAGACTCAGCTGAGGTTTGGAAAAAGACCCCCTCACTGCTGAAACTGCTTTAAATAAAAGGCTTTAGGAAGGGCGCGGGGCCTCTTGAGGGTATTCCAGAATATTTTGTGGTCTTTTTCATTTCCCAAAATCCTACTCTCAAGGAACTGAACTGGGAGTTAGAGTTAAAATATTTGTCTTGGATCTAATGGACGGTTTTGTGTGTGTGTGTGTGTGTGTGTGTGTGTGTGTGTGTGTGTGTGTGTGTGTGTGTGTGTGTGTGTGTGTGTGTGTGTGTGTGTGTGTGTGTGTGTGTGTGTGTGTGTGTGTGTGTGTGTGTGTGTGTGTGTGTGTGTGTGTCTGTCTGTGTGTGTGGACTCCTATTCTGGGTGATTTGCTGCCAGTTGCAGATTGTTTGGGTTGAGTTTGTTCTGCCAGTAGCCCTGTCTATGAATAGCTGCAGCTTCAGGTACATGCAAAACTTCTCTCTCACTCTCTTTCTTTCCTCTGCCTACATTTATGACTCTGCTCCTCCTTCTTTTCCTTTTTCTCCTTTCTTCTTTTCCCTTTACTGATCTTGTTCCTCAATTTTCCACACACTGAACAAAGAAAAATATAACATCCATCCATCTGTATATGTAATAGTTATTTTTATTTCCATATTATGTGTATATGTCCTTGTTTTTCTTTTCTCCTTACTCACAATTTCAGTCTATATTCCTCTGTTTCTCCCCATGAATGCTTACCTTTATTTGTGTATTTATATCTTATATTTTACATTGAATTTATTTTTCTTTTCCACCACCAGACTACCTGAAGTTTAGCAGTGACTACAGCCATGCGGTGGTGGGCGGCACCAGCAGTGCAAGAGGCATGCGATCAGCCTCTGAGCTCCGAGACTTGATGGACACCCTGCAGCGCAAGAAGATTGCCCTGGAGAACAGCCTGAGAGCCAACGGGAACGCGAACCCCTCGTACTTCAGCGTGACACAGGTCAGCCATCACTTAGCTCCACTTCAGCATTTATAACTCTGCTTTCTACGTCACGCTCCTACAGGGTTTGTAGAGTCTATATGGTTAGCCTGGATGTCTGTCTTGGGGGAAACAGGGATTACTAGGGTTTACTGATTATCTACAATACCAAACATGGCTAACCAGGGCTTACCCATTATCACAAAGCTTGAATGGAGGTCTGCTTATATACTAAAGCCTCACCATTATCTTCTCTGTTTATTTTGGTCTCTTCCTGTCATATTTTATATGCATTAGATATAAGGTTTAGATTGCATTTTAAGTATTCTCTGTTGTAATAAATACATGCTTTTTATTCTGTCTCCCAAGTCTCCACCAACCACACCCATCACAAGTCCTGCCACATCCTCATCAGCCTATCAGGAACAAGCAAGACGTTTCTATGGCTCAGATCGTGCGACCTTATCTTTGAAATCTCCTCCTCCTCTTTCCCCTGGGCGGCGATCTGATCCTTCTTCCCTGACCTCCCGTATCTCTGGCAGTCGCAACCAGGACAACTTTGGCATTAGCGATGGCCGGCGGCTACACAACCCAGGATCCTCTTCTTTATTGTCCTCATGGAATGGCGGCGGCTCCTCCACTTCTGTTGATGGTAGCAACAATTTCCTTCTCTCTCTTCCTCCCTCCTCTTCCTCATCCCGCACTCCATCAACAGGAGGTGCAGCCAGCATGCCCTCAAGCCCGCGTCTTGGCCGCCGTAGCTATGGCAACCAAGAGCCTTTGGCCAGCAATCGAACCAGGAAATACTCAGCAGGCTCTCTAAGTGGCATGATGGGAGGAGGGCATAGCCGCTCGCTGCCACGCCTCTGCCCCTCCCAGTCTCCCAGTGACAACAACAACGGAGTCCTGACCTTGTCAACGTTGCCCCCACGGCGTTCCGATGTTGCTGGCGGTTACAAATTTAGCAAAGACCATTACAACAACAGCCAGAATGCCAACCCTGACCTCAACCACAACTCTAGTTACTCCAGCCAGCTTTGCTCAAACAAGAATCAAACCCAGACCACAAAGGGAGAGAGTGTTGTGTCTATCTCACTCTCCTCCCCTAAGAACTCGACCTCTACTACCCCTCCTGTCTCTGCCACAACCGCCCCACCTGATGTGACTATCCCATCCAGGGCAGGGGGCTCCTCTTCTCCTCGAGTGGCCAAAAAACTCAGCCTGACCTCCACTAGCTCTGTTGGCTCCATCAGCTCCACGAGTTCCAGCCCTCCAGAACTGGAGCGGTTGGCCAGCCGTGGAGTCTCCCCAGGAGTAGGCCTGTCCTCGGGGGAAAGGGAGAGGAAAGGGGTAGGTGTAGAACTCACCAGTGCCCTGGGGCTTGGACTTGGAGAAAGGAGGTCTTCATTTGGGAAGGCTGGTTTGGAACCTGGGATGGGGCTGGGTGAGAGGAGGCAGTCATTTGGAAAGGCAGGAGTGACCCCACCAGGAGGTTTCAGGGAAAGAAGGGGGAGTATCAGCTCACTGAGTGGGAAGGAGGAACTGACCGACTACCACCAACACCAAAAAGAGGAGAGACTCCGAGAGCAGGAGGTGGAGAGACTGGTGAGTTTCAGTGTGTTTGCACACGTGGCTTTCGCTGTTTGAACAGAGGACATAAAATTTTCCTCATGTCCCCAACATCGGCCAATTCAGATTATGACAATATGTTGTCATTCAGATCAAAGGGCATTTAATAGATGTAACCCAGGCATGTCCAAAGTCCGGCCCAGGGGCCAGCCGTGGCCCCTGAATTGATTTTTAACGGCCTTTGGCTTGTCTTTCAAAATATACTATACATGGCTTGCCACACAATACTGGTTCATAAAACAATCACTTTGCATTTTTGTCCTTTCACCTCAAAAGAGTTCAGACACTCCTAATATTACCTATGGTACAGACCCCGTTCTGTGTAGATTAGTTGAGCTTACAAATTGGCCGACTGGTGACAGTTTGTTGCTTTAAAGGCTACTGAACGAAGATAGGAGTACAAGTTTAAACTTGCAGTGGAAGATTGCTGTTGTTTTGCATACACATACAATCATATAATGAAATGGAATGAGTTTAGGAATGCATCCCTTCTCACTAACCTCCTCCTCGTCCTCTCAAACACACTCTCCCAGGGAGCTTAAAACACACACATACATAGTGAGGTTCACCACTCCACAGATGCTCCTGGCAGTTAGCCCATACTAACAGGACTATTCTTAACCTTGAGCTTGAATTGTGTGTGTATGTGTGGTGTGTGTTTATGTCAATCATCTGGAGGTCCGCCCAGTGCGGTTCGGACCACTGAAGAGCCACAGAACACATCAGACAGATGTGGGTTAGTGAAACCAAGAAGATTAGAGAGCAGAGTTGTAGTGTAGCAGGTGGATAAACACACAGATGCTCAACATGTAATAATGACAACTGGACTCAAAATCCCACTATCCTTCCCTCTTTAAATTCCTCTCTTCTTCACACAGTCATGTTCTGCTAAGTGAAGTCGTAACTGTGAGAAATTATTTTCTGGACGCTGTACAAACCAAACTGTGTTTCACAAACTTCCCAATGGCTTTCAGCTAGCCTCCAGATATTTTTGATCACAGTAATATTTGCAAGATGGAAGACAGGATTTCCACACCCAATTTCAAGAGGGAACATTTTAAACCCAGCAGTGTTGCATTTGATGTGGTTTGATTTACAACTTTTTGTTTTTAGTTTGTGCCCCGATCAAAGAGATCATAACTTCCTGTGCATTAAATTATGTATTCTTATTGACTTAATCAAACAGTGATTGGAGTCCCTGTATTTAAGTGAAAATATTAAGATTTTTTAAATCTGCTTTGAATAAAAGCTCTGGATAATAATCAATATTGGCTGAGCATTGTAAGCAATTTACAGAATCTCGAGTTGAAGGCTCAAGCTGAGGAAAGTTGTCTTAACCTTGTCTGCCCTCTAGTGGTAGAACAGGAAACCTGCCGTTTTTCCAGGCAAAGGTCATAAACAACTATAAGGGGACGATGTCAGCAATAAAGGGAAGAAAAACGATAGCTAACAAAATAACCCATTCTGTCACTTGACAAATTTGGTTTAGTTAGGCTGTTGTTATTAACCCATCAGTCCATATTTTAGGATGGCATTTACCCAAGAAGAAGAATTTGCTGAAGTGGTAGAGTGAAAGAAATTTGTTTTAATTATCAAATACTTTTTGTTTCACCTGAAAAGCACTGCAAGTTAGAGAGGTCAGAATACTTTTCCCTTTCCCTTCTCTTTGTCTACTATGAGTCAGGGGGTGCTGTCACAAAGTTTGAATTTCTAACGATAATACAATACTTAAAAAAATATTTATATTCAATAATATTTTTGATATCACAGGTAGACACTGAAATTGAGGGCATACTCTTGATTATTAGCAGAGAATAACAGAATGATTGCAGTAAATATTAACAATAAGACAGAGCGAAAAAGCGCAGTCGTTGTTGATTTATCAATACTGCAGAATTAAAACAATTTCAGATATTGATATTGATAAACACAAGTGTCGGACCAAAGCATCAGCTCATATTTCCCCACGTGTCTCCTCTCTTTCTATGTCCTTACACTACTCAACTATTTTCCTGTCTTTGATTGTTTCTCAATCTTTTATTTTATCTCCATCTTTCTCTCTGTCTGTGCCTCCGTCTGTCTTTCTCTAGTTGACAGCTGATTACTATAAGGGCTCCACAGAGGCTTGTGTCTATTAGAATAGAACAAGGTGACAAACTGACACAGGCCTGTTTTTCCTCAGCCCCTGGTTCACATTACACACTATAAATGGGCTGTGTATGTTTGTGCGCATTCACACATCCATACAAAAGATGACTCCACCGCTAAGCGAATGATACTGTGATTTATTACTTTATATTGATATTGATATATTTCATTTCAACATGATGTATTTGCAATGCTAGGATGCTTCTCTTAAAAAGGATGTCTCTCTGTAGGCTTTCTAAACGGACAGATAACGGTCTCAACAGCTTTCATTCTCCAAACTTCACATGGCTCAAATTCCTTCCTAGAGCACATTTCCCTGGAAAGTGTCCTGTTTCCTTAACGGCAGTTCACACAGACACATTCCTGTGTTTGATGTCATGGCCTGTTCTCGTGCACACTTCCGATCATAGTTGACAGCTGTCCACCTTCTCATTAGCTTAGTCTTTCTCGCTCTCTCACTCACACACAGACACATTTACACACCTCTGTCCCATATTCCTTTTTTTTCTAACCTCCCTCTTTCCACCTCTAATATTACATACACAGGCTTACTGTGTGGCTTACATACTACTCCCTCCAGAGAAGCTGAACCTATGAGGGGGTATTTTGACTCTCTGCAGCCTCCGTAGCTCCCCCATATAGCTGTGATCAGGCAGGCAGCACTGTTGAAAGGGAAAGTCTTGCTCTAGGGATTGCTAGTAAGAGGAAATATTCTTTTTAGACCACACAAAGGATATACTAAACTAGAGAATGTAAATTTCAAACAAAACAGGATGGTATTGAGTGTTTTTTTGGATTAAACAAGGACATTTTAACTAGAGGGATTCACTTCTGCGATGCTTCCACAGGTAACTTGAGTATTGGAATTTGATTTTATGATGAAAAGAAATATAACTAGCTGTGACTCCTTCTCTCTAGTATGGAACATACAAAACATCAAAATTGTACATGTATTTTAACCAATTTTAAGATGCAAAGGCATGCATATGAAGTCATAAAATTACACAGTCAGTATAAAAAGTGCATAATGAGTTTTTTTCTGGTTTTAATATTGAACATCCGATTCTTATAAAAATATATCTAAGTTAGGTACTATCTGAAATGATGTATGATTGGTTTTTTGTCTGTTTCATATATCTCAACTTGTAATATTGTGATATATTCATTCACATTCAGCATCACCATAAGTCTGTTGTTTTAGAACTTGGACTTATAATGTATTTCTTTAGCACCCCCACACTCCTCGCTGTGTGAGTTTAGAAAAATTAGGTGGGGAGATTCGGGTTGTTACTCAAGAGAACCACTCTGAAGGTTTACCCCTTTTGACGAAAAATTATCACAACCTGCTAACAAAAAAACAACATGAATGTAAGCCTTATAAATACACCTTTTTAAATATCCTACCCCAGACAACACCTAAAGAACAATAATAAGAAAGTGACACTGCTACATTTGCACATACTGTAACTCATGCTCGTATGTGTGTCCATTGCAGGAGCGACAGCGGCTGGAGACCATCTTGTCTCTGTGTTCAGAACTGGGCCGGACAGATAGAGATGGAGGTGGTACAGCTACAAGCTCCACTTCAGCTGTGGCAGATCTTCAGAAGATCAACCAGGAGCTTGAGAAGCTTCAGCTGAACGATGATGACGATGATGACACACCATCGGTCTTTTCGGACTCTTCAGCTGTTAATGGAGCGACAGTGAATGGACACATGGCCTCCACTGGATCAGAGAATGGTTACTACGATGATGATCTACAGGTACGACGGAGGCGCAGCAGTGGCCACCGAGACAACAGGGCAGAGTCGCCCGCTGTCAGTCTGCGAAGCTTCGCCCCCTCACCTTCTCCACGCACACAGAGGACCAATGAGGTACACGCTCCTACTTCTACCCCCATTTTCAGACTCAGACTCACTCTCTACTTTTAAATGCACAGAAATGTTTAAACCATCATCTACGCAGAGTCCTATTCATTTACTGAGAATGTATAGGGAAGCGCAGAGGAAAGCAATCATCAACCACCCACAGCAATGATCCTTTCAGACCGATGTCACCCATTTGACCCTTTCTGACCAAGGCTGAACATGGGTTAGATGATGCACAGCACATTCTGGTTTGATTGGGTCAAATGCTTGTTAAATGTTCATTCAGCATCATACACATCTCCTGTTTTTGAACAGTACAAGACTGCTGAAGAGGCACCTTTGACTTTAGTCAGCTTCTTAAAAGATTAATCGGGATTCATGTGGGAAGTGTTTATGTTCCCTGTTCTTTCTGGAAGACATAAGAGTGACAAGGATCACTCCTCGTATTAAAGTATCGACGTACACATCCTTCATGTACACAGATGGGGGATATTTACAGCCCATTTATTAGATTAGAGTAGGCTAAGTGTTACAGTTTAGAGTTGACAGCTGGTGTTTGTGTATGCTCATGTACGCCCACATATTTTTGCTGCAATAGAATAGAACATTTTTATTGCCCAAAGGAAGTACCAAGAATAATTCTTCAGCAGATCAAATATTATATTTAGCTTTTAATATAAGATATAGATTTTTTTCTGTAAACACGCCCCGCAGTTGCAACTCCTATTATCATGAATCCCTAATGTTGGCTCTGATAAAGTGATAACTAACTACATATTAACAATGGTTCAACCTGTGACTCTGTTAATGATGTTGTTACCAGGCTCTAGATGATGCAGCCCGTCGCCGCGGACACGAAATGAGGCCCTCAGAGGAGGAAGTGCGGCGTGTGGAAGAGGAAAGGATTCAGGTGCTGAACAACATGGAGGAGCTGGAGCAAAAGATTAAAGAGCTGGACAACCAAATGGAGGAATCTGCCCAAGAGGTAAAGAGAAGGCAGAGTGAGGGACAAAGGCGTTTTTGGCCGACAGATATAGCAGCAAAAATGTCCATCTTAAGAATTAATATTTTAATGTTAAGCATGGAAATACTGTATTTTAAAGAAAATAGAGATCATACTTCTGTTTAATGAGTGACAAATTTTGTTTGCACATTATTCAGGTAGTGTCATGTACAGATTTTGATAAAGGTAAGGCTAAAGAATCACCACAAATGATTTTACTTACTGGCGTGTATCTATCCAAGGTGGAGCTTGAGCGAGCTCTTGTGGAGGCTGAACAGGAGTCAGAGGTAGCTGCTCTCCAGCAGGAAAAAGACGCTCTGGAAGCACTTCACACCAGGATGGCTGACCTAGAGACCAAGTCTCAGCAAGAAAAAGAAAAGGTATCTAATGGGCTTCACTTCACTTTAACAATGAGAGTGAGACGGTTGCTCCTCATAATGGAGGACACAGAGACCAAAAGCAAAGAGCACGCACTGACTCAGGTTTCTGATGATACATCGTCTGGAAATTGTTTGTATTTCTTTGCTGGCAGGCTGGTGAGTGATATTAGTGCTTTGTACGGGGAAAAACATACAGTAATTAATGTAAAAAATGTGTATCAAGACTTATACCATATCATCTTTAATTTTATACACTCAAAATGGGTATTAAATGGCAACATTTCCCTTCCTACGCTGTATTTGTGAGTGTGGTATTGAAAATACATTCTCTACTCTGAGACTGTCATACATTTAGGAGTCATGTGACTAACTGGTAGGTGATAATCCCTCTCCTGCTCTCTGGTCCAAATATATATCTGCTAATACTGCCCAGGGTATAGCGGTCACCGAGTGATCCTATCTCTCACACTCCTGTGGCAGGGCAGTGGGTGTGGGCGTGCAAGTGCGTGTGTGCATGTATGTGTGTGTCCGTCCACATTTATACCAATATATGGTATCATTGACAGGGTGGGGACGAGTGTAAGTGGACAAACAGACTGAATTCGGTGTGTGCATGTGTGTGTTTGCATGCACATGCTGTGGTTTGAGTCCTAGCCAGATTGTAAAATTTTCATAGACCCCACAGCTGGTAGATATTGTATAAAACTGCATTGTGATACTGAGTGAGCCAGAGGGAAAGAGAGACAGAATGATCAGATAGGTAATAGTTGCCCTGAGTGTCTAAAGCTTCTGTTCAGGTAAAGTTGAGTGCCTGTACAGATTTTGGGTGTGTGTATATGTTATGTTATTTATAGAGAGGATCATTAATGTACTGAGCCATTCCTTCTCATCCATTCCCTCAGTCATTTCTATTCAAACAAACGGAGGAAGAAAGACAGGAGAAAGAACTCATGACACCATCCATACTATCTTCATTTCTACTCAATACCTACCCAGTTCTACATCCCTTTCTAGATTTTTTTTCTCCAGCTTTCCCTCCCCTCCCTCCTCCCTCTAGGCTAATCTTGCTGACCTGGTCGCAGTAGTGACTAACTGTGGCTCCCCAGTCCCACTAACGCTGCCATCCTCTCTCTGTCCTGTGTGCGTGTGTGTTTTGTTTGTATGTACACATATGCGTGTACACGTATGCGTGTTTGTGTGGGCACGTATGTGTGTCTGTGTTATGTACATGTGTGTATGCCAGGCGTGCGAGTTGCTACAGGCAGAAAGGGACAGAGTAGAGAGGTTGGCTCAGATTGTGTGTGAGCAGCGCTCTCAGCTGGACAGCTGCCCTGAGGCCACCAAGGAGCCCCTGCAGGAGCAGTTGGCCAGGGTCAGTACAGACACACACACACACACACACACACACCTCACAAACACATGCACAAGGAGATATATACTTTAGCGTGTAGACCAATGGATCCATGCACGAAATCACAACACATAGACTAGCATAGATCTCTACATAAGTGGGAAATTCAGCAGCTGTGCATGCACACACTGATAGAGTGACCCAGAGCAAAGGCACATGTACAGCATCTGCACATATGCACATTAACACTTAAAACATACAGTGTATGCAGACAGGTGTTCACACAAAAAGAGTCAAGAAAGAGACACGTGATACATACTTGAACTTGCATGTGAATATTCACACATTTTCTTTTCTAAGCTCTCGTGCTCTCCACCCTGCCCTTTTGATCCTTACCTGGTTTATGTGTTCCTTCTCAATCTTTAACTCCTTGGGTGTCTTTATCTACACATTTATTTCATCAGCCTGTAAGAGTATAAAATATCTTAGAGTTTTTCCGTTAAGACCTGTTTTGTTGTCATAGAATTACACTGACGTTTGGGCAAAGGGTTTACAGCTTCACATTTTGTTTCTCATACATAAATATCCATCCATCCACCCATTAGATATACTCCGCTTCTGCTTAAGAGGAAGTAGAGCATTGGAGCAGATCCCAACTGACATTGGATGAGAGGGTGGGGCACAACCTAGACAGGTTTCTAGTTAATCACATTGCAAATAGAGACAGACATTCATGCTCAAATTTACACCTACAGGCTATTAAGAGTCACCACTTAACCTAACCTGCATGGGTTTTCTCTGGGTGCTCCGCTTTCCTCCCACATAACATGTTCTTAAAAAAGATTTCTTGAATAGACAGTACTTTTAAAAAATCTGTATTATGGCAGAATGCTGTATGTAACATATTGCATGTTTTCTCAGACACTGGTTATGCTTCGGTGTAGTACTCTGCATGACGGTTAGGTGGTGATAAAACATCAGGGATGTGTGTCCGATTTGCTGCATCTGTGTCTCTGTGTACTGTGGGATGAAAAAACTCATTTCTGATACATAATTGCTTGTGTATTTCTTTGTGTCTCAAAGCTGTTTCATCTCAGAGTTTTACGTTAATTAATTAATAAATACCTAGAGAGAATTCCCAACACTTTAAGTTTCAAAGGTTAATTTTCAAATTAGAGTAAATTTCAGGTTGTGTTGGGTTGTTTATGAACATAGTATTTTGTCTGAACCATATAACCAATATTTTCCAGTGCCACACCAAGGTCCATGGTGAATCTTTAGATAATATTAAATTCATGTGTTTGCATGCATTTACCTGCCAGATATACTGGTGTGTATGAGTACAAGTCCTTTGGTCTTGTACTTTTGGTATTTTTTTTGTTTACCTGCATCTTGCATGTTTTATGACATGTATGTGCTATAACAGTATGTCAAGTTAAGTTTGCCCTTTAACTTTGCTTTATTTGTCTCTCCTGTTTACTGTGTTTATCTCTTGTGTGTGTTTGTATGTCAGGACTGCGAGGTGCTGGATGCAGAGTCAAAGCGTTTCGAGGACCTGGAGTTCCAGCAACTGGAGAAAGAGAGCAGGCAAGATGAGGAGAAGGAGACCCATACGCAACAACTTCTGCGGGAGATCGCAGACTACCAGCGGAGCACTGTCACTCGCAAGGTAACGGCAGTTTGTCTGAGTGTTTTTGAGTCCAACCTATGGAAAAAATGTATGCAGTACAATATCTCAATGTTATATTTTGATTTGAAATCCAGAATGAATTCAAATACATAAGAAAACATTTGTATTTTTACAGATGTGCAGGCTTTTCAAAATGTATGAGATGAACGGATTTATGGTGAAACAAATATTTGTTTAAAGTGGTTTGAAAGCACGTAAACTTAAACATTGGCAATGGTGTTAGTGTTATACTTTTTAAGTATGATAGACAAACATTTGCTTTTCTTTCAGGAGCGACTGTTAACTCTGAAGAAGCAGGCAGCACAGATAAGCCAGCAGGCTCAGCGAGAGAAAGAGAGCTTCTTGAAGGAGAGGAGCACCCTCGAAGCAATGTTACAAAGGGTACAAAAATATCTATGTTTGCATGATGAAAAAAAAACTATCACTAAAAGTTTTAATTTGTTTTCATCATTGTTTTCCTTTTTCTGTCTATTAGGAGAAGGAAAACCTCACCGTGCTGGAAAGAAAATATGCTGACCTCACTGGTGGCCGAAGTTTCACACTAAGGGAGGTAGGTTTGATTGCTGCAACAAAAAAACAGCTGTCCAACAAAAAAATGGAGACCGTCCTCTTTGAACTCCTAAATCTCTTTAAGTGGGCAGGACTCCCATCATTTTTAATTGCTGGGGTTTCCCTCTCTGCTAGGAGACAGCCTCTCTGGCTGATGTGTGTCAGTCTTTTAGCGATCGTGGCTGTGACATCTCCTCTGCCACACTTTCTCCTCCTCCAAGCAACTTGTGCACCCTCTCCTCCCGCCTTTCCTCTATTTCTCTCAAGAATGCAGAGGTACTTTTGTCTTGTTTTGCTAATTCTGTCCACAAAATCTTTGTGGTCTTTTGTACCTTTCTTCTTTATCCCCATTTTTGTTTTCTTGCTGTAACTACCAGTCCCTGCAACACAAAAAGAGAAGATACAGGAATTTGAGCAGACTTATTTCATTAATGCACAGCTTATACTGACATATATTAATAATGAGGAAACCTTGTAACAGTGTCCATTGTCTTGTGTACTCCACATAATGAATGTTAACTGTCTGACTGTTCTGTTGTTGCTTTGAAACTGCTAAAATTGCCACCAATTTCTGCATCATTCTTACAACTAATTCCAGGGTTTGTCATTAATATGGCTGACTCACTTCATGCCACGCCTCACCCTTTCTCTCTCCCCCTGCTCTCCACTTGACACCTTCCAGGGCTATGTCACAGTCAGTGAAATCAATGAGCTTTACTCACAGCTTGGGGGGGACCCTAAACCCGCCCCTGACCCCACTCTGGCCAATGCCTCTCCTGAGTCCGAGGCAAACCCCTCCCCTGACGACGACAGCCCCAAACCATTGGAGGATGAGGTGTGTGTAGTGGTGTTAAGGGCTTGCGTATGTAGCTAAATACGCAGACATAGATGATGCAAAGTGTGTGTGTGTGTGTGCGTGTGTGTTTATGTATGAGAGTGTTATTTTCCCCACTTTCCCTTCTTCTTTTGCACTATGTCAGTTTTCTGATAATGTTCCTTTCTTCTCTCCAAAGCTCTGTCATTCTTCCTCACCTGCCAAATGTCCTTCCTCTTCCTCCTCTTCCTCTTCCTCCCATGTATGTCCTCGCCCCCTCCCCAAAACACCCTCTGTGCATTGGCCAGAGAACATGGTGTCATATAGAGATCCCTCTCCCCTCCCTGACTCTCCTCCACCTCCCCTTCCTGTCAAAAAACACCACCACCGACACAGGCAGGTAATGAGTGTGTATGTTTGTGTGTGTGTGTGTCAGTAACTTTGCATTTGTCTGTTTTGTGTGAAAAACATAGTGTGTGGAAATCAGATGCACATTTTACGCTATTGCTACGTGTTGATTTGAATAAGTAATTGAGAATTCCTCAGGTAAATTCAGTTATTGTGTACAATTAATAAACTAATAATAATAATAATCTAATACACAAATGAATAAATGAGTATTTATTCATATGGCTGAAATTAGTCAATATGGATTAAAGAATTGTAGTTGTTGCTGTTTCTTTTTTTTTTTTTTATTTGAAAGACAGTAAAAGTACATTTCAAATCCCACACTCATTGACTTTAAGTCATTACATTTTCCTGTTTTCCTGAAATAAGTGGGCCAATGTTAAATAACCAAAAATGAAACTGGATCATTTTTGTCATTAATTTGATCAAGAGTAATGTAAAAGGTGAATAATTGTTACTCAACTAACTGTGTACATCCCCTCCCTCTGTTGTGGTGTGTTTGATCAGCATTTCCGTTTGCTGGAAGAGAGGAAGAGGTCTGAAAGGGAGGGGGGCTCTCATCTAAGTGACACATTACCCAGGAAGAAAACCACACCCATGATGACCCCCCAGTTCACGTGTGCAACACTGGGACGCAGCTTCCCTACCAAGGTACACATATCAGTCGTCATGCATGCATAATAAATGAAAGAAATCAATACAAAGTTATTATTGTCATGCTTTTTATTGCTCATCTTTAACTCATTTTCTTAAATTATGTATTCAATTGGGTTGCGAGTGTTGTAAATGTGTCATTTCAAAGGTACATGCAAGATTTTTTTTTTATTATTACAAAGACATGAAAGTAAAAGGGTTTGGTCTCTTCTTGTTTTTAGCCCCATCATCCCCTGGTGCAGAGCACAAGTTGTGGCAGCATTCTTCCAAGAATTCTCTCCCTATCCAACAAGGAAACTGAATCTCGGCGTCTTCATAAAGGTACACACACATAAATAAGGCCCATCTGCTCACACACCTTTAAACACACTTACTCAGTCGACTACATGCAGGTACACAGATTCACTTCACTTACAAGGACTATCTTTATCTGTCAGTTTTATCTCTTATTTGTGTCCCTTTACTAGCACAAACAAACATGCTTTTGGGGTTATTACATGGAAATACACCCAAAATGGCAACATCTGTCATCATTATGGTTTTGTGTGTGGGTGTGCCACTCGTTGCGATTTTTTTGTATCACAAATTGTTTCACTTGTTTATCTCTCAGTGGAGATAGTGAAGGAGGGCTGCTCCATCAAATGTACGTGTGTGTTTGTGCGTGTGAGTATTCAGCAGAGGTGCTGGTTGAGTTTGAATAATTTGAAAATTTTTTGTTGGTTAAAGTGTTACATGAAAAATTGCTTAGAAGTGCATTTCTTCGAAGTCAACTTCCTGCCACAAATGTCAACCAGCCATTTCCCATCATTGCGAAAATGCGCTGTTCACTCTCCACAGAGTGTAAATCTTTTTCCCGGTGTTTACTTGTATGCTGACATGTGGTTTTGAATGCAGATTTAACTGCTGAAAGATGAAGGGTGGTCGCTTACCTCAAGGACTCTTGCTTTTTTTTTTTTTTTTTTTTAATGTTAACTTTTGCGTGTATATGGTCTTAGTATTTTCAGTGAAAATGTATTTACCTATGTGCAGACTAACCA
Source organism: Plectropomus leopardus (assembly GCF_026936395.1). Classification (NCBI taxonomy): domain Eukaryota; kingdom Metazoa; phylum Chordata; class Actinopteri; order Perciformes; family Serranidae; genus Plectropomus; species Plectropomus leopardus. The sequence goes on from NC_142196.1 coordinate 10,823,775, forward strand.
CATTATGATCTTTAATCTATAATTATTTCATTGCCGCACTTTTACTAGAGAGAAAAAACACATTTGCAAATGTAAATATTTGTTGAGTATTGTGTGCCTTATGTTTTAATAGTCCTGCCGTTTTTCCCGGACACTGGTACTTGTATCTGGTCCCCTGGGCCCTTTGGTCCCTTGATCTGGCTCATCAGATGGGTGGGTCTACTGCATGGGGCAGATGGTATCAGGGTTTTTTTGTAAGTTTCTTCCTGTACCCAGAGGCTGATCTCTTTAAAATATCTGCACCGTTATTTTTGGAGTCATTTCTCGTTCTTCTGGAGAGGACATCTCATTTTCTTTCCAGACATTGTTGGACTGCCTAAGTTAATTTTTTGGGACTCTGCTTTACTGCATATACTCATTTTGCACACCATTTATTTGTTTGTTTGTTTGTTTGTTTGTCTGTCCTAATATTTGGACGGATTTTAGCAAGAGAAGTTACACCAATAAGGTGTGGATTTGTTTTTCCACTGATAGTATAACAGCGTTTCACAGTGGCAGGGCATTGTGATCCAAAATTGAAGCCATCTGGGCAAACTGTGGTCCCAGATGGAGTGACAGACACAGGTACAATGCAATGTTTCCACATGTATGAGAAGACTAAATAATGTTAGTCATTATGAGGCAGTTGTTCATTTCTCTTTCTGTGTACGTCTCTCCAGGTCAGCCCGGCTCCCGAGCAGCTTCCCAGACCAATGTCTACCTCGATGCCTTTGGATACCGTGACAACCAGGCTTTTGACACTATGAGTGTGGACAGCACTGATTCCATTGAAACCAGCATCTCTGCTTGCTCCCCTGATAATGTCTCTAGGTAAGTGTTGCCAGCATGTATTGTTGATGTGTGTGTGTACTAGGGTTGCATTGGTATACTGCTTCCAAAGTATACCATGGTATAGAAATTGATGGTTATCACAGTGTTTACATTTGCTTGTCCACGGTGTAGATAAAAAATTCCAACCAGACAGAGAATCTTTCCTGCCAGTGCGCATTCCTTTCCTCCTCCACTGCCTGTCAGGCTTTTGACACATACTTACATTTAAAAACAAATAGTTTCAAGTTACAATTATATTCAAGTGTGTGTTCAACCAAAACAACAGCTAAAAATTCTTTTTAGCTGTTGTTTTGACTATTATGACAACAGTAAATGTGTAATACTGTATGCTGTGATACAGGGAAATATCTCATACCATTGCTATCGTAATATGTGTGTTGATAATCACAGAAGTAACAGAGACAAAAAGAGTTATGCCTGTCTGTAGTGTGTATTAAGTGAAAAAAAATAGTTCAGCTTTAAAATTTCTATGTAAAGTATATGCTAATGAACATGTCTCACTAGAACGTTCTACACTCCCGTTGAATGATATTTAAAAAACAGGCAGATAAAGACAGAAGTGAATGACAGGAAGGCTGAAAAGTTGAAATATGTCAGGAGACACACTGAAAATTGAAAACTTGAACACACAAAAATGTCTCTTTGTGTTCATAATATGAAACATTGACTGTGGGAAGAGGGGGTGAACAAAGAGTAGAAAGTGAGTTAATGTAAAAAGTGTGTGGAGCAGCAAAGCCGAGGTTTCCCGCCTTTCATGGTCCCTCCTCAGAGAATAAGATGTGTAGACCTGCGTGTGTTATATGAGTTAAGGGGGACTCTTGATTAGTGTTCGAAGGGTCAGGTTACGGAAGACGGAAAACATGAAGGTGTGTGTGTGTGTGTGTGTGTGTGTGTGTGTGTGTGTGTGTGTGTGTGTGTGTGTGTGTGTGTGTGTGTGTGTGTGTGTGTGTGTGTGTATTCGCAGTCATGCCCCTCAGGTTCAGATGAACTGAGCAAACCAGTACGACTGAGGGGGCACATTTAGGGGGTCCACCCCCCGTCTGGACTAAAACCATGTGTGCTTGCTTTCCTTCACTCCTTTTTACAGTGGTTGCATCTGTCTTTTGTCTCCCCTCCTCTTGTTTCTCTGAATGGTTTGGTCTTGCCTCTGTAGATACATTTTTGCACAGTCCCAAACCATTTGCAGATTGACCTCTCAAGTTTTCCGTGGAACAGGCTGCCTCTGAGATCCTCAGTATGGCTCCAGTTGGATTTTATTGTTCCAGCTTAGACAGGATTGGAAGACTTGTGTAGTGGAACCTGGATCAGTGCTGGACAAATGAGTAGTTTTATGGTAGAACTGCATATTTTTGTCCTCTTGTCAGTTATGTTTCCTATTTTCTGGAGATTCAAGTGCGGGAGCAAGAGAAAGTAATCCAGTGAATAGATTTGAACTGGGCTGATCTACAATGACTATGAGTGCGATTCCCTCTCATCGATTGAGGTAAGAGGAAAGCGTAGGGATGGGAGGACTTGAGGAAAGACAGAATGCGAGATGAGATCGGAGCTTGGTTCGATTAGTGTTCATGTGAGTAATGACGGAAAAACGGGGGACGTATCCTGCGTGAAATCAGTTTAGATACAATTTCTAGACTAAAATATTGCATATACTTAAGTCACAGGTGCTGATATAATTATGTTGTCCTATCATATTTTTTCAATGCTTGGTGGCATGTTGATTTTTATCTCTGCCTATGTAGTTTTTATAATGAAAGTGAATAATAATGAACATGCTAACTGCCTGCAAAGGCGACTTTACATCCATTTTCACTAGTATGTAAATCTGTGGTGGTCAGTTAAAAAAAAAAAATCCCAGAGAGCGGGAAAGCATTTTCTTTTCTCGTCTTGCTCTTGTTTTTTTTTTCTTTATTTTTTAACCCTCCTTCCCAGTCCTTTTATTTTCTCTATTCGATTACTTGGGTTACGCTACTTCAGTCTCTCGCCCTCCCCCTTCCTTCCTGATTTGTTTAGACTGAGTCTAATGTGTACCATTCATTTTAACAATGTTGTGACATCATCACAGATCAACACTGGGTATCCATTTCCCTCTGGCTCTGGATAAGAGAGTTTGTGGGGGAGTGTGTGTTTGCATTTCAGAAGGAGAGAGAGGGGAGAATTTTGAGAGAAAAATACTATTAAATATAACAAACATAAACAAGAATCCCTTCTCTGTGAAGTCAGTCAAGAATGCATGTCATGTGTAGACCATCTGCAGTGTGCGAGAGCTGAACTGGCCTGCTGAACTAAACCGACAACAGTGACACAGCAGTCAGGAAGTCTTACTGAGAGAGAGAGGACAGAGAGACCGTCCGGTCTTTAGATTTCCTTCACATCCAGGCTTCCTTTCCTAATGTATTTCCTCTTTTATTCAGCACACACACACAGAAATGGTAAAAAATCAGGAATATTTCCAGGAAGCCATAACCTTTTTGTGGGAATGCTAAACAGAACACTTTAAGACGTGACTGTGTGTGTTCATTTAGCCTCAATATACTCGAGTTTTTGGTGCTGTCTCTCTCGGATGCCTGCTGCTTTCAGTCTGGAACCTCAGTTGAGTGCTGTTGGTGTACACAACCATGAATGTCCCAAACACAGAAATAACAAAGAAAATAAGAAAATACAAGAAGAGAGCAGAACCTCTGCAGAAAAATACACCGCCACACACCTTTTGAGGGTCAGGAGTGATGATCGAAAGGGATTTCTTCTGTTTTTTGGTTTGTTTTTGATCCACTGCTGTATATCTGTACACCCACTACTGTGGCACTGAACCAGAGATTCTCTGAAATTGTAACACCTGAAAAAACACACATGGAAAAGTCAGAATGGAGTCCGTTTGTCACACTTGCTGCTGGTGTAGCAGGTTTAACTGATTACCTTGGCAGCTGCTCACTTTCATTACATGTTCAGCGTATTTCAGGATCAGCCACATTACAGTTGATGTAGTGTTTGTTTTCCTAGGACTGTGTAAACGGTACTTTGTACAGAAAAAAATGTTGTAAGTGTGTAGCTAATGTGTGTTGTGTTTGTGTGTTGCAGTGCCAGTACTTCAAATATGATCAAGCTAGAGGAGATGGAGCGTCTGCTGAGAGAAGCCCAGGCGGAGAAGAGCCGCCTCCTGGAACACAAGGTCACTGTGAGATCAGATCTTAATCACAATCATTTTCACTCTTTTAGTCATTGTCAAATATAAATGTTGTCCCTTTATTTGCCTTTATGATAAAAAAAAAGTTGGAAGTCACAGGGTCACTGCTGTTAAAATCAGAAATGGCAAATTTGACTTTCATTTCATCATTTCTATGAATGTGTGTGTGTTTTCAAACGTAACAAGTTCAATTATTTCTCAGGAGCAAGAGATGGAAGCTCGTAAGCAGGCTCTGGACGAGGAGAGGAAAAGAAGGGAGGACCTGGAGAAAAGGCTGCAGGAGGAGACGAGCAGACGCCAGAAACTTATCGACCGTGAGGTGAAACTGCGAGAAAAGCAGAGGGCACAGGTAAGAAAGAAAAGACAGGAGCATTAAAGATTTATGTTTTACTCAAATCATTCATGATTGAAAAGTGTTTCTAGATGTGACTGATGTATGTTTTGGTACGGCATGAGTTTTAATTTTCTATAATCTCTAATCTCAAACGGTATGAACCTTACCACAACAGGTGGAGTGTTATCAAAAAAAAGGCAGCAGTTAGAGACATTTGTCGTGTGGTTTTACCGAAAAAGATCATTTTGAACTCGATGCCACCTTTTGGGGGAATTCAGGGAACAGTTTACTTTTTTGACAAAGCATTTCATCTCGTTTCTATAGCAAATGTTTGTACTTTCATTTTCATACCTCCCTCTCTCTGTATGGTTTCAATCATGTCTGAGCCGACGGCTCTTAGTTTAAGCTTCATCTTTCATCTTCTGTTCTCTCGCCTGGACCATCAGCTGTTGGCAGCAGAAGAAAGAATCTTTTACTTTAATCCAACATATGATATACATCTGCATGATTTGTATGAATTATCTAAACACATTATAAATGCATCATTTTTCATTACTTGAACCAATGCCCTCTCTCTTTCAATGAACCCATCTACTCCTTTCTCCCCAGTCCCGACCGCTAACACGCTACCTGCCGGTGCGAAAGGACGATTTTGACCTGCGGGCTCACATTGAGTCTGCGGGCCACAGCGCGGACACATGCTTCCACTTGTCCATCTCTGAAAAGACCTGCCGTGGCTACCTGATCAAAATGGGAGGCAAAATCAAAACCTGGAAGAAACGCTGGTTCGTCTTTGACCGCAACCGACGCACGCTCTCCTATTATTCAGGTAGAGCAGAAGATGCACATGCAGGCACAGAAACTACAACAGAAATAAATATTTTATGTTATGCATTTCTAATATAAATCAGTGCATATTAACAAAACAGACGCTACAATATACATTTAAACATATTTGTATTCGTACCTTAGTGAAGATGTTCATAGTTTCTTTAAATTAAAATGAAAAGGAGAGCAATAGATGGAAGAAAAGCTTTGTTGAGACATGCAGTAGTACATTTATCTGAGCGATGTTTTTATCATAATGTATTCATAATGTGTATATATATGTGAAGTGATTTATCTACTTATCTTTCGAATCCTGGACAATCTATAGCCCCCATGATAAAATATATTTGTATTCATATATTTATAAAATTGCTACTGTTGTCTTCTGCAGATAAGCATGAAGCCAAGCTGAAAGGAGTCATCTACTTCCAAGCTATTGAAGAAGTGTATTATGATCACTTGAAGAACGCACATAAGGTATGTGTTTATATGTTGCTACAAAAGTGATGCATGCAGATGACTCCTGTCTTGAGCATTATGCAATATTCTTGCATTTTTTTTGTAATATTCTTCTCCCTTCTTTTTTTTCTCTCACTCACCATTCATCATCTCCCACGCTTCCCTCTCTTCTCATTCCATCCTTCACCTTCTCCTCCTTCAACTTTCCTTCCTCTCTGTCAGAGTCCAAACCCCTCCCTCACCTTCAGCGTAAAAACTCACGACAGAATCTACTACATGGTTGCTCCGTCCCCCGAGGCCATGAGGATCTGGATGGATGTGATCGTCACAGGCGCTGAGGGATACACCCAGTTCATGGTGTAGCGAAGGAGTGGAGTATGCCAACGTGCCAACTATTTGTGGCTTTAAAGACTAAGTTTTGTTTTCCTTTCTTTATCCTCGGACTGGTGTCTGGATGGATGATATTGTCACCTGTGCTGAAGACTGAACACAATATCTGCTGTGTAGAGACGGCAGAGGCGAGTTACTCAAGATCATTTTGCAATATTTATCCGCCTTATTTACAAGATGGCCAAGGTTCGCAATCACATGTTGAGCAGTCATGTAAAACTGTACGCAAATACAAGGTAATAATTTGAACATTTTTAGGCAATCAGGTTCAATCCTAGAGACGTAATGAAGTTCAGAGGTCTGAAGTGTACTCTGATGCACCGCTGTGCCTTGGAGTGTATTAAGGTGTACCTCAAGGTTTTATTTAAATGTAAAGGACATAAATGTAAAAAAGATATTTTATATGAACTTAATACAATTAATTGTCTTCAGAGAAGAGCAGACTGTGACTCAGCAGCTCATTTGTAGCCATAAGAAGCTTTTTACAAAGGATTTTTAATGCAGAGAAATTTTAAGAATTGATGCAGAGTGAACCAGTTTGAGCTCCGTCGTTTGCCATTATCAACAGCTAATCCTGAAATTGAGCTAGGAATACATTGACAGCAGTTGTTTTTACAAAAGGCTAAACAATTTGACATGTCTTGTGTACATTATAAATAATACTTATTAAATTAGTAAAAGTAGTAGAGCAAGTGTGTTTTCATTTTCAACTTTTTGCAACTTGATTTAATTTCATGTATCATTACTGTGGCATTCTCAGGTCTTAACTGTGTGCATGGATGTGCATGCATGCATCATATGATCGTGTGTGATTTTATACACACATATGTGCTCAGAAGTGCCTGTTTTTTGTACAAACTCTATGTACTCTTCTTTTTACTGCGAGCCTTTCATATTAGCTCCAAGGTGCTATTTTTACATAGGGTATGACAATAGTAATCCAAGCTACACCATCACATAGAATATTTCAGTTGGCGTGTGATTCTGCACTCGACATGATCACTTTAAAAAAAAAATGGATTGCTGTGCTGGATTTACAATAGTGTCACAACAAGCTCAGAAATGAAGCTCTGTTAAAACATAGTGTCACGCTTGTTATTTTCCACCATGAGGAGTTAGTTGAATAAACACGAGGGATAATGACTTTTACTAAGGCACAAGATTGTGGCATTTGTACATATTGTTTTTAAGTTGTAGTTAGTTTGGATAGAATAGAGAGGACAGGTGTGATTCACGATCAACACAAAGCTGTTTTTGCCTTTTTTTAAAACATATTTTGTGTAACAGTATTTTGACATGCATATAATCTTTATTTTTAAGAGCTACATGCATTTATATACAATACCAATCCAAAGTTGAAATATGGTCCAGAGCGGTTTTGTTACAAATAGTCTTTTAGATAACAGGAGAAACAATCTATGGTACAGGCACTCACATAAGAGGCCTTTAGTCATTAAAATGGACTGATTATTGTGCTGCTTTGGTCCACTACCTTTCATTGAGTTACTTTTATTACCACTAATTCAATGTTTTAGTTAAACTGACTATTCCACATTGATCACGAATGCTGCTTTTTTGTTATACGTCATACTCTTCACTACATCTAAATGATTCAGTCCACTGATCAGTGCATTTATCACCTTGCCACTTGTTTTTTTTTTTTTTTTTTTTAAATTGACCAAAGTGTATGTTGATGTGATAAAGTGTATATGTTGTTTCTTTGCTTTGGCATCTCTTTGTTCAGTACAATAAGATGAAAAGGACATCTGTTTTTACATGACAAGTAGGTGGTTGTTTTCTACCAACTAAAGGAGCTGTTACAGTGGGAGCTTCCATGAGCTTAATTTTTCCTGAGTTTTTATGAATATTTTTTTATGGCGATCGTTCTGTATTTATGCCATTGCCAATGCATGTATCTTAATTTTGTATTTCCATATAAATAATAAAAAAAGATATATTTTACCTTTTTTATAGATTGTAATAAGTTTGTGAGTGACAGTACTAAGGCTTTGATAAAATCAGGTTGCCAACAACAGCAGAATAGTAACAACTAGTTCGAGGAAGGACATGCAAGATTTAGAAATATGTCAAAGTTAGTTATTAAGTGCTACAATCTTTCACTTACACTCTAAAAATTACAGGTGCCACCACGTGAGGTGCTTGTTACATTTTAACTTTTGACACACATAAGGTGTGTCAAATGTTTAATATTTCTTCAGCACCAGATGAGTCAGTCGACCTTCTCAGGTAACAAACATTAAAAATCATTTCAAATCAATTACTAAAAGGTTCTTGAAGAGAAAAAGCAACCATAGCCAATGTATATAAGGGTGAAAATCAATGATAAAATAGAAATAACAATAGTGGGTTTACTAACCTGGATATAGTGCGCCGCTATGTGGCAGAAGTCGGTACTGTCACAGTCACCTTATGCAGTTTATTTTAACAATAGACTGCATGCTGTTACATTTACTGCACATTGTTACAATGTAACGCAGGGATGCTATGCAATTTAACAATGAAGCAAATAAAAAGGAAAACTATGCAAATACGTTTTATTTCTTTATTGAATTGTCGTGCTCATATTCTGACTGCTTTATCCCATTGTGCTTTGCGGTGTAGGATAAATAAAAATATGATTTTTTGGTGTTTGTTGTTGTTTAAGGTGGGAGTGTTTACATTCACACATAACCAATCACCTAATTTAAATAAAGTTCTGTGGCCGCAGTTATTGTATAAACAAAAACAAAAACAGAGATACCTATTAAACCCCATTAACCAACAAATAATGAGCCACTGTAACAAAGTGTCTATCTGCCGACCTTCGTATATGCTTTCACTCGTATCTCGTGGTGCGTTTAAAGTAGTATCACCACAGTACAGGTCCTCAACACGCGCTGATGTCATCCCCAACGTCCAGCATATTACCCAGAGTGCACTGTGTGACTATACGGAGGGTGGAAGATGCTGCTAAAACAGCAAGGAAACATTAGTAACCGCACCTTCAGGAAGCAGAGGAAGCGTACTGAAACCTGATCGAGTCAGCCATTGAAAATAGCAGAGAACATAATAAACAATACCCAAAGTCAACCTTATAAACGAATGAGGCTCTTTATATACCTCGTGATCTATAATAAAATATTGGTTGGTCCGAAGACGGTGTGAATTCAAATGAATGTTTAATTCAGTTTCAAAAGTCCTGATACTTCTTCCTCTCTCACTGTCAGCCACGACTAGCCTTTTGACTTTAATTAACTTCATGCGAAAATTCTGTGTGATATAATTGGAAACTTTGGGGTCTCCACTTATATGTATATATATACAAACATGACAGGAAGACAATGGACAACTTGACATGAAATGACCCACAAACTGCCCCATCCCCCCAAAAAAGTAATAAGTTAATTATAATAGTAATAAGAAAATTGCCTAAAATACACAACAACAAAAAGAGAGAGAAAAAAAGAAAAGGAGAGTATAAAAACACACAAACATGCAAATAAAACAAAATAAAATAAAACAAATACATGTTATTTAAACTAGTTTGAAAATGCAATTCTAATAGTCATAATGTAGTTGCTGGATAATTTTACCTTATTTTGATAATGTTATAATATTTCTCTCTCTTTTGCTCACTCTCTCTCCTTTTTTTAAACATTAATTTTAATGCTGTTTTAAACTTGTCTTATACATAGGCTACATAGTGTCCTGTTGGGTTTTGTTGTTTTAATAACATTTCAAATCACAGTTTTGCAGTATCTCTCTCAGATGATTTACAATGATGCACCTTGGCTGTCACTATTTGGATATATCTTAACCCTTTGAAACCTGAAAATTGGCTTGATTTCTTTTAAAAACATGAAAATAAGGCAATGAGCAAACAAGAAATTATCCAAAAGTAAGTGAGAAATTAATTTTAAAAAATTACAAGAAACTACCTGAAATTAGAAAAAAGTAAAAGAAAAAAAAGACAAAATCACCTGAAAAAAGTCTAAAATAAATGTATTTATTTATTTCTGTAGTGAAATTTTAAATATGTAGTTATGAATATGGATTTCTTGATATTTTCCCCTAGTTATCTGATCATTTTCTAATGATTCTCTCTCTCTCCCTTTTTAAAAGCCAATTCAGGTTATTTGTTTGTCACCTTTTACTGATTGTTTTGCAAAGAAAGAAATCAAACCAGTTTATTTGGGGTTCAAAGATCTTAATGCTTGTGTAAGGCAGCCCAAGACAACTGATGGTGATCCAGGTTTCAAAGGGTTAAGACAGTAGACCTATGCTTTTATTTTAAAATAAGCCAAAAGTCTTATTTATGAAAACCAAATAATAATTTTACTTTGTGTATATGAAAAGTGCAACGTAAATGTGTAAGTGCTGATTCTATTATGTCCTACATGTGTTGCCTCACTTGGGTCATTGAGGGTTCCCTGGGGGTCTTCCTTCACACCACAAGACTTGAATCAAGTTTGTGTGTTTCCAATCAAAAATGTTTTCTCATAACTCAACTTTTCTGTTAAGTTTTTTGTCTTGATTCCCAACTGGCTCTTGTTTTAATAAATACAATAAATATAAAAGATAAGAATAAAACTTTTTTCTTTTTTGGAAGGGTGGACAGGGGAACATTACTTTGGGCACCACATGTACCACACAGGTCCAGCACTGAGAAAATGTCATGTTAAATTACAGCCACTGGTCATTTAATCTGCCATCTACCCTCTGGGTATGTTTATGAGTGGACCCTGCACTTTGGCTGGCATCTGAGGAGGGTCAAGGCACAGTGACATCAGTGGCTTAACAAAACATTGGGAGTCAAAACTGCTTTTGTATGTTCTTTAATTTTGGCCCTTATTTTAATCACAACCTACGATTATAACACAATGACATATTTAAACAAGGTTTCTTTGTCACGGATTCTTTGTGACACATATGGCAAAATGAGACAAATGTCAAAGATTCAGTGTGAGTATTTCGAGGCCTTCACTGGATGATTCATCCATACTAAGATCAGTAGCTGCACTTTGCTTTTACTGACTATCTTGTCTGATTTACCCTGGATCAGTTCAACAAGCACGGGCTATAAATAGACACAGTGAGTGTTCTTGGGCAGACTACTGTGGTAGTGTGCATGTGTGTGTGTGTGTGTGTGTGTGTCTTTAAGAATTCAGCTGTAATTCGAGCCCTATAGGAAAGAGAGAGGCGGAGAGGGGGAGAGTTACCTCACACAGTAACACCCCCCATCGTTTCTCTAATCGAGCGTCGAGCTGCATGATCTGCACCTCTGCAATTATGCACGTTTCGCGTCGGATGGGATCCTCTGTAAACACCGCAAAGCCGACGCGGAGCTCCGCATCCCCCACGAGTTGTTAGCGTGTGTGTGGACCAAGAGGCGGGCTCGTCTTGTTTATCACACAAAAAAAATGACTCGACATGGCTGTAGCTTTGACTCAACAAACACGGCTTCGAAAGCGATCCAGGAAACCATAACCAGTTGAGGGAGTGAAGCGCAAATCATCTTAATGAACGTCTTAAGGTAGGATCTTATATTTCCACTCTTAACATAGCCCGTCTGTGGCTGGTACTAGACACACGAGCAGGCCAGTATTATTTTTCCCCTCAACACATTTTACAGCAGCTGGCCAGGCAATGCGGCGTGAACTGGCCTTGTGTGTGCCTAAAGAGAAAAAAAACCCTCAATGATGGTTTATAACATGTTTGCTTCAGGCGATCGATTTCTCCCGAGCATCTCTAAAATGCGATCCAGTGATGTACTTAGCGGAGTTATTTTCGTGGGGGCTAACGTTTCCTCTTAAAAAAAGAGGTCCACCCTTCTTACGCAAGCGTATTTTACCCTTACGTTCCTGTAAATATGACGCTGGCAAAACAGCCTTCAAGGAAAAACCTGTTTAAGCGATGTGCAGCGCGACATTGGCCTACCCTCAAGGCGGGCCCAAGCATACCGGTGTCTATCTTAATGGTTGACACAATAATAAATCAGCGGGGGTCTGAATAACACTGCCTAGTTTGGAGTTCATTCCCCCAAAGTCATTATTTCCATCTTGTAACAGCCAAATCCATTTTAGACATGCACATCTGCTTTTTTTTTTGGACCTTGATAACAGTTTTTGGTGCTAAAAACACTCTGAGAATGTTACACTGCAACAATGCAATGTTTTAGTAATATTTTCAAGTTTTCTTTTAGTTCCCAGAACCTTATTCTTAAAGTTAGGGTGGCATTCTCTGTAAACATCACAAAAATGTTTTTTTTCTAATATATCATATTACACTACATTTTCACCAAAAAAAGTTCTGTAATCTCGGGCCTCCTAACATGTTCTGAATGTGGCTTTCAAATGTTTGTGTAACGTTTTACAAAAAGAACATCTTCTGATCTGTCACCTCTCATTATCACCAAAACATCCTCAAAATGTTGCGGTTAAAACATTACATCTCAGTCAGCATTTAACCATATAGGAACATTATTTGAAACGATAAACATCCTTTAAATGTCCTTTGAACATTAGATCAAAATGTTTTCTTTGAAACATTATTGCAGCTTGTAGGTAATGTCAGCTAAAGTTGCGGGAACGTTTCCTGTTAGCTGGGTTTGGGCAAAGAGATTGCTTTTCTCAGAAATAATTGGGTGATGCGTTTCAAGAGTCCTGATTGGATGATCTAGTTCCTGCCCTCTTTGTCTATATCACTGCAGGTCTATATTGAATCATTGACAATAAATACCAGCCTTCTTACAGCTTAACAGATCTGCCAGGAAGTGTGTGAGCAGCCCGTTAAAATCTTAGCAAATTCATTGTTAACTCTTTGTTTACAGTGTATACAACAGTTTGCTAAAGAAACACACTCGACTCAACAAATGTGTTTGTTGAAAGGCAGGTTTTTGTGAGAGGCTCTGCACAACGACAGTGCTTGGTTTGGTACTTCAGCTGTTGTCGCTTTGTATCCTTAAGTCGACCTCTGTAACCGTTTGCCCTTGGCAACAGGGAACTGCACATGCGAGAAGCATACATGCGTGTGTCTCTCTGCTCCTCTAATGGCTCAAGGTAGTCTTCCAGATATCCACTCGGTTAAAATCCCAGCATGGACTCTTGAAGTATCCCTCTATTAAGAAAAAAGTCTTTCTGCCTTGCAGCATGCTACATTAAAGTACTTGTGCTTGCTGCTCGCTAATGTATTACAGGCGTGCAAAAGGAGAGGACTCAATGGAATTGGCCTTTCAGTTCCCTGGTGACTTTTTCTTGGCTAAAGTCTTTCAATGCACACACTGTTTGTCCGCGAGCATTTCTTTGGCGTAACGCAGGAACAAAGGCAGGTATAAAATCACCAAGGCCAGGACTCCAGGGAGTCAGGCGTGTGTGTGTGTTTTTCTTTTAGTATGCCTGTGTTGGGAGATGGTCTGTTCTTTTACTTTGGAGATGTAAATATATAAAGTTAACTGACTTGGCCTCTTACAAAGAGCTGGCACAGTCAAATCAGTCCATATGCAAATAGCTCCAGGCAGCACTCATGAAACAGTTCACTGCTCTGGACTCTGTCCGCAGTGGACCACTGTCCCTGACACACATTTCCTGGCCACAAGCCAGAGTGTATGCAGAGCTGATCACTTTCGACCTTTGAAGTCATATAGACAGCACCAACTTTTGACGCAAATATGAGGAAATAGACTGATTTTTTTTTTAAAATTTATTTTATTTTATTTGTATTTTTTGCAGAGTTTTACTCCACATCATGTTACTTCAAGGCCTAGATATTGAATTTAATTATATGACATTGATTTTATTGAACCCTTCTGTGCTGATGGCCCTTTATACCATGTGCCATGCTCAATTCTCATTTTCCAGCACATGGCTGACCGGTGTCCATTTAGGATGCTCTTACAGCAAAGCTATGCTATCAGTCTCCCACAACCCTCTGAAACTGACACATGAACAGAAGATCAGTCTGTAGCTGAGCTGTGCAATATTTGTTTATTGCCAGTGCTGTGACGATGATTTCTACTTGTTTAGTCATATCAAAAATTACTAAGTACCAGTAACTAAAAAGTAAGCATCCAAAAAAACTACTAACTAAAATATAAGCATTCAAAAAACTAAACTTAACAAAAAGTAGAAACCAAAAAGTAGGCATTAAAAAATAACTAGTTACAAAAACGTAGGCTTTCCAAAAGAACTTAAAAGTTGGCATTCCAAAAATTTAGTTACTAAAATGTAAAATGTAGGCATTCAAAAAACAAAACAAAAACTAGTAACCAATAATACGTAACTACAGAGGTGGCACTCCAGAAAAGTACTAACTTGAAAGTAGCCAACAAATAGTAACTAATAAGAAAACATAAAAAAAACAACTAGTAACTAAAAAGTATGCATTCCAAAAAATAGTAACTAAAAAGTAGGTATTATTAAAAACTAAGAAGAAGGTATTTCACAGGTTTATGTTTTCTCCAGTATATGAAATATGGAATTTGTCCCCACATATTTGCTTTGTTTCACTATTGAAGGATCTGATGATGAGTAATGACTTCAATAGCCGAAACAAAGCTATTTGTTAAATATGCTAAATATTCAGTGTCAAACTGACCCAAAAGTGACTGTAGTGTTCACTGAACTCTCCTGCATGCTACACTTCAACCAGCAACAGTGGCTGTGTTGAACACCAGCCATGTGTACAGCTCAAGGGCATGTGCTAAAGGTTTTGGGAATTCTGGATCCACTGTGTGCTATGCAAACAGGGATCGGACTGTTCAGTCATCCAGATTTTATATAGTCACTTGTCTTTTGTAAACTGGGTCTGTATTTGTTTTGGTTACCAGTCAGGTACTCATTGTGTTGTTGATCAAAACACACATGGTTGTGAGTGCCAAGATGTGTCTGGAGCGTGGCCCTGTGTACTTTGCTCAGCGTTTTACACATGTAGCTTTTGTTTTGGTTGAAGAGAAATAACGATTGATGGTTATATGAAGCAAACTCTTACATACAGACTGCGAGACAGGTTTGTGCACGCGCAGGTAGATCCTGACCAACTCTGATTAGGTGGATGTTAATTTGATGATATGCTCTTCCCTGCAATGAAGAAAAACTCTTTAGTGTCACTCAGAAGATGTAACAGCGCTAAAAGGTTTATATAATGATTGGACACTGCCTCTTGGGTGTGTTTTATTGAAGCAAACAAAGCCAAGCTCAGGGTGGGTGTAAAAGCATATTCTTATGGTGCAGCTTACTGGGACTCACATCATAACATCATAAAAAATGTTTTTGTTGCAGAGCTTTCTGGGAAAGAAGGTTTGTGTGGCTTTACAACCTGTGTGCTCAAACCACAATGACTGGTTTCAGCTCACAGACACTGAGTGTGATAGTTTTGTTTTCTGTCTGAGGAGCCACACTTCCTCTGTCAAATACACCCAAGAAGGACCAAAAATTCAACTTCTGAAATGTTTCAACCACCAGTTTTTGGTAGAAGCTCTGAAGACATAAAGAGCTGTATCGGTATTTGTTTAATGATCACCGATAAAAACTAAATAAATTAAAAAGTGCAAATAAAGTTTCTGCATGGGAGAAACTTTTATTTCGTAAAACCTTAGGGAGCAATTTTTTTATTTATTCATTTCTTATTTAAAATTTTCACTTGACATTATATTTTTTAAAAAAGTTGCTGGGAACTTGTATATGATGTTGAGTTTTTCTGTTTTGTTTTAATATTTGCCAAAGGCATTTAAATGAAGTTTTGTATTGGAGTTTGTTATATTCCAAATTCTAAGCATTGATGGAAAGATTTTTATTTTTATTGTAAATGCATCAGTTCAGAGTATTGGTAATCGGTCTCATTAACTACTAATAATCAGTAACGGCCCTTAAAAACCTTTATCCGTCAACTCTTGTCTTTGATAGCTGTTCGTTTCCCACACTATGAGGCCACGGATTCAGGTGAAGGCCAGTGGCAGCCCCCCCTTACTAGACGTGAGTTAAAAATTGACAGGACTGGACCAGTCCTCGTCCTAACCTGTACCTTCTGTCTGTCCATCCTCACACAGCGGGGTTGGGTGGCCATGGACCCATTCACCCAGCTTATTCTTACCATCTCGGTGACCAGTTTCTTCACCTTCCAGTGGCTCTTCCACAAAGTCAGCCCCTGGATGTCCATGCGCATCAGCCCCGGCTTCCTCATCCTCAGTGACAAGCAGAAGGTGGAATGGAACTCAAGGTGACCCGACATTTACTTTAATGGTGATGAGTCTGAATATTATTTACACTCCATGTACAGCAGAGACTGTTACACTGCTCTCAGCGCAGATAATGGCCAGAGGGGGGTTTGTCTCAGTCAACCTACATATTTCCTGTGACACTAATATCTGACTCACGAGTAGGATGCGTTGTGTATTTTGCAATGTTTGCTCCACATGCCAGTGTTTCAAGGTGGCGGCAGCATGGTGGAAACTCAGCGGAACAGTGCTTGGAGCGTTTTTTTCACCCTTGATTTGGCAGAGCTTTTTGTTGATTCGACCTCTTTTTTTCCCTTTTTTTTTTTTTTTTTTACAGATTGTAAAATGTAAAAAAAAACAAACAAAAAAAAAACTCCAAATATTTATTTAAAATACTGTTATCCATTATGTTTCTGCACTTTTTCATATCATTCCTTTTGGACATGGTATTTTACAGAAGCAATAATCTGCTATTTTATCTTCACAGTTCAGTCAAAATGAACCGACAAGTAGGAATGCTTTAGGGACAAAGTGTTCATAACTGATGAACAGACAATTTGATCAAACAACAACCAAGTGTCATCTGTTGTCATGTTGCCGTTTTATCTGCTAACTTGTTGTGAGAACATTGCAGATACTGGCTAGATCCAGAAGATGGAGTGTTTTTTCTTGAGTGAGAAAGACAGGCTGCATTATGAGCACAGTGAAAGCCTGCACTCTAGACTGAAGGCCTCTGGATGTCCAAGAGTGTTTTAAGTGATGCAGCCGGGGTCCACCTTGCATGAATCACTCATTTTCATTTCCTCTCATACTCCGTTTATTACTCATGAGAGCACTTGTGAAATTGAAATGGTCACATGGTTTATGAGCAAATGAAAGTGAGTGATCAGTGGAGATCCCTGCTGAGGCCTATGACTTTACAGATTCTTACCGAGGCAGTCTTACAGTCTGCGTGGCCGTCATTGTGTCTCACTGACTGATTGCTGAGAAGTGTCGAACTGTCTCGCTGCCTTGATGACTGACTGGGACTGTGTGCTGCTCTGCCCGACCCTTCAGCAGTGTTTAATCTCTTAGTCTAATTGGTCTGAATCTGTGTGCAGCCCTGACAGGCAATCAGTTGATTCACTGTGAGTACTCAAAATTCAGCACTCTAAACTACAGCTTCAAGGCGCTTTTCATGACAATACTCGCTATTCCATTTGGCAGGCTTTTTGAACACAAAATCTCTGACGTGTCAGTATTGTTGGACAGGAGTCGATCTTCACGGCTGTGTTTTTTTTTAAATTTCAGGACGGTGTCGACGTTTCACGCGCTGTTGGTGGGAATCTTCTGTTTGTACATCTTGTTCTTTGATGATGCCGTCAATGAAGACCCAGTCTGGTAAGGGTTTGGCAGTAAAATCGCTTGTTTTTGACTTTTGCTTTCAACAGTTTTTTTCGTTAATTTTATACAGTGTGTTGTCTTTTTTTCACAAATCGCCAGATTGTGCGGTCGTATCTTAGTAACCGTAGTCATGGCAGGTCTTTCGAGCTTTGGACTCATTCACAGGTTAAAGAAGGGTGCAAGGGGCTGGAGTAAAAATGACTGATGGTATACGAAGAGTATAGAGGGTTGGTGTCTCTTTTTTACCCTTTCCAAAACCAAAAAATTAAAGAGCACAAGTGTAAGGAATGGTTTGGAATATAGACGGCATATTAAGATAGACGATATGCGTCTCCACTTACTCCCACTGTACAAAAAAATCCCAGATATGGCTGCTGCTGTCTTATAGTGATGACGTTATTTGGAATAAGAGTCTGCACAGTAGTGAGTTTCCACTCATTCACCCATCCAACCAATCATGATCAGCGCCATAGCACACCGATTGGTGCACACAGCTGTCAGTCATGATATTAAACCCTCTTTTATAGCATCAAATAACTAAGTTCTTTAACTTTGCCTTCTACATAATTCACAATAAAATGTACTGAAACAAATGTGCATGTGAAATCAAACAGGCAATTATTCTGGCTGGTAAAAAAAAACATGCAAATTGGAAATCTCCTGCAAGTTGGAGGTGGCTTTACTAATTCAGGCGCTGTTCCTCTCTGTTTCTTTTTGATACTACCACAAGAAGTCAGCAAATTCAGATATTTTCAACGCCTACACATACGGACTTTGAACATTTAAACTCACAACCCCTGTCAAACCAAATGTGTTGTTTTTTTTCAATAGGGGAGATCCTACACTGGTGAAGACTAATGTTGCCATCACAACAGGCTACCTCATATCTGGTAAGACAAACATACAGTTTACTTAAGTAATGTTTGTGAAAGTAAGACCAAAAGAACAATTACATTATTGATAATAAGATATGACTCACTTGAGTTTGGGCCCTAACTTTTTGTGTCAGCATAGACCATTTTTGAATGAAGTGTTAAAAGTTTATAGTAACAGCTGTGTTTACTTTAAAAAATGTTTTGATTGCACCAATGACATGTAATCTCTCTTTTCCATCTACTTCTGTTTTACAGATCTGCTGCTAATATTTTACTATTGGAAGGCGATAGGCGACAAGTTTTTTGTAGTTCACCATCTGGCAGCGTTGTATGCTTACTACTATGTACTGGTGAGTGCCCTATTGTCCAATAGCAGAATGTGCAGGCAAGATGGGAAGGAGACAGCCAAGGGTGAACAGCCGTGTCCTGTCAAGCTGAGTCTTTTCCCTGATTTAGTCACCATTTGTAAGTGTCCATGACTGTCCCCTCACAGCCATGCAGCCCCCATAGGTTAGTTAAATATGCACAAGGCAAGGTCAGCAAGTGCAAAAAGTAACATATGCCAGACTGTACAAACACATAAGGGAAGGAAACCCTATGGATGTTTAAAGTCCACCTCTTTGGTTTTGTTGCTTTCAGTGGAAGTGAAAATAAACTGCTATAGAAAATTATGTGGTAGAACTTTGAGAGGAAAAAAATATGAGCTCTGTTTTTCTAAGATGAAAAAACAATCTCAGAATTATCAGAAATGTTTTCATAGGGGAAAAAATGCAATTTTTTCTGAATTAATTACATTATTATCTCATAATTATAGGAAAAGTTTTCTTGGAAAAAAATATCTTTTCTGTTTCGCCGTAATTAAAAAAAAAACCACTGAAATCGGAATTAAAATCAGGAAAAAAAGAGAATTCATGAGATTATTATCTTGTTAATTCAGCAAAACTAGAGCAGATTGGAAAAATACTCTGCTCTTGAATCAACTTGACTTTTGTTTTCCTGAATTAAGGGAATAATTATGTGAATTAAGGGAGTAATAATCTCAAAATTCCGGAAAAGCAAAAATATACAACATTATTATGTCATTCATTCATACAAATTAGCAAATTGGGAAAAACAATCTGCTCTTGTTTTCCTGAATTACCAGAATAATGATCTCTTAAATTTAGAAAATTAAGAATTTGCAAAATTATTATCTCAACAAAACATGAAAACTACTTATAATTCTGAGCTAATAATCTCTGTTATTCAGAAAAACAGTGGGGTGACCAGTAACTCACCTGATAGAGCGAGTGCCCATCTACAGAGGCTGTGTCCTCCTCACCGCATTTGCCGCAGGTCCGACTCCAACCTGAGGCCCTTTGCTGCATGTCGTCCACTTTCCTTCCCCATTTCACGCTCAAACTGTCTTATACATAATAAAGGCAAAAGCCAAAAAGAAAAGAAGAAAAACAGGACACAAGGCAAAGAATTAAGTTCCTGTAGGATTGCAGGAAGGACACTGATAATGGTAGGTACGTTGGTTTGATATTTTATTCTTATTTATCTATGGTTAGTGCTGAACTGTAAAAGCCCTCTTACCAAAGAACATAATGGTTGACTTAAATAATACACCTTATCAGCTCTTCTGTGTTCATCTGTTTGAGGACATTAGCCTGATAGTAATTTCACAATCATCTGATGTGCCAATTATACTCTTTATTGCTGCACTGCTAGTACCCAGTTGGCTCTTATCTAGAAATGGAGAGTGTTTAGTGCCCTCAGCGTTCATGGGCAGTGCTGTTCACTCTTGGTTCAATCTGAAACCCTCTAGGTCTCCAGGATCTGTTGATAATTATGATGGAAATGAATGAATATGGTATTTTTTGCATGGAATGCTCAATGATGGTACTGGCTGATGACCCCCCCTCTTCCCCTCCCCACCCTCACCTTGCCCTTACAATTTCTGTGCTTTCTGTTTGTTTTTCTGACCCCCTTTTCAATGTTGTGTGACCTGACGTAAGCTGAACTTTTCTGAGCTTAGCGCAGCTGAATGCTTAACTGTAACCACTGTGTGCATGCTGGCAGCTCTGAAGCATTCTACACAGACAGGGTTTCCTTTTTCCTGTTACTGTGCATGCCAACAAAGAGTATTTTAACATTCTTAATTACTTATCTGCCTATATACGTTATCTTCCGCCTGTCTGCTTTTTGTGCCAGAGCCTAGTTCTGCCTCTTCTTTCTCTTCCTTACACTCCTCCTGAGATTCCCTGATGAGGGAAAACTTACAAAGCCACTCAGATACTGTCATCCACATGACCCCCAAGGTGAAAGTGCATCACTAGATAGCCAGGCCCTTTTTTTTAATAATATGTTGAATCTATTCTGTCGGGTCAGTTGCACTCTGACTTTGTGATTACAGAATTACTGTTTGTTATACTCTTTAAAGTTTCCTTTATACCCATTTTATTTAAGTTAAGTAAACTTCAGTTTGTCCCCCAACAATACATGCTCTGTATTTTCTATATGCAGAAAAGGCAAAAGGACATACAGTGTGCATTGCTCTGTGTGCTTAACTGATTTTCTAATTTACATCTAACTGCTATCTAAATTCCAGTCACCGGCTGGATTTACAGATTTGCTCTTCTTTAATATGACACATATCATATTTTTATCTGTTATTTCTCTGTCTTTATTTCTTTTTTATTGAGGAATATTACACTGGACAACATTTTAAACTTTTATTTTCGCTCCCATTTTTCACAGGTTCAAATTAAAGATCAACAACTTTTTTCATGCACTTCATAGAAACGTTTCTCTGAATTTTTAGTCACAAATTTATCAAAATCTACTCCTTTTCCAAGATAATCCATCCACGTGACAGGTGTGGCACATCAAGATATGTTTTAAACAGCACGACATGTGGTCTGTGGTTTTGAGGCGGGTTGGATGTACTGCCAAATCAACATAAACATCTTAGGAGATGGCTTGCAGGTGTGTATTAATAATTCAGTTCACGGGCAACAGCTCTGGAGGACATTTCTGCAGTCAGCATTGCCAATAGCACATCCCCTTAAAACTTGCAACATCAGCATTGTGTTGTGTGATTTCTTAAGAGGGACCTTTTATTGTGATTGATATGCCACACCTTTCATGCGGATGGATTGTTTGGGGAAAAAGAGAAGTGCTCATTAACGCTGATTTGAACAAATCTGCAACCAAAGTTTGACATATATATCTATTGTGTGCATCAAAAAACTGTTTTTGTTCAATATACTTTTCCACATATCAATGCCCAAACAATAATTATACAATAAAAACAGTGTCACATCTTTGTAATAAAGATATAACAAAGAAATGATTCATAGCTGACTGTAAATCCAGCCTTTCATTTGTAGAAAAGAGCAAGCCCCTGTATCTAAAACAGTCAGGTAACTGAGACCAAGTAGGCCATACTGTTACTGGACACTCATGACTGTTTCCTCAGACTAGACCCGAAATTCATGCCGGATAACAGAATGACTGCCGTGTTAGAAAACACCTTGCGAGCCACTCTACTGTAGTCATATTACATTTGCGATAAAACCACTGAAAAGTGGTTAACCCTTGATGTCATTTTCATTTTATTTAGTTCTGTACCCAGTCAAATGTGTCATATGTTGTCAAAGTCTTATTAGTTAATGTGTTGGGTGTGTTTATGTGGAAGTTTTCATGTCAAATACACAATAAATTCTGATGACTCAATATTAATATTTAACTCAGAGGCACACAGCCAAATTAAGTTAATTTAATTTGATTTATTTCGATAGTATTACAAAAATGCAAATCAGCTTAATGTCATAAGCTTGTTGATATGTTTTGAATATTTATGAATTAGTCACTGATGTCTTGGTCAAAACTGTGTTCGAGAAATTGTATGATTTTTTTTAATAGCAGCATAAGCTGTATTTTGTGTGTGTGTGTGTGTTTTAACAGTCAAGTATAGCTTAACCAAAATGATAATATAATAACTGCTGTGTAAATGTTAGATGCATGCCTTTCTTCTCAGTGTTGTAAGTGTTGCTTCTTATTTGCTTCCAATTGTGGTGGCATCTTTTTTTTCTTCTAATATATCTGTCTGTCTGTGTCCTCCGCTGACTTTAACATAAATAGCACCTCTTCAAACCCCACATGCAAAAACTACCAACATCAAGTCAGGTTGTGTCATCCCCGTTCATGCAAAAACTACCAAATGGGTTGTGTGTCATTTAGAAACCCAGAGCAGGTCTTGATCTAGATGGGGACTTCCCTATTCCTGTCTTGTCTGCTACTATTGCTGTTGTGTTGCACTGAGCAGATATGATGCCCAGTCACAGTATGGACTTACCAGTTCCTAGAGGTACTAGCATGCTCATGCTAGGTGGAAAGTTCAAATCATATGGTACAAAAACTGCAAAACAGATGTACTCTGTTTGTGTCGCATAGTAAGTATGTTTTAATGACCAGCTTTTGTTTCAGCCTTGACGGTAAGTCTTCTTTTACATGCTTTAAAACCCAGACCACTAGCCAAATAACCTTGTAATATATCTTCTTGTGCATCTTGGTGAAGTTGAATGCTGTGACTTTTATCTTAATTTTGAGTTTGACTTGTCTTCTGAATAAGTCAGGAGTTACACACAAAATACAGTTTCGGAACGCGAGTCAAACTTTATTTCGATTGCAATCAGATAAAGAAAATCACAGCGCCCACTCTCTATAATGCCGTCTTTCAGTCACAGCACTAAGTTCAAATTTATTTGGCTACGGAACAATTTTAACACAATTTTTAACACAGTGTTTGATGTTTAAAAGCTGATTTAGCAACTTAGCCGGGTTCAAGATGGGGTGTCCTGGAAGCTTCTTGGTTGTAAGATCATCTTCATTCTTTTTAGCAACATCTGAAGATTGATTGATCACTCAAGGGCATCATAGTAGCTTCTGTCCAAGTCAGAAACTGCTGTCAGTAGTTTGAGCATTTTACAGTTCTGATCAGGTCATATTACAGCCACTGCTAATTTCATTAGGATTTTTTTCAAGCACTCATAAACCTGCTGAAGATGATCTCATACCCGAGACAACATGAAATTCAGACCCTTATCTTCTAAACAATGATGTGTGGCAGTTAAATATATTGCTCTTTACTCTGCATGGCTTCTGATTGCTCCTTCAAATAGTGGCTGGCTGAATGTATGTATGATTGTACTGTGTATCAAAGCCTGTTCTGTGTTTGTTCAATGCCCTTTTTAATGTTGAGCGGGTATTCAGATGAGTACTGTGCAGTTTTACAGTATGTTTTTTTGCTCTCTGGATGAAAAGACATGAAACGTGAGTTAGCAGTAGTTAGCTTATAGTTTGGTGTAAGGATGCAATAGTGATTATTACCTCATTAAATGTAAAATTACTTCACTTTTGCATGTTGCCTTTTGCATTTGGGTTTTAAAGGAGTATATGATCAAGATGTTTCTGGTTCACTTTGATATTTAGGCATGCTTATATGAGGCAAAACCATTTCATTTCTTACCAGAAGCAAGACCTATGTCAGTCAGTCATTCTGTCTTTCTAGAGCCGAGAGTTATTGGCCATTTTCCAGTAATATTTGACATTGATATTTGTGGTTACTAGGAGATGGTTTTTTGTGGGGTTTTTTAAAAAAAATATATTGACACTTAATTCTATCATAAGATTTCTGAATTAACAAACTAATGCATAAATAAAAAATAATATGATAATGCTCAATTTGCATTATATTTGCTGTTGGTATTCATGGTCTCAAAGTGATAAAACCTAAAGGCTGTCATACTTGAGAGGATGAACCATTCTCATTTTTGACAAATGTTGCATTCTTAACAAAAATGTCAGCAATACATTCAAAATATCTGATAATCACATAGTTGCCATAACATGGGGTCAACACATTCATGCTCCCAAATGGATGAACCCCTTAAATTTAATTTAATTTAAGTGTGTCAACAAGTCTTTACTGTGAACAAGTGGCTTAAATTAAAGTCTAAACAGTTAATCTGTTATTTTGGACATCACCAATTCTTTATGCTCCTTTCATAGTGAGGGTAAGTTTCTGTGCACAATAGATGAGGAGAATGAATCATTAGGAAGCCAAATTAAAGACCAGTCTAATTTTAGCTAAAGACTAATTGTGTGCCCTGAAGGAGAAGGCTCTTCTGTTAGATCCGTCAAATAGGTCTATATTTGGTGACGACGTCATCTATTTTTAGACTTCAGTTCCCCACACAGTTAATGTTTGATATATGAAATAGTGTATGGTTATGTGGAAAGATGCCTTGGCATTGTATGATACCTTTGTTACCTGTAACTCTGAGGGGTAGGCGGCACATCAGCTTCATGCCTGCTGATCCAAATGACTCGCTGTCTTGTTTTTGTCCCTTTCATGTCTTGTTGTCTTCCTGTTCTTACCTTGTTCTTCCAGGGCCAAGGAATGTTGCCTTATTTTGCTAACTTCCGTCTGCTTGCTGAGTTTTCTACACCATGTGTAAACCAGCGGTACGTACCTGCTTGCTAATGACCTGGGCTTTGGGTCTTAAACTTCAAGGCTGGGGCTCAGTTAACAACATTTCTGGAGATTATGTGTCAAAAGTTGTGTTAATTGCTTGGAATTTTAATTACATAAAGATGATTCAATGCTTCTTGCATGTGCCAGTGGCACCACCAGAGGGGGCCACTGGCCACCTGTGTGGTGTTTTAAAACTTGAGTAGGCTCATATCCAGTTATTTTTTTGTTCCTTACAATCAATTTTCTCCCTCAAATTAAAGCTGTTTATTTGTCTTTTTAATGAAAAGGACAACTAGCCTTTCGAAGAACAATGAATCGCCCACGCAAGTAAAGTATTTACCAGTGTTGTAGTAATGACCACCTGAACCAAAACCAAGTCATTACCAAGACCAGACTGTATTGAGACTGAGAAAAGACCAAGACTTAGGTGGCTGTGACCAAGTAAAGAACAAGTCCAAGGCAAGATGAGACCGAGTCAGTGTCTACTAAATTTTCAAATTAGAAGTAACTCAAGTTAGTGGTTGCTTTTAAAGCAGGATATTTTACATCCAATCAAAGTGATATTTTTCACCAATAAATCTGACAATGCACAGGCAATTTAGTGATATACCCGCAGTTGTGGTCTTGACCAGTCTTGAAGTCCTTAGTCCTGTTTGTGTGAGACTGAGAAAAGACTGTGTAACAATGCGGTTGATAGGGTGATGAGACCAAGACCTTCAAAACCTGGTCTTGAGACAAAGAGAGATATTGAGTACTACAACACTGGTATATGCAGATACATTAGGTTCACAACAGGTTTGTTGTGAAAATGATAACTGTACAGGTATTAGTCTATACACACAGATAATTAGTAACATGAACTGTGAGAAGGGAAATTAAACTAAAGCATATTGACATGGTTTCAATTAGCTTGATTCCAAATCATTTTTAAACTATTTATCTGAACAAAATTGACATTATACCAAACATACTTTGATCAGCAGTGCCATAACTCTTTAGCGTAGTGTCAAGTTACTTGTGATTGTCTAAAACCTTTTCATAATTGTATCTCTATTATGATAGACACCATTTTCTTAACTGTGTGTTGTGTTTTTAGCTGGTTCTTTGAGGTACTAGGTTACCCCAAGTCCTCCCGGCCCAACATGGCGAATGGCGTTGCCATGGCAGTAGTCTTTTTTGTGGTCCGCATCGCCGTCATGCCAGTCTACTACATGCGTATGTATGGGGTCTACGGCACTGAGGCCTTCTACCTGGTGCCCTGGGGTGGCCGTGTAGCCTGGATCTGCTCCAGTATCTGCTTGGACATCATGAACATCATGTGGATGCATAAGATCGCCCGCGGCTGCTACAAGGTGCTGCGCTCGGCACGCCAGAGCAAAGCAAGCACACCTCAGGAGAATGGGAAGACGGATTAAGGGAACCAGGGTGTCAGTGGTGAGAAAACACCACAGTGGAGACAAACTGATGTCACTCTCAGTGTATGGGAGAGCAGGTGTTGGGACACTTACTTGTCACACCTAGGAGTGATATCACAGGACTGAATGTACTAAGGGAGATTGAGCTTCTTTGGAAAGCAGGTACAGTTGCTGAGATGTACCGATGGACCGTTTAATTGGCCATCCCTAAGCCATGAAATGACCTCTTAGCAATACTCTGTGTGCATGGCCAATTATTTTTCTCTTGAACAATTTACCACTACACAAAAGAGTTCGTCCTGGGACAATGGACTGTTAACCCAACCACAAATTGTCAAAAAGTTTACCGTTCTTTACATACTTAGTGCTCAACAAAAGACTTTTTTTTTGTATTATGACTGCTGCCTGAGTCCCAGAATAAAAATGGTGAAATATGAGTCAATGTGAAAGTTGAGGCAAAGAATTGAGGGACTCAGTGAGTCCTTGATGATGGTCAGTGCCATAAATTCATTGTCAGATGCATGTTGAGGAGATCAGTCAAGCATCTCTTTTTTCCTCAGTGAATCCTGAGCTAAATTTGCAGGGACATGACTGACACCAGATGGGATTACATCAAGTGTGATCACAGAGAAGAATAAGTATGAATAAATCAGGTCATCACTCAACCGCTGTCATTCAGTCAAGAGGTTCATTTAAAAATCCAGCCTTTTAAGATGTTTATAAAAATATCGCTTTTGGTTTTGGTTGCATTTGAATGATTCATTTGTATAATACAGGGTTGAATGGGCATTGGTATGCTATATGTAGTCTATTTCTTTTGTCTTGCTGGGGTCGAGGCAAATGGGTTTTCAAACAAACAATTAAATATACAGTTTTTATTAAAAAAGGATGTATAGAGTACCTTAGAAATGCTTAAAGGGAAACCGAATGTCAGTGCTGTGTTTGTATACTGAATGCAAGAACATTCATTTTCCTTAATATTGTTGAGGTTTTCATCAGATATTTAAATCCACATGATTTAATGTATATACAACATGATATTTCACCGAATGACAAAATATCATATTGCATAAACAAAGATATGTTGTTGACACTGTTTTGTAGGAGCCGTGATTATATTTATTTCACATTGTGTAATGCATGTTAGGGGATGAAACTGACCTGGATTAGGAATCGATGTCATAGACAAACCTTACAAAAGTAGTTAAACACAGCGTACAGACAAAGAGCAACTGCTTTAAAAAGTCAATTTATGCTATGGTTGGTGCGTGATGATCTGACACTCCTAGTTTTTACAGCATCAGGTGACCTTAGATTTATATGTTAATCACACTTCCTGTTTATGATATCCTTTTTGGTACAAATTGTTTAAATGAACCCCTGGGCAACATTTGCCAACAAGCTGCATGCTGCTTTTTGTGTTTACCAAGAAGGAATTAGACATTTTAGCCAGTGAATTCAATTCAGTACATGATGTCGGTCCATATGTTCAAGTGAATTTGTTTCCGCAGAATTGAGTTTGATGTGACATCAAAGACAATGATCGGTGTTTCAGATGGTTATAGCGCTAATTGTCACATATCTTTTGTTGTTTTGTTTGTTTGGTTTTTTTTAAGCATTGTGATACAAATAGCTTCTGCCTCATGTTACAGATTCATTTCATAAAGTTGCACTGCCATATTTATTCCTCAGATAGAAAAAACGACAGCATTTAGCTTTCAGCTGGCAGGAGAAGTTGCAGTGATTCACGTTGTAATTGTTTTCTTAATTTCTCATTCTACTGGCAAAGCGGTTCATCATCAGACACTGAACACAGGAACAAATCTGTTTAATGAATTTTAAAACAGATGTATCATTTGTTCAAAACAAGTCGTGACTCATCGTTGATTTACGAAACATGTACTTGAATTTTCATTGTAAAATGTATCTTTATATGAGCTGTACATCGGAAGCCTCTGTCAAATGTTTTGTGAAACGGATACAGGGATTGCTAGTTTTTGAGAGTCCGCCTTGCTATGTTCAACATTTGATTTTGTTGCCTTTTTAAAACAACTTCTGATTGCACAGTGAGTATTATGTTAAATCCAACAACACGGAGAAATGTTTTCCATGTCCGATGCCTGTCTAAAGTGATTGTTTGGCCTTTGTAATAATTTCAAATGTAAAACCAAGAAGCTTGTTGAGGCTGGTTGTTTTAGTGCTTTTCTTTATGGTTTTAAAATTTGAAAGATTTATGTATTTTTGCCGGTGCTTAAGGCATTACTACTCCATGGCAAACTTTTTTTTTCATATCCATGAGCATTTTCATACAACAGTGCCAACTATAATTTGATGGTGCAGACCAAATCTGTTCACACAACCATCTCTGCACGCTGTAGCTAGTCACAGTTTGATGTGGCTCAGTGTAGTTTGGCATCGTAAAATGGGTGTGAAAGACTGTTCTCTCACACTGTGTGATTAAAGCCAGTGTGTTTGGAACAGGATGGACTTGGGTGGATGTCATCTACATCACATGTGGATCTCACTTTCTCACATCTTAGAAAAGAGTCTGGGATGTGTTTGTTAATATTTCACTGGAATGAAATGGAAATCATGCGAGGGTTTTTGGACAGCGGGCCGTTTCTGGTAGCATCAGGGGTGGCTCTGTATGCAAGATCATGCATGGTCAATATCTTCTTCATGCACCCTTTATAACTGCATGTAGTATTGCATGGAGACTGCACTGTAAACAAACTAGCATATACATTTGCAAGACAAATTTTGTTCTCTCTTTTCTTTTTCTTAGTACATGTACATAATGTTTACTTAAACGTTATTCTTGTACTGTGCCACATAATGTAATCCACAGACGATGATGATGTGATGAGAACATCATAAAGCAGATATTTAGTATAATATCCAGCACAGAAATAATTAGTAAGGGAATACTTGAAAACTAATCAGCACAGCCTATAACAACCTGGGCAGTGCAAATAAACATGAATCCTATGAGCATCTTGCATTATATGTGTACCATTGTCTTTAATTTATTAATCTGAAGGCAGGAGACATAATGCAAAGCAGATGCTGTGGTGACAGAGAGCATGGTGCTGCTGACAGCTAGTTAAACTGGTGTTGGTGTTTCTGTTCTGAATGTTGTATGGAGGAGAGATGCGAGTCGGTGGAGTGTTTAGTGACATTCTATGAATGTAGTGGAGAAGAGAAAAATAATTGTCATTTACATTTTCATTTGTTCTTTACAATAAATACCAAATTAACTGATGTGATGTGTGTCATTCGGTTTCTAACATGTTGAATCTCAAGGCCTCCCAGAGGAAGGTTAAAAAAAAGATTTCTTTTGCCCAGCCTATGTCTCAGAGACATTACTGAGATCAGTTTAACATCAATATGAAATTTTGACCATTTTCGTATATTTTTTAAATTCAGCTCCTGAGAAACAGCCTTCTCCTTGTCTCAGTTTGATTTGACTGAAACAATCAGCATGACCCAAAAGACAACTTTATATACAGTATTTATAAAAGAAAGTGTGTGTGTATGTGTGTGAGAGGGGAAATGTGTATTTTTGATTTGGGGCTTAACTGTCCCTTTAAAGCCCCTCTAAGTAATAACACAAAAAAAAACTTTGGATGACAAATGACAAATGATGATGCATTCATGACTTAACACTATAATTTCTGCCCTTTGCTGTTTAAGGAAGGGATATCTTGTCAAATAATGGGCTTTCTTCGCAGCAGACATTCTGGCTGGCAATAGTGGGACAAGCACAGGTGAAACTGTTTGTGTTAAAAATGGCTGCATTCCATTTAGGTGGGCTGGTTCCAGCATGTTGGCTCAGTGTCACAGCTTACTGGTACACTATATGGAACTGAGCCATCATTGATGAAATTAGTTTCACCTGTGCCACACAAATCGGAGTTTGCTTCTATAGTTCCTCACAGTTTGTAAAGATTCCTGCCAAAATAGCAATTTCCCAACACTGCAGCTGTTTGTGTTTCCTGCAAACATATGTGAGTACCAAGTTTCAGTGCTTAAGTCTTAAAGTAGAGTTACAATTGTGCTATATTTTGTCATAACTAACCAATTATATAAACAACATTCTGACATTAGCAAAGCTACTGCCCTGCTGGTGAAAAAAACAAAACAAAAACAGCTACATACCAGCTTATGCTGGTAGCTGGTTTTTAGTTTGTCTTAGCTGATGGTCTTAGATGGTCCTGGCCCAGTTCTTGCTGGTCTTTGATGGTGTGACATACTGGTGTGACCAGCCTGTCAAGTTGTGTACATATAGCTTTATGTATAACACATGACAGCAAACTTAACTGATTTATGCCCTTTACTTTTCATACTTCTCTGTACTCAAGGACACTGATTTGATTTCAATTTAACTTCAACAGATAAACCAGCTAGAGTGACCATCACAAGCTGGTATGACCAGCTAAACCATAAAAAATTATGCAAAAGCATACCTTAGGCTGGTCAAACAAGCTGGTCAACCAGTCCAGCTGGTATTTGTGTGTGTGTGTGTGTGTATGTGTGTGTGTGTATGTGTGTGTGTGTGTGTGTGTGTGTGGTGGGAGCAGTGCTGGTTGGGCAGTTGGCGCAACATTTATTTACCAAAATGAAAGATCCATTCTTTGAAGCTGTCAATATAAAACAGTGTCAATTAAATGTGATCATCTTTGGTGCAGCTGCATCATCAGCTTTGTGCCTATTTTTTACATGTCACAGGCACCCAAAAATACTTGATTGATACACCTGTGCATCCTACCTCCTCTCTCCTCAAAATGCATTTGAGAAATGAGATATCCTTCAAGACGATGTGCTGAGATTGAGGACAGAAGACAGAAGAGATGAGGAGCGCAAAACAGAGGTATGAGAAAAGTCTTTGTTGTCTTTTTACTCAACCGTCTTTCCCCCATTAAATGAATCATGAGCATGGCAGGTAATGTTTTTAATGAACCACTAGAGGTCAGTGTAGCCATGTTCTCACATGTTTTCTATCCTGAACTGAGTTATCTGTAAGCACTGTGTCCTGTGGTGGGGTTGTAGGTTTTTGTTTTTACTTATCACTGTCAATTTAAAAGGCAAAAATAAATGATGCATTCACTATAGTCTGATGTCACTGCTAAATTTCTGTGGCCACTTTGTGAGCAAGAGTCATAAGAGTGACTATTTTGGTCATAAGTTTCAGTTCCTCAATGGTTAACTCCTTAACTGTAGTTGACAGTTAACCAAAAATTTGGTCTTGATCATATCGAATTGAATAAAAAAAGTCTATTCAGAGGGAGGTCCTTGAAGCGAAATCAAATCAATGGGACTTTAACAACCATTGCTCTAACAAACATTAGTCACACTAAAAAAAATAAAATAAAATAAAAGAAGTATTAAAGCCACACACAGTCATTATGTAGAAAGCAGAAAAAGATCACCAGAACCTCTGTGGCGAACAAGAAAATTAAATTATCTGTTTTGTCATTGTAGCAAGATTAAATCAACACTGACACACATCAGCATATAAAGGTTTTCAACAGGATCTCAAACAATGAAATTAAAGACATTATATATCATATACCACAGAGAACACTGTTGATGACACCGACTCTGTGCCATGCGATACGCAACTGCAGCCAAGTCAATAGCATGTTGGTGTTTTTGTGTACATTGGCAAACCATAAAAGTACACTTAAATGCTGAAAGTAACAACTGTCTGTTTGTGTTGTGCGTGCTTGATTTTATTAAACTTGTGATATTTATAAAAGTTTTTTTTTATGCCATCATAGTAAACTTACAAGTCATTTTAATGTTGTTTTCTCCTGATAGTGTCATTTTAATGTTAATTTAATTCAAAACATTTTAACAGTCACCATAACAGTAATAACACATAATAATAGTATCCAAGCAGCAATAGTGGAATTGTAAATTTGGCACCATTCATCTTTGCCCAGCTAGCTCCACAGAGTGTTCAAGGTGCAAAAAGAGCAGATGCTTGTTGTCTGCAGGGACTGAAGTGGTTATTTGTGGTCAAAGGACATGTTTTGTTCTCAAGGCTCTCTTATCTACCACTGGCAATCTCCCCCACCATCAAATGCGTGAATACACAGACACACACACAGGTCAGGTATTCAAAGAAAACATTTTGTCACTTGCTTTAAACATGATTTTAGTGTTTTGAAGTTAAACCTAAAATATGAGTACAAGGCTTTAAAAAAAAAACTCCAACTAACACAAAATAGCTAAATATCACAAATCATGTACATAAGCAAACCCCCACATAACACACACGCCACACACACACACACACCAAAAAAAAAAACTTTAACAAAACTATAATTACTGCCTCATGGTTGTGTTCCTTCACAAACCAGTCAAGTTGCAATTAAAGTTCACATCCATGTCAGTGAAAACATGGATGCTTCACACACATCTTCAACCCCGCAGCACAGAGGATCTAAAGTATACAATCAGCAGAGTTTCAAGGTCGACACCCAAGATAATGCCACCAACTCAGTATCTGATCAAATGTCTCCCCTTTCTTCTTGAGTAAGATGTTAAATAAGATGATAAGTTGCAGAACATTATGATGTTACAGTGGAGTTGACCCTTGACCCTTTGGATATACATTGCAATCACTTCACATTTTATTCCACTGGGGTATTTGTGTGAAATTTTGTCATGATGGTGGTGTTGTAGTACTTGAGATCGGTCTTGGTCTTGAGACCACATTTAGAGGGTCTTGGTCTCGTCTTGGAATCGAATAAATTTTGACTTGGTCTTGTCTCGGTCGCAGACATAGTGGATTCTGGATTTCTTAATTGAGATTGGTTGAGACTGCAGCAGATTTATTTGTTAATATTATTACCATGATTTGATGGAAAACTTCCTTCTTCAAATCCAGCAGTCATTTGT
Source organism: Plectropomus leopardus (assembly GCF_026936395.1). Lineage (NCBI taxonomy): Eukaryota > Metazoa > Chordata > Actinopteri > Perciformes > Serranidae > Plectropomus > Plectropomus leopardus. The sequence continues at coordinate 10,857,149 of NC_142196.1, forward strand.
ATTTTGCTTTTTTGTCACCGGTAACAGCTGCCATCCTTCATAGAAATCAGAGGAAAATAGTTTATATAGTCTTGGTCTTGACTCTGTCTTGTCCTGCTTTGGTCTTGGTCTTGTCATGTCACAGTGACCTTGACCGTTTGACCACCAAATTCTAATCAGTTCATTGTTAAGTTGAACTTAATGTTCGTGCCAAATTTTTTACCTTTGACCACCAAATTCTTCTCAATTCATTGTAAGTAAACATTTATGCCAGATTTAAAGAAATTCCCTCAAGGTGTTCTTGAGATATTGCGTTCATGACAATGGGATGGATGGATGGATGGACAGAACAGACGTACTACTGAAAGAAGATAATGCCTAAAATCAAATAATGCTAGAAAATCACAGGAAGAGGAACTGAGGAAGGATCCCTCTCCCTGGATTGACAAACATTCAACAGATGCTGTGTGTGCAGAATAACCAACACAATAAAATTCCAGTAAAGATAGTCTACATGATAAAAATTACAAATACAGTGTGAATGAATATAAAGAAAATGCATCTAAGAGGATGTCAGTGAGAGTCTGATCTTATGTGGTTTACAGAAGGTCACATTCTCATTCTTCTCAGCAGGACAAATAAAAACTAAAACTACTGGGCTCAAATGATACATTTAGGCTGAAATCGACCCGCCAGCCCACAAAGTAGGTTAAAGTTCAGGCAAAAAGATAACTTTTGAGTTTGGATTTTATTACAATTTTCTAAACAGAGTCAGACTGTCTCATGCCCATGGGGAAGGTGAGTGGCAACAGACTTTACCAATTAAATGCCACACTTGAATTATTGATTCTGTGAACATGGTTCTGCTTTCGCTTGGACTGTTAGTCTACTCTGTGTTTGTTTTCAGAAGAAAAAGAAATATCTGTGAGCAACAGACATAGCTGTGAAATAGCACATGACTGTTAAATTATTGCTTGTGGAGCCAAAAAAAAGAATTTCAATAAGCCAAACAGGGACATGGCAGCCTGAGACTAAAGTGCTGTAGTTGGTTGCAGTTTTGATTGAATTTGAACGGCTTTAATTAGAAAGCTCAGTCATTACTGTAGCATAGAGTATTTAATCAAGTAGTACAAATATAGATCGGTAATAAAAAAGATAAGAAGCAGATTTCCCTGCAATTTGCCTCTGGTCATCTCAGGACAGATGCAGTTATGTCATCAGCTGGTTATTCTTGGAAACAATTAGACAGGATACGATTAACCCTGGGAGGTGATGTGAATTTGGACTTTAACATACAGATATAATACTAATTCTTTTTGAGGTACCAGCTCGCTGTCACAGGCTGCAAGTAATTCCCAATACACAAGAGTATTATTGTTGGAACGCCTGCAGGGAATTTTCATACATTTAGCAAAAACATCCACTTGGACTCAATGACCTGATTAGAATTTGGTGGTTAAACTTCCCTTTGACCTCACAAAACATGGTTTTGGCCATAACTCAAGAATTCGTCATACTAATTAAGACATAATTTCTCACAAATGTCTAATAGGATAATAATAATGAAGTGAAGTGATGACATTTTATATTCAAATGTTCAACTACATTGTGACATCATAATGTTCTGTAAAAACACTTTCCTACTCTGGAGCAGAACGAGAGACACATGGTTGGATACTGAACTGGTTACACTCATCTTGGGTGCCCACATTAAAACTGTGCTGATTGTATAGATCATCTGTAGTGTGATGTGTGTGAAACATCCACATTTTAGAGTTTGTTGCTCTTTGCAGTAATGAAGCACTATCAAGGATAAAACTTTGTATTCTGACCTGTTCCTCTGATGGTCCACCACAAGCCCATTGCTTGCGTTGGTATTGAGCTTTTCAGGTTATTGTTGTTTCACCATGTGATGAAGCTCTCTATCAGTCCTCTGTGTTCCTCAGTAAAAATAGTCTCCAAAGGAACACAGCATGCCTTTCACTGGAAATTGGAGTCATAAGTGTCAGTACATTGATAACTTTAATTTTGCAAAAAAAAAAAAGTGTTGTGCTTTTTAATAAATTCCTTCAAAGTCTAAACTGACTGGACAGACGTGACATAAAATATAACTTGACTGGTTGTTGAAGGCATGCGACCATGAGGCAGTGATTCTCGTGTTGGTTCATTCTATGATTTATGTCTTTCTCTTCACACATTTACACCAATAGGGTCACACTGCATGTGCTGGTCTTAAGTGCCAGCTGCTCCAGTATCCTGCTAGGATAGGGGTAATTTTTGGGGGCCAGGTTATGTGAAAAATACCTGGGGAGCAGCTGCTTCTCATCAAATGGGTCATCCCATACTGATAAGACAAACACAACTGTTTCATCGTTCAGCAAAAAAGTATTCAACTTTCCATCACTTCTGAAAGTTGGGGTCCTCCAAGTCGATTTAATGCCTCTTTGCTGAAACCGTGTGCTAGCTAGTAGGAAAAGTCTGCTGTTAGGTAACCATTGTGTTTGCTTGATTATTGTCTATTTGTGGAAATGCATCAGTACCTACTTGATGCATATCTACAAACTTCATGAAAGTCCTGCCATTGTGATGTGGAGGGAAAAATGCAAAGCGATATTATCTGTTTAACCAATATTGTATCGTGTGTGTGCGTGTGTGTGCGTGTGCGTGTGCGTGTGCGTGTGTGTGCATGCATGCAGGGGGTGCACATTATGTTGAAAGTCAAGCCCCGGGCCATATAAAACTGGTTTGAGGGCCACAGTTGGCCCCTGGGCTACACTTTGGACATGCCTGTGTTATGGTGATATCATTACCAGAGGGTCAAGTGAATACACATGCAGACAGATAACTGACTCTGTGTGTGTGTGTGTGTGTGTGTAAATTACCTTTCCTATAGTATTATCTATATGGTATTAATACACCTATGACTGATTGTATGCGATAACTGTCTGTGAACATTCCGTTTCATATTTGGTGACATAATTTCCATAAATACATTTCATAAGGCAGCAGTCCCTTTTGGAGAAGCCTGAATTTTAGGTCATATGCTGATTTTGTAGTCAAAATATTATTATACAATCAACCAGCGCAAAAAAACAAACTGCTATCAGGTGCTGGATTAGAAAGCCCTGCAGCTGATAGAAGTTCAATGTTAGTGTATAATTCTGTGAGGGAGACACTAAACATCCTTCCATGAAAATTAATTCTTATAATAGTATGATATAAAGACATAAACCAGAGTTCAACACACTTTCCAGTGATAGTAAGACCATAAAGCAATATCAAAACTTAAGTGAGGAAAGCAGATAACAGACTTTACTTAAGGTCTAAGAACATACTAAATCAAGACTATAACTCCCTGCAGGAATATTACACCTGCGTAATGGGCTGTTAAGAAAAAAAACTATAGGTGTGTGTTTGTGTGTGTGTGTGTGTGTTTACTTAATTACTAGGCTGATTCAGAAAATAGTAACAATTCAACTCAATAAACTGAATCAAAATACAATAAAGACATAAAAAATACATGTGGTGGGGGGCAATAAAAGTGGATTGCGGATTATACAAGTTTTTCATAGAAGGCAAAGGTGCAGTAAGGGGTAAACACCTGCAGCAATACATGTAACATAGAAACACATAACAAAAGAGACTTACAAAAAATCACATAGCTCATATTAAACCTGGTTGAACAGATTAAGATTTTTTTTCAATAAATTAAATGGCAAAGTACCTTAAAGGTGCGAAGTTGTCAGGTTACTCAGAATGTTACATAATGAGAGCTTTATTCAGAGGAGCGCATTTCGCTGAACTGAGCGGCGAGATTTCCCTTCATCGCTTGCAGCAACGTTACAATAAACTCCTGGCAGATGAAGGCCACCCCTGCGCAGATATGTTAATAAGTCCTTTGTCCAACCCCCCATGAAGCTGTTTAAAGGGAGAGGTGTGCGCTGTTGCTGACCGCACTAGTTCTTCAGACACCTCCGCGTATTGTTCACCGCGCTTCACTCAAACATGGCACCAGACTTTTCCAAGAACGCAGTGGAGAGCCCGGAGCCCTGCAAAGCTGAAGTAAAAGGTAGGTAACATTTTTGCTCTACTGAACGAGCAACACATGCACTGACTTCAATTGCTGATGGTTTTGTGTTGGTTGGTTTCTGCTCCTGTAGGGAGTATTCCCAGTTGGCTGCAAGGCACGCTGCTGCGCAACGGTCCCGGCATCTTCTCTGTGGGGGACACCAGCTACGACCACTGGTTTGATGGGATGGCTATAATGAACAGCTTCGTCTTTAAAGATGGTTTGTATATTTGTTTCGCACTTGTTGAGTTGTTACTTGGACATTATATCTATTGACAGCGAGGAGAGCATTTTTAACGCATGAACTTTTATTTTATTTTATTTTTCTCACAGGTGAAGTGACCCACAGAAGCAGATTCCTCAAGAGTGACACCTACGAAGCAAACATGGCTGCAAACAGGATAGTTGTGTCTGAAATGGGTACAATGGCCTACCCAGACCCAAGCAAGAATTTCATTGTCAAGTGAGTCTATTCATAATTTTAATGAAACCACACTTTTAACCCTTTTAAACCTGGAAAATCCGTTTTCTTGTGCTGTGTTCAGATGACTTTAGCTAAGCTATTTAACCCTTTGAAACCTGAGCAAATTGGTTTGATTTCTTTCGAAGACATGGCAATTGGCAACTTTGTGAAAATGTCCAACAAAAACTTCATAATTCTTATAATTACATTTTAAATCATAGGAAAAAAAGAAAGGAAATCTTTTTTTTCAATTCTCAACACTTTTTTTCTGGTAATTTTCTTGTTTGTTTTTGTTTTTTACTTTTTTTTTTTTTTTTTACTTTTAACCTTTTTGGGGGCCTTATTTTTAGGCAATTGCATTCTAACTTTTCACTAATTGTTTGCCAAATTTTGGGTCACGTCTTGTTAAGTTGCTAATTGCCTTATCACCATGTTTTTGAAAGAAAACAAATCAATTTGCTCAGGTTTCAGAGGGTTAATTATTTTTATTCCTTTCATGGTATCCTTGTAGTACTCTTGGTCCCAAACTTATGATATAGTTATAGAGCTGTTCCACAATTTTGTTTCCAGTGGTTATTCTTACGTGACCTGCAAACATCAGTTTGATTCTTGAGAAGCATCTGCAATACAGTGATTTCCCCTACTGTCAGCATGGGGGAATCATTCATGCTGCAAGCAACCAGCAATGGTTCTCAACCTTTTTTGTGTCAAGGATCCCTAAATCAATTGTGTCACACACCCCCATTTGATGAGATTTCCCTTTAGGGGCATAATGTTGCATAATGTCAACTAGCTGAGGAGATAATTATGGAGGAAGTGAAAACTCTGAGCAGAATAGTCACTCTTATGACTCATAATCACATTTGGCTTACTTCTATTAAATAGTAAAAATAAACTAGTCATGTGCATCTGCATTGTGATGATAATCAGTATTTGTAGGAACCCCCTCTGTTTCCCTTTTTGTGAATTTATAATTGGGATGCAAAGGACCCACCCATTTCTACAAGACCCTCAGTATGGGCTAGGGCTAGGCAATATATCAATATTATATCTATCTATTATACAAATTTTGGATGTCATAATATTGTAAGCATTGTCTTTTCCTGATTTTAAATGTTGAATTACTGTAAAATGTTGTAATTTTCTGAACATTCCAGACTGTTCTAGCTGTTCTGTTATTTGCCTTTACCTAGTCATTTTATCTGCATTACTGATGTTTGTTTATCAAAAATTTCCATGTGTAAATATTTTGAGAAAACACCAATAGTCAGCCCTACAATACTGACAAAATATTGGGCCAAAAATATCTTGATATTTATTTTTTTCCCCTCATACCACTCAGTCCCAGTATGAGCAAATTATGTCTTTTGTGTTGGATGACATTTGTTGATTGAAGTCATCAAATCACTAAATTCACAAATGTTGTTGTGAAAGGATTTTAATGAATTATGCAGGCACACTGAACGTAGAGACAGAGACAGATCTGAGCTGGTGAGCTGACCCTGGGTGAGTGAAATAGGATCACTTTTGAACAGTAAACCAAAGCAGCATATATGTAAATAATAAATAATATTAAACAAAGGAGGGCAGTGATCAGACACAATGCAAATGCAAATGTGTTCAGGGCATTTGCAAATAGACCTAAATGGGACAAACAGCTGTCAGAATCAAAATGATCAGTATTAAAGTAGGGAAGGGGGCAGGAAGCAGCAAGGACACACACATTCGGCATGTGACAAGATCATGGGCCAGACCAGTAGGGGGATGGAAGCTCCCAGACGCTCTTTGATTAGCAAATCTGCACTGCCCAACTGTGTATTCTTCATCACATCACATTTCTTCAAATGGTTTTCTCTTACTTTTCAGGGCAATCACCTTTCTCAACCACACAGTGCCTGACTTCACTGACAATGGTGCAAGCAATTTCATTAAATACGGAAAGGACTATTACGCCACCTCTGAAACAAATTACATCCGCAAGATTGACCCTGTGACGCTGGAAACACAGGACAAGGTAACATCATCTAATACTTGCTGATTTAAGAGCTCATGAGTTGCTTAACTTTTTGTTTTACACAGGTGGACTACATGAAGTACCTGCCAGTAAACTTGGTCTCATCCCACCCGCACTACGACAAAGAGGGCAACGCCTACAACATCGGAACTTCAGTGGCAGAGAAGGGCAAGACTAAATACATACTGTTCAAAGTCCCTGTTTCCTCAGAGAAAGGTGTGTAAACCTAATAACCTTTTCTATTTGGCACTGGCACCTCAGTGCTTTTTCTTCATATCAGCTGTACTCTGCAGACAGTCTAGACAGTTAATGTTAGACAGGAAAACCAGATGAAGAACAGTTACGGAGAAGTGGACAAGTGGGCCTGCTGCTGTTGGATCCTTTCTTGACTTCTCAGAATTACATTTGAAGACAATTCTTCAATTCTTTATCCACGAGTGTAGATTTCGTTTGTTTTTTGGTTTGTTTGTTTGTTTTGTTTATTACTGTTTTTTTTATTTTGACGACCTTTAAGAATAACTAAATCCCCAAATTTTTGAAATTTTTTTTTTCAGTTGCATATATATATATATATATATATATATATATATATATATATATATATATATATATATATATATATAGTACTATTGTTGATTAATTTAGGTCCAACTCTTTGAGTGCAAATTATTAAAATTTTACATATAGTGTGCCCCAGGGATGATGTTCTGTAGGCCATTCAGGAGGCTAGCGTTGCTCTAGTTCCCACGTCAAAAAGCCTGTGGAATTGATTTCTTATAATGGCAGAAAATAATCTCTGTGGTAAACAAACATTTATAATACTTAAACTTTTTTTCAGAAATATAATCTTCACAAATGAACACTACTTTCAGGACAAGCCTAAATTCAGTCACCAGACATAAAGAGCTAATGCTTGGCAATAACAAACTACACTGTGGTCGCATAGCCACAACTATGAGGTTGTAAAGCTGTGTTTGTCTTGATGTCGTTCTATAGTCTCATTTAGCCACATGTTAGCAACCATCATTTTTAAGATACATAAAAGTTTCAAAGTTTGTGTGTGGATATTTTACTGACATATTTTATGTTGGAGAACAAAATGTCAAACTAAAAACCCACTCAAAAAATCCATTGACTTTGAGACGAGGGAACAGGAGATGCTAAACTGCTGACACATTTCAGGGTTTATGGACTCATAATGGGGTCCTCCATCCTGGCTGTTGCAACTGAATTTTGCTATTGGCTGAACCTGGTAGCAAGAGGCTGCTTTCATCAGCAGTCAAGCACTGTCTCCCCAACAGACTACTTTGTGTGTGCACATGGGGCAAGGAGGTGCTGTGGATAGAGAGGCTGCATGATAAGGTGACCGGGCATGCCTTAGCCCCCCTCCCAGACCTGCCCATTTTTGAGACTTTTTTCACATTCCAGGGAGGTGGCACTCAAGCCAAAATTGGGGGGTTTAGTTACACTTTAAGGACATTTCCACCATAAGCTGATGCAGAATAGGCACACATGGATGCATTGAATTTACTAGAATATAGTAAGTTAAGAGTTTGATGCTCAAAATAAATAAAAATATGTAACTAAATGTTAAAACAAAACCCATACCATTGTCTTTATTGATAATGCAACAAATTAAAATAACTGAGGTGACACATTTTTTGTTTTTGCACTTTACACTTAAAGACAAAAAAGGCAAGAATGTCCCCGCGCTGAAGAATGTGGAGGTGATCTGCACACTTCCCTGCCGCTCCCTGCTCACACCGAGCTATTACCACAGCTTCGGCATGACGGACAACTACTTCATCTTCATTGAACAGCCTTTAAAACTGGACATCCTCAAGATGGCCACTGCGTACATGAGGGGAGTCAATTGGGCAAGCTGCCTAAAATACAGCCCTGAGGAAAATGTAAGTGCTCAATGTGTTTTATATGTTGCCTTGAAAGAGTGGGCATAAGTCTCCCAGTGTTTCTGAGAGAACACCTGGGTAAACATAACTGTGGTTGTCTTTCTAAATGTTTCTTTCTTTAACAGACTCTGATCCACCTGATAGACAGAAAGACTGGCAAAGAAGTGGAGACAAAGTTCTTCACCGAAGCAATGGTCGTCTACCATCAAGTGAACGCTTATGAGGATGATGGTCATGTGATCTTCGATGTCATCGCCTACCGTGATAACAGCCTTTACGAAATGTTCTACCTCAGCAAGCTGAAGGACAACAATGGGTACCACGATGATAGCTACTCCAAGCCAAGCTACAAACGATTTGTATTCCCTGTCCGCTCAGACAAGGTGGGATTTGTAAAGATTTATTTTATTCTGAAATTTAGAGATGCTCCTGTTACACCTATTTATGTATTTTATTACTTTTCGACTGTTTTTTTCCAGGGTGTGGCAGTTGGAGAGGACTTGGTAAAACTCAAATACACAACAGCCAGTGCTGTGAAGGAGAAAGAAGGCAAGCTGATATGCCAGGCAGAGGTGCTTTGTGAAGGTAAAACCAATGCCACTCAATGCCACTTTTCTTAGTTGTGCTTAAATACCATTCCTGACATTGTGTTTCTGAGATTATTTGACTTGTTTATACACATACAAAAACTATAATTTCATGTCCACCAGGTTTTGAATTACCCAGGATAAATTATGACATCAACTGCAAGAGACATCGGTTTGTCTATGGGAGCTGCGTGGAAGAGTCTGCACTGGCAAAAGAGGTAACACTCCCTATTGTTTTTAATTTGGCTGAGGTGGAAGAGAAGGGCTGGGAACATCCGTCTTTTTGATTTCTTTAACACGTATAAGTTTTATGTGCCAAGAGACCCTAGACACCCCTAACTTGCAACCTCTTGAAGAGCAGATATTTTATATGGGGGGTATAGGGAAGCACATTGTTTGCGGCAGCCTTGTTTTTATAGAGGAAGGAAGCAAATCACAGAACTCAGCATTAACAGTTGGCACAACAGAAGGCCGGAAGCACTTTGTTGATATGAGAATTACCGAATGCCTCAAAAAAAAGACTAAACCTCTTCTTGGTTTTGGCTACAAAACCCGAATGTTCTTCCCATTGGGTACACTTGCACGTCAAGGTACCAGAAACAATAGAAAGACGTGACAAACTCAATTGGGGCTTCTAAGTATTGACCTGCAAAGCACTTCTGAACAGAGCTTCCCTTGTGTCTCCCCGCATACCCTCAGTCCAGAGGTTAAGTGTCTGCAAACAGGAAGGAACAAAAGGAAACATCCTGGCGCAGACAATTAGATATTTCTGTTGATTCCCACTTGATGCAGAATCCTTTAAACACAAGAGAGATCTGGCTTTTCTTTGAACTTTAATGGTCTTTTTGATATGGAATAAAAAGCAGGAAGAGCAAAAGGAAAAAGTTTAGTGTTATGATGATAAATAGTTTTCACACAAGCAAAGAAAATATTTCTGTTTGATGAAATATGGGTGATAAATTTTGCAGGCCAAGTTGTAATACTTTAATTATAAAATGAGCACACACTAAGAAAAGAAACACATTGCATACATCAACACAAAAGCAGTCACCTTAATTTAACTCCATGCTGCCTTTATCTAAAGAACATGATATCAGCAGGGTAAAACCTATTTCAAAAGTGTTGTATGCAATAATTTGATCATTGCCGGCTGAAGTTTTATCAGCAGATTATAGAGGTATCTTTTTTAACACCATAAAAAAGATGACCCAAGTCAGTCAATTACCAGAAATTAAGGTGTGGTCCTAACCTACCATGACCTCCGCGACCCCATCAGCCAGCTATAGTCCAAGATGATGTCAGAAGAAGAAAAACCTTTGTGTCCTTCCCACTTCCCCCTGGAGGCACATACAGTACGTCCTTGGCCTAACATCAAGATCCTGTTTGCCTTAAATGACAAGGTCATATTAGGTCCTGCTTACTTTGTCAGCCCAAAACAATGAACATATTGGCCTTCGAGAATTCCACATCAACAGCTCATATTTTGTTATTTGTCTGGGTACGGATATTGTACTTTGAATGAAAATATATTTTAAAAAAATAAATAATGCGCACTTTGCATTTATTATTACCTTTTGAGGGCCAGTTTAATTCTAATACATTGATGCAACAAATTGCATGTAATGAAGTAAAATAGTTAAATATGAATAGTTAAAAGGAACAATACTCGAGTACTGTTTTTTTGTACCCCCCCCCACTGTTGAGGTGAGAACTTATTTCAACTTATACAATATATTTTTTCCTGTTCTTGAACGACCTTATCATGACTTGTAATTATACTTCCCTTTTTGATTGCAACAGTGACTAATACAAATATGATATGTGATGTACATGAAAAGTGCTGATATTCGCTAAAAAAAAAGTGCAATTGCAGTCATTTCACAGATTTAGCAAAACATGTTTTTGCATATGTAATGAAGTAGCAAATTCCTCTGTAGATTGGGGAAGCGATGCCATCTTACTTCATTTCCTGAGAATCTCTTGTCACTCTGAAGTCAGCCCAGCTGATTGTAGGAAAAGGTACAGGTTCCTTATTGTACCAACAGTATGAGGATGGTCTATTTTACAACTTTATTGCTCTTTTATTAGTATATGGCTTACAATTGGAGCAAAGTACTGCACGGGTGGACTGCTTGTCTACAAGATAATTAAGGTTATCAGATACAGTATGGGAAACTCAAAGTGCAAGACTGTAATTCTTTGCTGTAAAGGCTAAAAACGTGTCTTTATTATTTTTCCTAATCTGTTCATTTATTGTAGATCGCAAAGTTTGACACAGAAACCAAGGAAAAGGTTTCCTGGAGTGAAGAAAACTGCTGGCCGTCAGAGCCTGTGTTCATCCCCAGACCAAATGGAGAGTCAGAGGATGATGGTGAGAACACTGTGTGCATAATGTATGATGTATACCAGTATACATGGTGTGTTTATGTGACCATATATCATCAAAATTAGAAAAAAAAAACAGAGATTACTCACTAATTACATCTGTTTTGACAAGACCTTTTGTTATTTTTAAGTAACAAAGTACATTTGAAAACTTCATGCATTTGATGTGATGCCTTAGCTTTTTGATATTTTGCTTTACACTCTAACAATAACTTCTTCCTTTCCCTTTGCAGGTGTGGTCTTAGCATCAATTAACAACACCAATCCCGGCCAGTCGAGTTTCATCCTGGTTCTTGATGGCAAAACATTCAAAGAGGTCGCTCGAGCATATGTGAAAGCTCAGCTTCAACAGGCTATGCATGGGTTTTTTATCCCAGAAGGAAATTAGGTAGTTATGTATAACTACTGTTGGAGAACTTCTAGAAAACTGCTCTCAGGTGCAGGAATCCATTTAAACACTGAAAAACACACTGCTGAATGGTGTTGTGTTTTAGACAAAAGTGTGATAGAGGTGTTCATGGTTTCATGGACTACCTCTGTAAAATTATAGGGACTGTATTAAAATTGATTTTTATAGCTATGTTTATTAGGAGAAATGCAGATTTATTGATTTTGTGTGCTTCAAAATGTTGCATTAAGATATACCATGCCAGAATTGTTGGTTGTTATTTGTAAACAGTATTTCAAGTGAAAGTGAAATCGCTTTGAAATTAGTTTTTTCTGCCTGATGTTTTACCTCATTACATTTGCGAGGGGTTTTCGTTGCAGTGTCTGCAATTTTCATAGCTTTTTTTCTGAACAAGTGCTACAGGAGACGATTAGGGCCACATGTGAAAACATTTATTTGAGTTTAATTTTTAAGAATTCGGAAAATTCTGAATTTAGATTCAGAATTTAATGTCAGAATTCTGAGAATAAAGTCAGAAGTCTGAATTTCCTGGCCTCACCTGTGCGCTCTGTCACTGTGTGAAGAATGTCCCAAACATAACAAAATAAGCAGAAAATAAGACAATACAGGCAGACAGCAGGGTCTTAGCTAAATACGCCGCCACACACTTCTATTGGATCACAAGTGATGATTGAGAGGGATTACTTTTTTATAAGTCTATACATTGTTTTTTAAAAAATCATTCTAGTATACCTTTTTAAGCATGAATAAATATTACTATTTGTTATGTAATCTGTATCATTCTGTTGTATTGTGATGGCAATCATTGTATTTGTGCTCATACTTTTCATTAAAAAACATGTTAAGTTCTGAGATGTACTCCCGTTTTTGAGGCAAACAAGACCATAAGAATGAACCCAACTAACTCTTCAGATTTATATTGTCAGAGTCATAGCGTTATCATGGTGATTACTGTACATTTTATAATCTGTTGGCAAAGTAGATGAGCAGGTTGGCCCTCGTCACCAAGTAGGCTATTACTTATCTCTCACTTGATGAGCCGAAATAAATTAACTTACAAGCAAAGTTGATTTTGTTGTCCCTGTCCTGGGCTCTTTGTGGGATTTCTTGTTTTAAAGTAAAGGCAAACAGACATTTGGAACTTTGCAAGTGTGTAAAAGTTGCCTTGTTCTTTAACATCTTCATTAGCTTTGTGATTAAAGATGGCATATTTAAGCTATTATACAGCGTTTGTATAGAATGATATTTTTATGGTGAATAAGTCCAACAGCAGGTGTGAAAGAAACATAGAAAGGGAAACACATCAGTCAGTATTAGCCTCAGTACTGACTGCTCTTTTAGTTCAAAAAGAACATTTTGTCAGGTTTTGAATCCAGCTATCTATTGTATCTCAGATAAAAACATCACAAGGCCTACATTAAGACTCTATTATAACATTTTCATGTTTTGTTATGCCTTGTCTGCATCCAAATCAGCAGGTATTTATTACTGCAAGCTTTCATAACATTACTTGATTGCATTGCTCTGTTTATATTTGTGAAAGCCTTTGTAGTGTGATTTTAAGAAGTGTTAAATAGAAAAGATAATTAACTTCTGCACAACAAGTCTGAAATCAGTGTTTAATACTTAACATAGGCCTAATTTTGTATTACATTGGTCTGTATTTTAAGGGCCCCAATTCCATTAAATGGACCAATAATGTATCTATCCTATCACAGAGAACTTAAGGCCCAATTTAGGGCATCAAAATGTCAAAATTGACCACCAATATGGTTTTTCTGTGGCTAAATAATAGGGTCTAAAGTTTCCCACTAGAGGGAGACAATTACCATGATTACTCCGGCAACTCGTCTGTGGATTGGACAACTTACCGAACAAGAATTCATCTTGACTCTATCACGTTTTTTCACTGATGAGATTTAATTACACATCAAAACTTACACACCAACAAAATCAAATTTGAGGACATTATACAATAAAGTCTGTGTCAACGCAGTGGCATGATTCATGAATGAACAATATGAAAAACATAACATGATCATGGGTGCTCTGGGTCACCTACAGTGCAACAGTACTGGTCAATAAATCACACTCTACCTGACTCAAAGTGCAATGTAATTCTCTTGTCCTGTAAATACAATGTAAAAATTCCCCTCAAACAAGTCATTCAGTTTCTTAAAATTTCATAAAACTAGCCAAGAAAAACAAGAGATACCATCTTCGGATGATAATCACAAAAAAGTCAAGATAGAAACTTTCAGGGTGCATATGTACATATTTGATTTACACAACAGAAAAAAAGGCAGTGTGTCATAGCTACAGTAATAGTAGTGGGAGGGGCGGTTCTCTCTGAGAATGAAAGGTTGACTGACGGGAGAAACAAGAAATGCAAAATTCAAAAGTAGTCTGTCCAGTCACAACACTAATCTCAATGAACTAATATAATACATCAAATAACGCAAAGTACTTGAGTGCAATCAGTGTTGAACTTTTCACATCCCCAGCAACAAATAAATTCTTGATCTCACCATCTACCTTTATCCAACACACACATCCTGACACACACACACACACATTCACAGTCACACACTGGGATATGCAAAACGGCAGTGTGTTGATCTTACCAGGACACAATAATATGGACATTATTGTACATAGAAAAGTTTACACCATCACCATCCCATATTACAAAACTGAAAACTTCTCCATAGACCAGCCACAGACTGTGAGAGAGATGATTAATAATGAGTATTTCCAAATTTAATTCCAAATCTGTTAGCAACCTCATGAATGACTGCAAGATCTCACCATGAATATTTGAACAGTTAACAGCAAAACTGCATACAAAGTTACAAAATGTTCATATAATAAATCAAAGTTGGGGAAATCATACGCAAGTTGCTTTACTAAATATCAGACAATAATTCCCCACGTGTATGTAAAGATCTAGAATAAAAGCTTTACAATATTGTGAATATAAAAAAAGAATCTAAAATGATGTTCAGGGCACTATCTAGTGCATACTGGCAGCATCTGTGAGGCCTGGCAGTGTGCACAAAGAGGGCTAGTGAGTATTTGGGAGGTTTTGGGTCAGTGTGCAGGAGAGCAAGAAACAGGGAAGCCAGCCAATGAAATAGAACAGAGTTGCTCTTTCTTTAGCTTTTTGCCTTGATCATGTTGACAGAGTAAAAAAATTAATGCAATATTAAAAGTGCCAGATTGCAACATTGTTTTATATTTCTTTCAAATTGAGTCCGTCACACCTGACATGGATAAACAAACAAACCAACGAAGAGGAAGTATGCGATCACTGTCCTCAGTTCCCTGGAAGTCTTTCAGTCACATCACTGGTGATTGATTCAAGGCGTGGAGGAAAGGGAGTGGCAACACTTAAGCCTGCTCCAAAAACCTTGAATGACCACTTTTCCCTTATTTCCTTTCCTCTCAGGACCACCGAGAGTCAAACAGGGCTGGTTTTGGTTGTTGATGTGACGCTGCGCTCACCATACATCACATCCAATCTCACATCAGCAGCCATAAAGGAAAGGCAGCAAGGAAAGGAGGCCTTTTAAGGAAATTGGAACACACCCAAGTGCAGAAGGGAGCTGTGGTTGCCATAGCGACGGTGATGGTGGGACAGTGGCAGAGGAAGATTTTGCTGTGTCTGTTCACAGTCATTAGATGCGGCAGGCCTTGCAGTCAGGGATCAGGTAGGAGGAAGGAAGTGGTTATTTGAGTTCACAAATGTTAGTTTAGCTGCCCTCAGCTTGAGTCTCCTCTTCTTTAGCTGGACAGTCCTGGCTTTTCTCTGGGTTTTCTCCCTCATCTCCTGACAGACAGAGAGAGAAGCATAAGTTACTACTCCTGAAATCAGTGATGTGAATGGGGTTTAGTTGAATCAGCAAGTTAACAAGGTAGAGCTTATTGTCAAAGAAAATGCTAAGGGAACTTTTACAAGACTCAGCAACTAGGATCTAGGACAACATGGTATATATTGTGTGCTTTGCAGATAAGGCAAATGACAAGTCTGATCAGTCAAAACAAACTATCAGTCTTGACCAGTGGGACACCGCCAGCCAGCGTAAGAGTTTGGGAACGCCCAGGACAGCCCCAGATTCAGCACCATGGACAGCGGTCATGACAGATCTATGCAACTGTTGCTCATTTCAAAAGTTGAAGCGCTAGAAATAAGGTGTCTCCTACATCACTAAAAAGTTCATTCTTAGTGTATGTACACTGGATGTTCCCAATGTCCACATCACACTTGCATACTGAGCTTCCAAACTAGCTGTAATGTCACATTTAAAGGACCAGTGTGCAGGAATTAGGGGATATACTGGTAGAAATGGAATATAATATGATAAGTATGTTTTCTTTAGTTTAGAATCACCTGAAACAAGAATCAGTGCTTAGAATGAGCTGTTTATATCGACATAAGAGCGAGTCCTCGTCCATGGAGTCTGTCTGCCATGTTGCAATGCCATGTTTCTACAGTAGCCCGAAATGGACAAACCAAACACTGGCTCTAGATAAGACCATTGGCATTTTCCTTTCAGCCACCTTGGTAAGCATTTCCTTCAAGAGAGGCCAAACAGTGTCAGAAATACAATAGTTTTTAAGATAAAACTGCTTTATTTGTTGTTTTTACCACTTTAAATCACCGGGTCTGTATATTTTGAAGAGGAAGAGACCTCTCTGGATAATTTATCTTGGTTGAAAAACATCCTGAACATCTGGATCTTAAGTTATCAGTGAAAAAAGGGGCGCACGCATAAACAGATGGTGGGCTGTGAGGAGCCGAAGAGCTTCAGAAACAATGATTTGTAATGTGAAACTGCTGAGTTCAGTGTTCAGTGTAGTCCATTTGTTTCGTTGAGGAAAAGGCTTCTGTGGGTAATTTGGCTCCCTGGTAAAAACCAAGGTGAGCATGGAGAACCGATCCCCCTTGAGAAGACCAGTGTTAAAACAAACATCCAAGGCCAAACATCCAACTTTCATTTTTCACAGTGCTTTTTCTACCTTGGTGGTGAATAAAATCATTGTTGTATTCATACAATACAAATTATTGATTCACTATAAATAAAATCATATATGATGATACTTGAAGATTGGCACTCCCTGGTGGTGGTTTTAAAAAATGACACTGCACTGTACACTCCACACACACGTCATACTTTAATAGATGCAACTGAAGCACATTTTTACAAACTTCATGCAATTACAACATACAGTAAGTTAATTATTCTTCTGATTTACACTGTATTATTCCAAGTTGGTGACTCTGGTCCCTACTTAATTGTTTCTTATAGTGCCCATGAAAATATGAGTCACAATGTCTGTCTCGCTTGTGCATATTGCTGATCATTCTGCTTCTTTTTCTCTCTCTATAGCCAAATTTCTTCTATTCCCAATGTCCCCTTATTGCCATTTTCCATCCATCCACCAGATGCTCTCAGACTTTCCCTCCTTTCCCTGTCACCTGACTGCTCCACCCATCTGCACACCTGCTTCCACTTCCCTCATCTACCCTGCAGAAGCCTTCCCCGCCACATCCTCACCTGCATCTCATTCGCTCTGAAGTCACCTCCTACATAAACCCCTCTATTTCCTTTACTGTCCTGTCAGATCACCACCGAGATGTTTCTCACCTGACTTGTTGATGCTGAGCTGTGCCAGACTCTGTGACAGGTCAGTGGGTCCTTCCACCCCAGGGGCTGCTGGGATATCATGGATGGCGTTCCTGCGGCCAGACCGCCGAGAGGCGATGAAGTCCTCATAGGTCGCCTCCACATCCGTCATCGCTAACACACCTCACCATAGCAGGGCCTGGCACACACAGCAGCACAGGTAGGCTAAACGTGGACACACAAATCAGCACATGCTACATTTGAAAGAAAACTACTATAATGCTTCAAATTTTGTGCAGTTTGCTGTACGCAAGTATGCACAATGGACGCATCTGCAGTTTATGTTGACATGGAGACACAGTGTGTTACCCATGCACTCATACAATACATCCCTCCCTCCCATTACTTTATGACCTAATCCCTGATTAATCTATTTTAATCTCAGTCGAGGGCACAGGCAACACCGGTGACACACGGGGGACAAATTCTGCAGAGAGAATACTGGGCAGTGGGATGAAAACAACAAATGAGGGTGCTCTTTAACTGATGCAAAACAGCAACCAAAAACACACACTTAAAGGGGTAATTATGGCACAAGGGAGGACAGTACTGTATTCAAATGTCATCCCACTCGGAATAAACATGGAGCATGATTGGTTGAAGCTGTGTTGCCACAGAGATTTAGGTCAAAGCCCTCTGTTGACATTCCAACACTCGGTATCAATTTGTCTGGGTGAGGCTGCCCTTCAGCAGTTAACAGGTTCAGGCTTCCCTGCCCTTTTTTCACTAATTAAAATCCATCAGCCTGAGATTTTTTTTCAACTTTACCAATCAATTTTTAATCCATGCACTTACAAGAGTACAAACTAAAATATTTTCTGAGACTACATATCCCCCTGGTAATTCAAAGGATAGTTTGTTTTAACTCCAGTCTAAATATTGAATTTTTAACTTATTTTCAAAAAATGACCTTAGCTCCCACATCCATTTGTGGCTATTTCCAGAGCCAAGCAAGCTTGTGATTGACCGTGGCTATTTTTGGATGCCTCCTATGTCATCATCTGAGCCTGCTCCCACTCAGCTGTCATTCTCAAAATGGTGTCAAGACGGGCAAGACCCAACAGATGTTGTCTGTACAATTGTCAGTCCCAACATGTAGAAGCGGGAGAGACAGGGTGACTGCTTTTCAGCATAAAAACAGAGAATTAAAGTATCATCTCAGAGGCAAATGGTCTGTATTGCTGATTTATGCATAAAGATCTGCAAGACACAGACTTCATGTGACAAGATCTTTTGCAAATAAATTGATATTCTTCAGTGTTGAAGGCTTATACCGAAATCTAAGTGGAGAAAGTCCACTCAGCTCTAAGCATATAATGCAAACAATCATTTTAGATTTGTGTGTATAACATAATGTCCCAATTTTTAGATTCAAGCTTAATGCTTCCTGACAAAGTCTGAATTTTGATTGATTATTATCATGACTAATTCATTAGGTTCATTTGTTACTGATTGTGGATGTACATGTTTGTATTTGTAGCTAGAAGTGACAGAACATTCATGTGTCCTATATGCTCACACTCTATAAAATATTAATTGACAGTTTACATAATTTAGTCACGCCATTGCACCCATGAAGCAGTACATAAGCAGTTCAGCAGTGTGTGTGTGTGTGTGTGTGCGTGTGTGCGTGTGTGCGTGTGTGAGTATGTGTGTGTTTGAGCGATTATGTATCCTGTCTTTGCAGAGGCATGCTCCTTCTGTCCTCACAGCTTTGCTCCCAAGTGGTAACCACAGAGCTCAGCTGGCCTGAACAACAATATATCAAGCATAGACGCCAAACAAATGTTTCCAAATCAAATTGGTAAATAATACAGCAGGCCACTGTGCTTTGACCTCTCTTGCACTGACAAAAAAAGTGAAAAATAACTAAACTTGGCTTCTCCGGCTCCGCAACCATTTGATTTGCTATGCTGCCAAACAGAAAATTAACAGTGAGAGTGGCAGTGATGACGGGAGTGCAGGAATGGAGTCCCACAAACTTATGCCAGTGTTATTCTAGGTGGCCTGATCATAACTGGGAATGATGCCCAGCACACTCTTTCACACATGTACTCCTGCACAACCCTTTAGAAAAGCAATACAATTCTTTGCTATAGTATATGCAATATAATGAGAACTTTCAAAGTATTTTACTGTTATAACTATAGCATCCTATTAAATCCTATAGGCTAGACTATAGGATTATGACAGATTAGTTAAATACTGTATTAAATGGCCTTGTCATGACTCTATATGAGCTGCCATTCGTCCACTAAAAACCTGCATTAGAGAAGGATTTAAATAACTGATGTCTTCCAACATTTGTCAGCTACTAAGGGCTAAGTGGAGGCGCTGCAACGCATCAAGTAGCCTATAGTCGTGCGCAATTTGGTCCTCTAATTGCATTGTTGCCACAGTAAAGAAAAAACCTTTAGGCTACATAAAGACATGCTATTAATGGTACAGGAAGATCGACACGCTCAATCGGTTTTCAATAATAAATCAACAGCCATGTCTTTATCTGATGACAAAGACTCCCATAGCGCTCAGTCAGTAAGCAGCCCTCACGTTACACATTAAATTACGATGCCAGACACGCACGCTCTATTCCTACTATTATTATTAATTTATGTTATTGTTATTATCATTGTTATTGTTATTGGGTATTATTTTTAAAAGCGTTATTGATAGCGTACCTGTTTGCGTTAACGGGCTTCCTTATATTCGCAGGTTCAATCACATCAGCATGAAAGCCACTCGGTGTTCCCCGTTACGCTCATGAAAGAGGATTTACAAACGTCAAACCAGTGGCAGAAAACAACTATTTCCGGGTAAGATTTCAAAATAAAGCACTTTTGTAGTACAGTCCTATGTGTAGCAGACCGGGGTGAAATGTATTTATGTAATTATGATTAATAAGATTAATACTTGCATCAATTTAACATATTTTACCTATTGGTAAAGAGCTGTACTTTATGTATCAGACTGGGAGGGTGGTTAGGGAGTGACTTTATTTTTTTAAGGTCTATAACCCTCCCTCCACCATAAACAACCATACTGCACAGTTCCTGGATATGATAAATATTGTGATTTTGGATTTTTTTTTTTTTAAGAAAACATGCTTTTTAGACCCACGTGTGGATTTGGGGTTTCTGAGGGTGTTAAAAATACACACAAAATTATGATAATTTAAAGTTGAATGTAACTCCTTAAGCCAAAATAAATCTCCCTCCCCTGTGTGTAAAAAATTACATGAATTGCCACCAACTTTTTGCACCACCCTTTACCCTCTAGGTTATAATGAACAGTCCTTAAAAACAAAACAATCAATGGTAATATAATACATATGTCAAAGTGAAAGCCAGAAACAATCAATCTCTTATTAGTAAATTGCATAATAATGTTAAACAAGAGGTCTAGAGGAGGCTGGGAATGTTCTTATTCAGATGAACCCCTAACAATTTTCAAAGACCCAAAAGGTCGGATGACGGATGAACAAACAGGGCAGTTATTGTGTGTGTGTGTGTGTGTGTGTGTGTGAGAGAGAGAGAGAGAGAGAGAGAGAGAGATCACAGATTCAGTCAGTGTGAGAACACTGATCTTGTTGTGATGAAGGCACAGAGGCTATAGCCATTCAATAACACGTTTGCTGTGGTCTCATAGCATCTGGCTGTGAATTAGTCCATTCAGATGACACATGTGCTCAATATGCCAAACTGGGAACTTCCGAGTGCTCTGGGCAAGTGTTTGAGCCAACAAATGCAATAAGGGATACACTAGTGTTACTGTTTGGGAGCTATGATCACAGTCATGTTTAAATGAGGCTTTATTTAACAGACTGTAATGTATTGTATAGTGGAGAAAGTGTATGTTGTGTATGTTAACTGATATATATATATATATATATATATATGTGTGTGTGTGTGTGTGTGTGTGTGTGTGTGTGTGTGTGTGTGTGTGTGTGTGTACACAAGACACTGGGGATTGTGAGATTTCAGTAGAATAAGGGAAGGCTCCTCGTGTGATATCAAAATTGCAAAGTGCTTGGTTTTCTTCAATGCCATATTTAGAAATAACGATGGGAACCGGAGAACAAGGGCTGGCTTGCCTCGCCTTACCACTGCTCAATGTGCTGTACGCTGTACGTGCAGTATCATCCAATGAAATTCTCGGATGTTAGCACGTCAAGCGGCAGAGACAAACCAGTTGCTATTGGAAGCCAAAGATCAGCAATGTCAAGATAGTTCATTCCAAGCCTATGAAAACCAGTGTCTGTTAAATCTGGGTGATGTCGCGTGATAACAAGAGCCTACAAACTGATTATTAAATCATAACATGGTTATTTACAATTGTATTTAGATGACACGTACATGAAACAATATTATGAGCAAAGCCTCGTTATATTACACGCTTAATATAAGACAAACTACATTGCGTATATTCGAGAGAAACCTTTTAAGCAAAATGTGTAGTTTGAAAAACGCAGTGACTTATAAAGACCCCATGTATATATTGCTCCATTCCATATGTGTTGTGTTTTTTTCTTGTGAAACAATGTTGCCAAACTTGCCAATTTGGGACAATGTCTTCCGTATTTTAACGAAGTCGGAAGTGGGCTGCGGTGACTCCTCTCATTTAACTGGAGACTTTTGGTCGTCGATAACAACAGCAGCATCAGACAAGAGATAACCTAATGATGGAAGAATTTGAAGGTGAGAGAATTGCTGTCTAGATGTTTATTTAAACTGTTTTGTGGTAAAGTCGAGCTCGCAACCTCGCCTATTATATCTCTTCGTATTAGCGGATTCATGTATGCTTTAGTTGACCGTTTTTTGCTAGCGACCTCTTTTTTGTGTGGGATTTAGCCTTAGTAAGGCTAGGTAACGTCAGGGCCAAAGATGAAGCTAGCTGCTGGCTGTCCCTGAATGGGTGTGATCCCTACGTTAGCCACAGGAGCTACCCACTGTTAGCATGGTGCTATTTAATGAATCCTGACACGATTAAAGCTATTGCACGGAACCGTTTAATATTGATAACGGATTTGAATGGTACCTACCGTTTTACCGACGACACGAATATTTAAACGACGTATTTGAATGTAAACGTTACATCTAGTTTTTTAAGGATTTGGAAACTAGTAGTAGAATTCGTATAAACAGTCAAGGCAATAATATATGACATTGTGGTTGGTTCACAGCGGCAACAACAATGCCCCAACCAGAGTTTATATAAGCGGAAGTAAGCATTTAACTGCCTTGTATTAAATGCAAATCCAGTGTTTTTCTATATCTGATCATTTGATCAGGTAGTCAAAGTAGGCTATGCAGTGGTTCATTTCTGTTAAACCTACTGATGAAAGGAGAGATGACCCAAAAAATAGCAAGAAATTAGTACAAGTACAAGAATATTGTTCGAAAATTAGTGAAACAAAGAAAGCTAAAAGATTGATTTAAAAATATTAAGACTGTAATATGATGTAACTATGTTACTTAATATTGTTTTTCTCTAGCTTTATTCTTTTATCCCCTAGTTTTTAAAAATCCTTTTTAAATCTGCAGATCCTTAGGGTTCAACTGTTTAGATACTTGTGAAAGGCATCTGAAAGCAGCACAAGAAAAGTGATGTTGCTCCAGGTTTCAAAGGGTTAATCTCCTAATTCATTTTTTTCTTCTTGCAGATGGCGAAGCTCCTCCTGCTGAGGATCTGACTCAGTGCAACACCTGTAAAAGATTTTTCTTCCCAAAAGTTCTGGTAAAAAATTATTATTTTTTTGTTTTAAAAAAAAAGCACTCTATGATCATTTTTAACAGTCTTTAATAGTTTCAAGTTCAAGTGTCAAGTCTTTCATTTATATAGAACTTTAAAAAAACAAAACAGACCTTGCACTAAAGTGCTTACCACAGACAGACATATCAGAGTAAATATGAAGTCAACAAGATTAAAGTAAAACAAATTTAAACTAAATTTTAATACAAGAAATGATAAAATAGAGAAACGGGTCAAATACAATTAAAAGGCAGATAACAGAAATTGGTCTTAAGGTGCATTATATAAGCATCAACAGACTCAGCCTTTTCTCATGACCTCTGGCAGGTTATTTTAGAGCTGCTATAGAAAAAGCCCTGTCCCCAGCTTTTCTTTTCCTCAAATGGGGCACAGTCAACATGCCCGGAGGGTGGATCTGAACGGCCAGGTGCTGCTGTAAGGGTAAGGAGCTCTGACGTATATGTAGGGGCGAGACCATGGAGAGATTTTTAGACATTTAGTAGAATTTTGACCCTGAAATTTACAGTGATGTATTTTCTCTGACTTTGTTAAATACCATGCAATAGTGTTTTGAACTAGTTGTAAACAGGAGATGGCAGCCTGAAAACATGCCAAGATAGAGGGAGTTATAGTAGTCTAGCGTGGTTAAATTGGTGCATGAATTATTTTTTTCTAGATCACTGGGTAATAGGAAATGCCTTATTTTGAAGATGGTTCAGAGTTGTAAGAAGCTGGACCTGACAATGTAATTAACCTGCCCGTTAAAATTCAGACCTCCATCAAATACAATGAAAGGGAAGGTTCATTTTAAAGATGATGCACTATATACGGTGCATCTAAAACTTAATGCACCGTGTTGCCGAAATGATCAATTTATTGAGTTAAGTATCGATGCACAAGACATGCTGGAGTTGCTGTGGCTGCAATATTTTCCAGTTATTTTCAGCTGACAAAATATCAGCTGTTCAGATGTGGTGTTGGCTACAATCCAAATAGCCAGTGGGGGCCTGTGAGGAGCTCTTTACAGAGAGGGTCTAAACAAAGAACATAAGCTTTTTTGTTAAAGCAAAGTTGCAAGATTTAAGACTACATGATTCAAAATCCTGCTTGCTGTAGAGCTGTGCAGATCATAGATAATGGTTGCTTTTAACGGAATTGTTACCAAGGAGTAAAGCTGAAAAACAAATGCTGGATTGTACACCTGAAACTATTTTAAAGGTGTCACTTTTAACAATGAGACTCATGCACTATGGGAGCGACTTAAACCATTTCATATAACTGACTTATTGTAGAAAGTATATTGTACGTGTTATTGTCTATTTATTAGTTTTATGCACATAAAGACAATTATGATGCAAATTTTATAACCCCCACTGTATTTGCTATCAAAACTATTATGTCTTATTATATACTGAAGGTTAACGAGACCAAAACATGAGACGGATGGGTTTTATCAAAGCTACAAATGATTCAATATGTTTTTGCATTGTTTCCCAGTAATGCCAGTACACAAATGTGTGCACTTATACAAGCACTGAGCCTCATTAGTTTACAATGGCTACATTAATGCATTATGCAATGTGTATTTATGTAGGGGTGTGTGCTTGTCTGTAGGATGTTTGAACAAACCGGATGCAACATTGAGTAGATTATTGTATCATTTATGTTACACAAACAATTTTGTAGTTTGTACCTAGATTTTATTTGAAATAGTTTTTTTTGCAAGGTATCTGTGAAGTGTCTCCTAAACACGTTGAAACCGATTCATTTTGTGTTTCTTTTTTTCCATCTTTACAGGAGAAGCATGCTAAAATCTGCCTTAAGTCATCAGCCAAAAGGAGGAGGGTTTTTGACTCCAGTCGACAGAGAGCTGAGGGCACAGACCTCCCCACGCTCAAACCCTTGAAACCAAAGGTAAGACTTCACCTCAGGAGATGGATGGAGAGTCCAACTCAGGAATTCCCAAAGAGTTTGATTTGACTTTTAATAGGGGAAAAAAATACTGCTTAATGTTGTGCATCTCAGCCCGGAAACCCGTTCTGAAAATTACCATAACAACACAATGACAACAGTGTTTTGAACATGTGAAATTAAGCCTGAATAAATTTGGGCACTTTCAATTGTATTTCAGTCACAAAGTTCATCTTCTTCTGGGAAAGTAAGTTGATTTTTCTTTCTTTGTTTTGTCCCCTTTTCCTGTGTATGAGTTTTAGTGGCACTTTAATTCGCTGAAGCCCGAAAATGCATTCCCTCACTGTTTCTGGCTTTACAAATACTGGTTTCTTTGCTTTGAATCATTGGTTTAGATAGCTTGTAGGTCTATCAACTCATGCTTGGGATGGCATTAGTTTAAAAAACACAATCTATGTTATATTTCTTACCTTTGCACAATCTACAGCTGACAATATTGAAATGTAGCCCATTAGTTTTTCCATTTCTAACAATTTCTCTGTCGACAGTCTGACCTTCTTGAGCTGCACTAATTCTTTTGAACCTGTCTTTGAAAAAACTCACCTTACAACTACAGCTCTTTGTTTATGGCACGACCTTCATTGAGGTTGTTATGAAGTCTTAAGGTCACTCGGAGTAAACAACACTTGTTAATCCTTGTGCCCAGTTTGAAGTTTGTTACCTGTACGATGTTGAGATGTCAATTCAAAAAAAAAAAAAAAAAGCAACATATGTATATTTTCTTGGCTTCAACTAACTGCTGCACACTCACTCTGCTCTCTCACTGGAATAACCATATTCTCACTTTTGTGGCAGAACAGTTGTAATATAATTTTCTCCGTAATTTAATCATTTAATATAATTTTCTCCGTATGACATCATTGGCAATTTGGAAGTCTTTATTCAGAGCCAAAAATATTGAGTTGTCAGAATTTAAAATTATGTAGAAATGAGTCACGTAGTCAAAGTATTGAGAAACGAGGGACATACTGTAACAGTAAATGGTTGGAGGGAATAAAGGAAACTTTGCTTCAGTTCTCTCGAAATCATTCGCGTTTGTCAGACAAACGTGTGCAATGAGCTTGAAGGCTGTAACTGTTAAGGAAGAAGTAGGAAGTCAGCTGCGTTAGCATGTTTCCACAGAAGCAGCTCAGAGGATGCTCTGTGAACTACTTCTGTCACAGATCATCAGCTCTAGAAGACTGCCACGATGGAGATCAAAGGATTTTTACATGTCGAGGTTAAATAGAAAAGTTGTTAATTTAATTTGAAAGCTGCATTCAGTAAACCCACAACTTGAATTATAGAAAGGCATCAGAGAGATAAATAAGAATATAATCATCAAGTTTTGGTCATGAGAACATTACAGATTACTTCCTGGTGTCTCAGTAACATTTCATAAGTCAGCACATACTGTGTCACCACAGTTGATGTAGTTTATCATGATAGCAGCAACAGCGATCTAAGGTTGTGGTAATTAAATAAAACTAAACGGCAGGCTGGTGTAATAGTGGATCTCATCTATGTCGCCTCCAGGCAGAACCCCCTAAGAAGCCATCCAACTGGCGCAAAAAACATGAGGACTTCATCGCTACCATCCGAGCCGCCAAGGCCCTCACTCAGGTCATGAAGGATGGGGGGCCCTTACCCCCACCTCCTCCTCCTACTTATGACCCAGGTAACACCGAAGAGTCAAATTAAGCAAGAAACTGAAGAATGACAGTAAAAACTTTTACTGTAACTGTTAACGGACTGTTTGAAATTGTTGAGAAAAAAACAACTGACTACCAGGGCTCGTGATTCATTAATAATTATTTAATAATTCAGGGTTCCCACAGTCATGGAAAACATGGAAAAGTCATGGAATTGTGTTCTGTGTAATGAAATTATATTATCACAGTAACCTTTGTGGATATCTTTCCACTTAATGTAACATAATGACTAATTTATTACCTGTAGATGTTGACATAACCTAACTTTAATATGATGTTTTGAGAGGCAAGAAAAATAATGTGTCGATGTGATTTCCATGTAGGGTCATGAACCTCAAACTCAAAACATTACGGACAGACTCTAAATATTGGCTGTAAATGTGTTTGCCTTTGAATATGGAATCCTAAATGAAAATGCAACTGCCCCTGTTGCTGTTATATGCTGTTTTACACAATAACAGGTATATTTCTCGCCACCTGTTTAATCTCTAGACTATATCCAGTGCCCTTACTGTCAGCGGAGGTTCAATGAGGGTGCAGCTGACAGACACATCAAGTTCTGCCAGGAGCAGGCTGCTCGTATGCCCAAGGGCAAGTCTGGGGATGCCAAAAAGCCTCCTGGTCGCACACAGGTACACATATGCAGACACTGCACTGCTGACTGTATACAAACGAATAGACATTGTGTGTTTTAATTTGGAAAAAATCATTTTACTTGAGATGACTGAAGTTGAGTTTTCTAAATTTGGATGGTGTCTGTATATAACCGTAGACTGTATATACAGATGGATGACATGACAGCTCCCCAAGAACAAAGTAAAAACAAAACATCTCAGTTGCCGGTGGCTGGCTGCAGTATAGGTCATAAACCCTGCCCCCTCCACTAAATTTGGTTTGTCACCAGCACAAGATGACATATCCGGATATTTTAGCTTAATTTTTGTACAGTGGGTGGAAGTAGGAAGTGGAAGTATTTACAGTCTTTGTTTATAACATACAGCATTAACACCCCATTGTCAGTCTGATCAATCATAGATCAATTAAACATGCAACATTTCTAGCATAACAAAAACAGTTGTGATACACTGAGTGCATGCACACACAGGCGAGTTGTTGCCTACAGCTTTCTTCTAATTATGAGTACAGCTTTGTATTTATAATGAAAGGAGTGTGTAGATAGCTACACTCCGCCCAAACACTCAGCCAGGCAAATCTCAATGCTATGCTATTGCCAATTCTTTCTAATTAAGAAGAGTTGTTTGAGAATTCATAATAATTCCTCATCCGTTATTACCGTGGTGAGACACCCACTTTGCAGCAGGCGTGGAATTACTAGTCACTTAGCAACAGCTATGGCACGCTGGGGAGTTAATTTGGAGGCCAATAAAAACAGCAGGGCTTCCTAACCATTTTGGTTTAAGAGCTCTGCTTTTTCTCTCATAATGAGAAAACTGTGGCCATTGATCATTATGTCACTGAGATTTCCCAGTGTGCCATGGTGAGGTAAATTTTCTTCATCACAACAGTTTAACACATTTTGTTGCCTGTTTGCAAAGCCAAATAATCACACATATTTGCATATTTGAAGGTGGCACACTACATAACAACCTCCAAGCACACCCGATTTATGGTTACATCTACAGTATGGTCTAGGAGACCACAGTATAGTGATACATGACCTACTTGTCCAACCCCCATGTCTCCAAGTACAGTAAATATGGTAATGCTTTGCATTCCATTAACTCCATGGTTAATGATTTCTGTTAATGTATGTACTCATTTATTTCGCATTGCCTCGCTCCCTCTCTATCTCTCTCTCTCTGTTTCTGCCTCAGTGCAAGCCTCCTGCTTCCATAAAGAAGGCCAACTCTCCTGCTGTGTCAACCATCCCGTCAGCCTCCTCTCGTTTACCCCAGAGGTCAGGCCTCGGACAGCCCACTGGTAAGGGCACAAATGTTCTTATATTGCATCACAAGTTGTTGTGTGCACGCCTGCCAGTTCTGTGTATCTTTGATTTTTTTTTTTAAATGACTCAGGTTTGGCAAAGATAATTGCAGATGTCCATGTGTAAGTCTTTAATTTGTTTTCTTTTCTCTTTTGCTCCAGGGATCCCATCTAGTAAGGTCCCCTCTGCAGGTTCAGTGAGGAGCAATCCCTCAGGCCTCACAAGCCCTCCATCAGGGTCAGTGCTCTCTCTCTCTCTCTCACACACACACACACACACACACACACACACACACACACACAAACAACACCACCACACTGTAATACATTGTTCTTCACTTATTTTATAATATATTAATGGCTATGGAGTACTTTTATCTTTTACTGGGCAGAGTAGATCATCTATTTGAGTTTGAAGCACTTTGCTGCAAATGCATGATATTGAGCAAAGTTTACATTTCTTAAGTCACAAGCTCAATTATGATTTAATAATTACATTTTAAAGTAATACTTTACTTGGTATACTAATACCATACATCATTAGAACATTCCATATTGATGAAGCATCCTTACACCATTTAATGCTTATATTCATTGGCAGCTACTTTTTTTCTGTTGTTGACAAGTGCATTGATTTGAAAATATTATTAACACTATACCTTTCAAAATGAATCCTGTCATTAAGCAAAAAGTTTACTTCTGTGTATATTAGGTCATTGGCTGCGCAAATGTAAATTTCGAACCTGTTAATTGCCATTTTTAACCGCCATCTGTCTTTGCTAGCACGATTGGTTTACATTTTACACATAACGACCTTTCTCCTCTGATGTTTTTCCTCTCAGTTTGGGAATTAAGCCCCGAGCCATGAGCTATGGTTCTGTGAGGAACACTCAATCTGGAACAGCACTCAACAAGAAGAAAGTAGACACCTACATATCTAGGTGAGCCTGTTCTCTAACATTTTTAATCAAAAAGGGTAGTAAGAGAAGTAATGAGTAAATGCATAATACTGTCACCATACAGTCTTGCTAAATTATCCTGACCTCTTGTGGTCTGGAAGTGTATTGCATACAGTCTCATTGGTTACCATTCACTAATGTGTTTCTCATTCGGTTACTGAATAGGGCCCTAGAGTATGTTAAAATCCCTACATTATTGAAACCCTTAATCATCTGTGATCCACAGTATCACCAACCCTGCACTAAAATACTAAAGAGCTGAATGTACTTAATTTCTAACCATGGGTGGTTGGTCATCTTTGTTGAATTTCCTAGAAATGACGTCGATGGCGGTAATGACGTCGGCAATGGTGGGATGAAGAGCAAGTTCTGTCATGCATGTGGGACCAAGTACCCCGTTGAGTCCGCCAAGTTCTGCTGCGAGTGTGGGGTCAGGAGGATGTGTATCTAATGCAGGTCAGATGAGGGAGAAGGACATATGGGGATGCACCAGTACTCAAACTAGCATCAGAGTTTCGCCAAAAGCTAATCCATCTGCATTTTACACTTGGGGTCTAATTTCACGGCAGTAAAGTGGTGTAATCAGCAGACAATACCATGATGCTGTATTTTATTTAATAGTTGCTGTTTAGTCTTTTTGCAATTTGCTGGTCCAGTCCGCTATTATCACGTTTTAAAGTCCTGCTGTAGAGTATCGATATCTGAGTAGCATACATTCTTCTTTTTTCACAATATAAATATTCCAACCATAATCTATAGTAACATTTACTATGATAACTATGACTGGAGGCTGATGGATCTCAGTAGTGAACTGATATGGTGCATGAACCAGCAGTCACCCTCCTTTGTAGACGCAAATGTTATTGCCGTGAAAATAGAGACCATAGAGGGTTTTAGAATTTGGAATTAGAGGAAAAAAGATTTCCAATTAAACTTTTTTTTGGTCATAGGACTCATAAGTAATGTGGTCTGAGTCTGAATTATAATAACAACCTAATTTTATTGATGCTGGATGATATCAAAGAGTTTAGCTTCCTGTAGGGTAAGGTAGAAGCTATTGGTGCATCCTTACACGAGAGTAGAGAAGAGATGTGAAACAGAGTAGATAAAAGTGAAGAGGTGGGTTGTAAAAATGTGAACAAGGAGGTAAATGACAAGAGTTGGATGACTCACTGAAGGTGGGAGTGATTGCCCCATAATCTCAATCCCCAGTCAACCGTGATCTGAAATCCATTCCTAAATCCTGTTTGCCTCTGCTTCCTCACAAACAGAATATGTTCCTATTGAAGTGCAATATGATTGACTACTGAAGAAAACAATGTGGTTTTCTAAAAGAAGAGTGTTGTAATTTTGGAAAGATATCCCCTTGTTTTGACAGGGACCAGTCCAAAAATGAACTCGCTGTTAAAGGTCAGTGCTCCCTTTAAGGTCACTTTACAGGCAAAGATCCAGCTAACTTAATGTTACCACCATAGGCCTGGGATTTTATAAACAAATGTAGCATTTGCTCAGACCCTTTTATTCACCCTTATTTTATACGATGTAATTATTTATTTTCTTATTCCCTTTTATTTTACTGAAATGAACAATTACTGCATCTTTTTTGTTAATACTCTACCGAATTAAAATGTGCTTTTCTTTGGATTTGTATGAAACCTAAATGCACCTGGATGTGTTGCAATTGCTTTTTCCTCGACAGTGTTTCTATTTAATCAGTATTCAGTGCATTTAAGATATTTAACAGTCAAAAATACGGTAACACTACAGACAATTTAAATGCTCTGTACGGGTATGGTTGATCTCTCTAGGTTCATTTAACGGACACTAGTTATGACCCCACAAAGTTCATTTACAGCTGGGACACTATAGAGGGAAAGGCCTCTACTTGAGGTACATAGTTAATGTTCATTAATTGCCACAATTTTAAACAGCGATTAGTATGATAAGAACTATGATATGAACTTCAAGTCCTTTTAGAAGTCAGGCATGTGTTGCAAATTTCAGTGACTTATTGCGACAGCCGTTAGCCTGGATACGGTTGTGCACTCGATGGCATGTATATCCACCATTAATAAATTTCTATGAAGACAGCTGTGATGGAGTTGTGAGTGTCATTTGAAGAGAGGAGGAAGTACACAACATTAGTGTTGAAATGTTTTAGGTGATTTAAGGTGATAAAAGTAAAGTAACACATAGCCTTTACTTTGTTTTCAATATAAATATATTTGGAATACATGTGTTATGGGTCATATACAATATTAGTTGCAACATTTTACATACAGAAATTAGCTGCACGATAATGCATTATGTATGGTCCCAGACGAAATAGCTGCTGGGTTGAAGGCTGCATGCTTATGCTCTTATTTTTAATTACGCTTCCATGCTGGTGATAGCTGTGCCCTGAGGCATTATATTTTTGGGTTGTCCGTCCCGTTCTCATGAGCGCGGCATCTCCAGAACAACATTACGGAATTTCCTCAAATTTGGCACAAATTTTCACTCGGTCTCAACAGTGAACCGATTTGAATTTGGTGGTCAATGGTCAAGGTCCCTGTGACCTTATGTTCCCTGTCTTTCTTGTGAATGAAATATCTCAAGAACGCCTTGAGGGAATTTTCTCAAATTTGACACAAGTATCCACTCAATAATGAACTGATTGGATTTTGATGGTCAAAGGTCACTGTGACCTAAAAAAAAAAACATGTTTTGACCATAGTTCAACAGTTCATATGCCAATCATGAGAAAATTTCACATAAACATCTTCACTGTGACATTATTATGGTCCGCCGCCATTATTAAGCGTCATAACTCAGGAACAGAAGATAAGACATTTGGTCAGACACTGAATTGGTGACATTAATTTTGAATGTCCATCTTGAAACTGTGCTAAATGTCATCATATTCTGTTTGCTGTGTGTAAAGCTGTGTGTGTGTGTGTGTGTGTCAGTGTGAAGCATCCACATTTTAGAATTTGTAGCTTCTTTGCATCAACATTTATATATAAAGTGTTGTCTACGGTCATGGCTTCATACAAGTCTGCTACTTTTACAATGTTTACAACTGTGAGGTGGTAATTCCAGTTTTTTATTTTCTGCATTTCTGGCACACAAAGCAACCAATGGTCTATTCAAAAATAATGTAAAACAACAGATGTGGCAGTTGAGCATTTTTGCTCCCCAAACTACAGTACAGTCCTGATGGGACTTTTAGACAGAAAAAAAAACCCAAACAAAAAATGCAGCAGGCACCATTAATCAAAGCACCAACTGAATGTGACAGGAAAGCTGTATCCCAGAACACTGTTAGGTGTGTGTGAACTGAGCCCAGCCATCTGTGGAAGAATGAGCTTTTAAAATATCAGTCACACTCAATGATTAATCAACATAATGTCATTTTAAGGAGCATACCATTGCCTTGACACAGCCTTAAACAACTCCCCAGACAAAAAAATAACAGAGGAGCTTTAGATAATCAAGATAACAGAGATGTGCCAGGGCTAGTCATTTGAATCCAAAGTGAAAGCAAAACTGTTTGAGCACCTTAATATTTCCTGCTCATGCTTGAGCTGTCATTGCTAAATGCAAGTACGTTATAACATATTCTTTACAATCTAATTGTAAAAAAAAAAATGCTTATTTTTCCAGCTTTAAATCTCATAGTTTCCCTACCCCTTTAGCCAACTAAGAGCTTCTTGTTGCTGGGCATTGTGTACCCTTTGCTGAGTCTGTAAGGCATTCTACATGGTCGTGGGTGGTGTATGCAGTGCACAGTTGGCCCTAAGGGGCAGTGTGCGAGAGTCCATGATGTTGGACGGCCTTGGAACTTTCCAGTTGGCTTAATAGCTTCTGTCTGTGTAGCTTGTGTAACTTATCTGAAGAGTCAGTAGTCATTCATACAAAACCGCTGCAAGAGATATATACATGTACTTGACAGGATAGCTTAAATGAAGTAGAAGCTTCCTCTTGCACAATCAAACAGAAGACTGTGTAGCAAAGAAAAACAAGCAGGACGTGCAAGTTTTTTGGCTTCACTAGGAGCTTGGGCTTGGTCCCGGGTCACTGATAGTCTTCTGGATGCATGTGGTCATGGCGGACAGGATTGCCTCAGTTTTGCAAAGTCTGTTAGTCCACCTCTGTCTTTTTCCATGCTCATCTCTTTTTTGTCTTGTAACCATCTTCAGTTTTCCCGTCTAGTTGATAAAAGCCAACACAGAAACACAATATGCTTATTAGTGTTATTCTGTTTATGAGTATATAGTGAAACAAGGCTCACTCCACAGTCTGAGACCAAAAGTCTGACCTCTGAAAACCATGACTGTAATCACAGAATACTGTCCTGCTTCCGCCGTGTATGGGGCTTGATCAAAGTACAATATGTTTGTTTAAACGCAAGCCGCAGCCTTAAAAGAGTTCAAAAACAACCATGTTACAGTGTGAGCCAATATTTTAAACTTGTACTGGTTTGGTCTGGTGAGGCCTGAGGCTCTGGCTTTGCTCTGCTGTATGACTCAGACTTTAGAGTCTGAAGAATTTGATTGTGATCCACCACTCATCAAGATTAAGAACAGAGTGACTAAACATTGATTCAGGGGTAAAGAGGGTGTGGTTCCCCACAATAAAGCAAAATACTCATTAGACTCCAACTTGTTTATCTGTACTATATGTAACTGGGCAAACAGATACAGATTAATTTGTAAACAGTCACTTCTGAATTCTGATAAAATCATCCAAATGCAAACTTTAAAAGATTACAAAGTCCAGATAACCAGCGCTCTAAATGTGACTGCAAACAACAGTGTAGGAAGGTGCCGCAAAATGGAACAAAACTGAGATCTTTCAAATTATAACCTTAAATAATTTTTGTTGGATTTTTACATCCGTTGGAGACCTCGTGCCAAATTCGTTTGTACTTACTGAGTAATCTGATCTGATTTTGCTTGTCGGATTGGATAAAATCATGAAAATGGGTTGTTCAAAAAAAAAGAGGATTCTGAAATTGGATTAGATCATGTAATCCAGTCACACCAAGTATGTTTTGTTCAAAACTTTTTTTAAATACCTTTGATCCAAAAATTATGTATAGCTGCAGCTATGTTCTGTTTGTAACGTGCACGACATGTCCCTGAAAAAAAGAAAACGCGCTGACCACCTGCACCAGACAAACTGACTAAAACGAAGGTTAACTGAACTTTGCTATGGCACTTGTAGCGACTAAATATGAGGTCAAACATAGCAATAATCCATTTTAGGAGTAAATAATCATAAAACTTTACAATGGGCCATATAAATATAATCATTTATTCATATTTTGCACAGTTGCTTTAAGCCTTTCAGTACAGTAATAAATGATAAAATGTCCTCCAAATAGCTGTAAATATTAAACAAACAAATAACTTAAATGCACAATATCAAAGATCTTAATTTTAGTCTCTTTGGCATCACTGATGGCAATAAGTGGTAACTGCAGCATGTCTTTTGGCAGACTGCCTACACTGATATGTAGTCCCATTGCAAGCAGTGGTTATCCGTGTTTGTAATCTTTAAAACTGAGTGACTGCATCAGGGTTGTCCCATATAATAGGTAAACCAATCAAAAAACTGGCAGAAAAGTAAGATGGATTAGCTGATCCTGGATAGGAAAACATTGGATTTCCAAAACTGCATGATTCTGGTCCAGATTACATTTTTTGAACAACTGGGCTGCGATTTCAGTGTGATTCAAAAGCACCCAAATTACTTTGTCCTTTTCTAATCTGTGCTTCCAAACATTCTAACACTACTCACAGTTGTTGAGATTAGTGACATAAAGTAGCTTTCAATGTGACTATCACTAATTTTCTCCTTTAGCTTGTCTCTGCCTGGCACTGAGTAAACTACTGTTACAAATAGGTTCATGTTTGGGTAAACTAAACTACAGCCAACAGGCTGTAACCTCTCAATGAGTCACCTTCTATGCAGCAAAACGAAACACTTCAGTCTGCCAACATTCCACTGTCCTGTCAGTTAAATGAGCCAACATCAGAGAGACTGAAAGAATAACTTACTTAAGATGGTCACATTGCTGTGTTTCATGACAAAACACTACATTTATTCTAAGAACATTTGCATTTTTAGAATTTCAACAAAAGAATATACTTAGACTTACCGTGTTTTTACATAAGCAATGTAATGAGTTCAGGATATACCCGACCACACGATGTGTCTCGGTGATGTTTAAACGGATGTTTATTTTCTTTATCATGCACGTTTGTTCGTGTAAGGTTTTCACAACATCCTGCAGAGTAGATATATATGGGTCAGCATTCAAGTCATACGGTGTACACCTTCAGTGGCCACAAAAATCAAGACCCATGTTCAGGAGCAGTCAACCACCTTTGCCCTGGATAACAGCTGCTATCCACTATGAGGGTTATACAACAGCTGACAGTGCAAAAAACAGTTCTTCACGCACTTAACCAAATAATGTGTGGGAGCTCCTGGCTAGAGGGGCTTCCTTTGAGTTAACTTACCACAAAGGTGTAAAATAAGATTGATATCTGGTTTTCTGGTGGTCTGGTCAACATAAACTGAACTGTAACAGCCGGCCTTTTGGAATAGCTCCTTCCATGACTTTCACTAATCTGTCTATGTGTAAAAAAGTTGTTGTTGTTAAATGCTGTCACATATGGCTGTGTATGTAGATGAAGACAAGGGACAGGTCTCTGTTTTTATGGTCACTTGGTGTATATTTGATAGTATTTCAAGCACTCACAGCACATTATTTATTTATACACCAAGCAAATCACTAAATTTAATTTATGTTTTGCAAATAACTTTAGAGCAATTATAACTTACCTTATTATCATGCATGCAGTGTGGTAGCTTTTGTGTCAGTGTTGTGCAGGTTGAGTTTTGCAGCATGGATGTGATACTTTTATTCTTGAAAGAATGAAAACATCAGAAATATTAGTCATACAAATGAAGATTTTATAGAAGACAGCAGCTAGTTTTAGGGAAGCATGATTTTGGATTTTTTTGTCTATCCGATATGCAATATATACCAACTAATGTGGCTGATAACCAATGGCGATAACAATTTATCCACTTATTTCTCCCACACAATTTTAGTTATCATCACGTATCTTCTGTAATGGAAAAAACATTACATTATGCAGACTCTTTTCCTGATGGCCCACCTGTAGGTGGAGATATAAAATACAATGCATGTAATACTCATTTGCTGTGCAAAAAAAGAGAAAGAAACTACCCCACCTATGATTGATGTTTTTTACATGTTCACTTAGTCAATAAAAAAATATATAAAAAATTGGCATATTGGCAGAAATCAGCATGTTTGGCCGATACCGATGACAAACTGATATTATTGTGCATCCCTAACTAGTATCAAAGCAAGCCACTGTTAATTAAGTTTGAGGAAATGTTCTTATGTCATTTTTAGATAATTTGATGGTGGTAGGTCTTTTATTATCAATAATTGTTACACGCCATATTTATGATGTAAACTCAAACCTGCAAGTTGTGCCCAGTGGGAAGGGTTCCCTATACTTATCCAAAAGTACAGCACATACAAAGAAACCCTTTATGGTTGATCATTTAATCAAGATCAGAATTTTATTCATTAACTGACTAATTTCAATTTTGTTTTTTAAACTATGTTTAAAAAATGACAAATAAATCTGCCTTGTAGCATGTATTTAAAACAGTACTGATGCCATCAAGACCTCAGCCAGGTTTGCAAAGCAACAAATTACTCTTCTTGAGCACAATTATGTCATCTACATTTAGTTGATGACACTGTATTTTTTCAGCAACTGTCTGAACTTTTGACAATTTCCAACAACCACTGATACAGTTAATGACACGGACAGGACGTGTGAGCTGGCAGCTGTTCTGTAATCATCATCTTTCACCCTGTACTGTAAGTGTTTCCTTTTCTGATGAAACATGTTTCAATCAGCTCAATTCCTTGTTTTGCTTCAGTTCTCTTGAATGGTGGTCTGCGTAACTGATTCCCTTATAATAATACTATTTTTTTTAAATGAAAGGGGAGGAAAGGGAGGAAAGTTCAGTTTGATTGTACAGAGGATAAATCATTTATATCTAATACCTAATATAAAGTTGCAGCCGCTTTTGCATAATCCCTTTTCACTGAGAATTGCTGCTCTAACTTGTCTGCTTCTCTTTACCGTATCTCCATCTCCTCCTTAGTGATTGGATTTCAGAATGGGAAATCAGTGAAGGGTTATGGCTGTTACCTGAGTTCAATTTATCACTGTAATTCATGTTGTACAGTCAATCTTTGACTGTACAATGCTGTGTGCCCCTTCTACATTAGATGGGATTGCTCCCTTGCACTGTCATTTCCTGGCTGTAATGCTTGGGTCGTGCCTAGTGACAATAAAGGTCTATTGCCCTTGTTTGCAGCATTGTAAAATAAATATATAATTAAATAAAATTGATGTTTTACTTACTGTGTTGCCAAGATCAGTAAGTATGATTTCCATGTTTTCTTTCAGTTCTTTGGAAAGCTCCGTGTCACAGGACAGAGCTAGAGGTAGAGGTAGAAGCAGGAGAGCAAGGAGACTGATGCAAAGAAGAGGCTGAGAGTTTATGCACACAGTGTGAGACACACAGAGAGAGAGGGAGACAGAGAGCTCAGTTAAAAGCATGTTTGTAAGCAATACAGTTTTAACCTTTTTCATGTAAATAACCCCAGAGACACTTGGCCCTAAATAGCCATTCATTTTAGCACAGCTTTATTCCTTTCCTCACATAGCTGCATGATCAAAGCAGACTAAGTCTCTAACTATTGCTGAGATTGCTGATATTTCTATTGTAATATTAGCCTGTATGGCAGCTAAAGGGAAAGAAAGAATATTTTTCATTTTGTCAAAGATAAAGTGATCTTGCACATCATTTTGAAAAACGTTGAAAAATGCTGTCCATATATCCCATCAGGACGAACCATTGCTGCTACCATCATTTCAACATTGTTGGAGTAAGAACAGTCCATAGGAATGTTATAATGCCTCATACATGTGCATCCAGTGATGGACAGTACAGTATAAGTACAGATGTATTTTAATATAGTATTTTTATGCAACAATGCTTTTTGATGCTAATATTGTACTTTTTCCTCCACTTTTTTAAAAAACAAAATTAACCCTTTGAAACTTGGATCACTGTCACCTTTATTGTCCTGTATTTAGATGCCTTTAACAAGTGTGCAAACCTTTAAACCTCAAGCAAATTAGTGCACTTTCCTTTAAAAACATGGGAAAAGGCAATGAGCAACAGGTGAGAAATTAGTAGATTTAGGGAGCAAAAAAGATAGGGAAAATATTCCAGAAAACTAAAATTCTAGTCATCATGATTATATGTACTCAATTTTACAGAATTCGAACTTTTTTTTTTTTAATCTTTCCCTTTTTGGGGGTTTGATGTTATTGTGCTGAATTTCAGGTTATTTTTTTGCACTTTATACGGTTTTCCCCCTCATTTTTTCTTAAATTGCTCATTGCCTTCTTCCCATATTTCCTAACAGAAATCAAGCCAATTTGTTCATATTTCAAACGGTTAATATCATAAAAACTTTGCAGATGGACATTGGACACATTAAACATATAATTATCAGATCTTAATAAACAGCTAGATAAAACTACCCTACAGTGTATAAAGGAAACAGCCACACATTGAAGATTACATGTGAATGCATCACCAATTAAAATGCCATAATATAACTCTGAAAGGGGCCATAATAATAACTTCTAAAAAAAAGACATCTTACCCGAGTAAAACGTTGAATGCATAACTTTTTAAGTAATATTTTTACATTTTAGCATATAAGTGGCCTACTTTTACATGAATATGAGCTCAGAATATCTATGCTGCACGTAAACACTGAAATGCGTGAAATGTGGAGCAATCCTATCAGTCTAACAATTCCTGTAAACCAGGTGTTAATTCCCGTAAATCCCAAACCTTTCAGTTTCCTTCTGACTGACAGAGGGAAGTTATTCACACGGATTTCCCCGTTTGGAAAAAACCCTTGAATTAAGCAGCAGGCAACGAAGCAGTCAGTCGCTCGGCGGAGAAGGCAAGTGGACGGATGCAAGTGCAGTCGGCTCCTGGTAAGTTTCGAAAACGCTTCAGCACGCTGCTTTACATGACACACGCTTAACATGCGTGCTTCATCATCCCCGCACGTACACTGAGCTGACTTCGGCTTTAACTCCGCAATAATTTAGTGCGTTTAATGTTAAGTTTAATTCAGTGCGTCACCACCTCATTCCACTTAACACAGTAAGCGTTCTCCACTTACCATTGGTCATTCTTCACTCATGTTCACCGCAGACTAACTTTGAAGATAGCAAGTGGCACTCTATCGTTGGTCTTCATTACTGCTCA
Source organism: Plectropomus leopardus (assembly GCF_026936395.1). Taxonomy (NCBI): domain Eukaryota; kingdom Metazoa; phylum Chordata; class Actinopteri; order Perciformes; family Serranidae; genus Plectropomus; species Plectropomus leopardus. The sequence continues at coordinate 10,897,372 of NC_142196.1, forward strand.
GTTTGTCTGGTTTTTATAGTCAAAACAAACGCAGTGGTCCTCTCGGTGTTCCCGCGGTTTCAACTGGCTTCCGAGCGCATGCAGGGACTACAGTTCTTTCCCAGATCCTGCGTAATGCAACTCCGTAACCGCAGCATGTGATTTTACTTCCGTCCTCGCCGGCAGAGGTTTCACTTACTGTAAAGTGAATTAACTTGGAAACGTAACGTTAAACGTTAAACGTTATTTTAGCAATCTTTTCTGACAACATTGTTTCTTGTGAGGCAGTGAGACACACTTTTAACACAGTTTTTCTAGCCTATATGGACTCATAGCAGCAGAGCATGCCTCCATATGCTGATTGAGTGGTTAATGGAACTTTTCATTCATTTAAACGCACTATTTCAGCATGTTAAGCACTTGCATTCAGTGTCTTGCTCAATTCAGGTGGGAATGTAAGTCTTCCCTCGCACCTTTGGGCTCATCTGAGGTGGAATCAAGGTTGGAAATTAGCACCAGCCAAATGCTGCTAAAAATATACAGGTGGTGGCTGGATTTGCTTTACTCACCTGCCCCAAAAGCCAATGTTAATCTGTTGAGTGGCTGGTAGATTTTGACGTCCACCAGCCACAGTGGCAGGTAAACACAAAAAAAGTTTTGGGTGTAATCCTTTGGTCACACAAGCTCAGCTTTGTAGACCTGCCATTCAGTCATTGAAAATGTTATTTCATTCATTCATTCATTCATTCATTCATTCTCACCACCCACTACTTCTCTTTTATCTTTTTTCCATCAAATTATCTCTGCTTCATGAACTGGTTTTGTCATGTTGAAGCATGGCGCTATCTAGCAGATCGACCTGTGTTTCTACCATTTTTGAATAGAAGCATTGAAGGATTTTTCATTAACTTAAGTGTTGCAAATGCACAATGGAAGTAAACAGTAGTAGCAAAACTCTGGATTACACTGATTACCTGCAAGGTTGTTGTTGTATTATTTCAGATATTTGTCTTATATTTATCTTTTTCCAACCTGTAGAATATGACATGCCCACTGATAACCAACTCTTTGGGATTTGAACCAATTTATTTTTGATTTAAATGCTCTGATGGGTTCAAAATTAGGTGTGGGAGTCAGAACAAAACTGGTTTTAGGATAATGGAAAAGAGGTATTTGTGTTGTACATCAAATTTCTCCAAAATGTATCAGGTCAATGAATTTAGGAAGTTCTGGCTAAATTAATGACAGTATTTGTAATTTAATAAGGTGTAGTTGTAAATATGATACAATGGCATATGTTTTCACAGTCTTGTAATATTAAAATTTTAATATTGTAATATAAAAAAAAAAAAAAGCCTAGCACTGAATTTTACTGCTGGGAATTTCAAGGGAAATAAACTTCTACTTCACATAAACATTACTGGATTTAGGATACCTCTTTAAATGAGTCTGATTTCCCAGACATTTCTCCACCTTATAAATAAAAACCAGTTTGTCAATACATTTTGATAAGAAAATATGCAGTAACGTACAGTATTTCTTAAGGTAAATTGTGTCAATATTTAGATGCAACTCTATAAAAGTTCAGTCACTTTTAGTCTTTAGTTTGTCCTTTTGTAACAATTAAGTATTTTTTCTCTGCCAGTCGAGTGCCATACCTATGCACATATGAGCATAACAACTCTAAAGCTAAAGCAATAAATGCTTCAATAAACGTCTGCCAGTAATTGTCGTTGCAGTTAAGCCTATGTGTACAGGCAAGCAGCAAGTGCAATCGTGCATTTAGTGAAATAAAAAGTGATTTTTTTGATCAAGAGAAAACATGGTAAGTAGAAATGATAAGATAACAAATTCAGTATGATATCAAAAAGCTTTTCTAACATCGATCAAGACTAACTTTTTAATGAAGCTAAGATTTAATGAAGCTTTGAATGTTTTTCATGAGGTCATCACCACATAAAATAAAAAAAAAAAATCCTTAATTCTAATAAAAGTGATTAATCGAATTAAGTGAGTTAATCTTTTTACTGTTATAGTGGTAGAGCCAACATTTCTTGTTATTGTGGTTAGATAGTGGTGCTGTTAGATTGCCTCACCCCCTTTTTTGTGTGCAGCATGAGGAAGTACAAACAGTTTTTTGTCTGCAGTGAAAAATTTTGGAAAGGCTAAATTCCAACGAATATGGAGTGAAGCAGAATATTTCATTTACTAAAGCCATGTTGTGCAATTTGGATGTGATAAATATCTGTCTTTGTTTTAAAAAAATGTTGACTTTGGACTTAAAAAATACTCTGGAGTTACTTGAAATGTTTGGATCACACAAGATGGAGACAGTCCTACACAGCCACCAGTGAAATCTCATTCTACAAATAGTGTAATACTAATAATAATGTGGCTAAATACTGGGGTTTAACTAAATGAATAGACATGCAAAGAAAAAGCCCACGCAGCATTAAAATGTTGCCTCATAATTCAAATGTCGGCATTATGAATGAAGCTTCTAAGTTTCAGACTACTCAGTACAGACCTATACTGTACATTTTGCAGCTGTTTGACTATAACTTACTTATTCCACCAAACAAATTCAATATCTGCATGGCCAAGAAGAATAAAAAGATGAAAGCAATTACTCCATATTGCCAGTTTGGTGAGGTTTTAATTTGTGGCTGACACATTTTCTGATGCCTGTAAAAAGTGCATCATCTTTAATCTTGACAGGTGCCAATAGGGGTTTGGGAAAAAATGATAGTATATGATAGCATTACGATATTTTTGTGTGGCATTATTGTATCAATACACTGTGGCAAGTATCCTTTTTTCATTATTTAAATTATTAATATAACAAATAGACGTTGAATGTAAACAGGTCAAAGATCATGCATACAGTTTTTGGGACTGTCATACTGGAAAGGGATTTATACAAAGAGCCATCTTGAATATTGGCTTACCATTAGACCCATTGTATTTGGAGCAATTGCTGATGGGCTATGGATAGAAAAAAGGTTCACTTGCTGCATATTTTGGTTGCAAAAATAAATAAATGAATAAATAATGATAATAATTATGCTCTTGGCTCAGATAACTTGCTTACTGAAAAGTGTACTTGATAGAAAAAAAATAACAGCAAAACACTACGTAAAGGAAGGCAGCTTTTTGAGTAAATGGGCTCTTGTAATTAGCTATTTTAGATTACCAAAGTGATATGGTGCTGTACTGATTTCACTATAAATTTGGACAAAAACTCATAAAAACAAGTTTTTATTTTATTGTATTAATTTATTTTCATGAGACTCTTCTCCAGGTACATGCACATGTTGCCATAATTTATAATATTTATGTTTGTTTGCTGAACTGTGAGAACTTTTTGTCTTCCTATTTCTTGGCAAAGTAGCAATGTATAACTCAAATCTGAATAACAAGCTCCGTGTATAACAACCCTAACAACATAACAACATAACAACAAATCTATAGCTTTTTCAGTCCACAAGAAACAATCTGCTGCAATAAAAAAATGTTAGCTTTAAGATGAACAGACTGAAAACTTTATCATATACAATAAAATAGATGTTGAAAAGGATTTTTTTAGGGGGTATAATTTTTTAATCGCCTTCCCTGCATTTTGCAACACATTTAAAATCGCAGTAATGTCATATTATGACTTAAATATCATTTTGATCATGGGACTTCTGGTGATTTCCAACCCTCGAGGAAAGCAGAACTTGATATCGGGGCCATGAACTTATCATATAAGGTTAATAAAAACAGTACAAGTTATTAGAAGATTACCAGCAATCCCTGTCACCTGGCAACTTAAAAATCACACGTGTGAACCTCACTTCCTTGTTGCATTTCCTGAATAGTGTGAATAGCTGCTGTGCAAATAAATCACTTCATGTACTGAAATATTTCACGATTGTTGACAGCTAAAGTCTATCTACATTTCTTGGTTTTGCCGTCTTAGTTTCATTTTTTTTCACCAGTAACTGCTCTGTAAGTTTCAAACCTTATCACTTCTGCTGTACACGTTTTCATTGTGCATAAGGGCAGAAAGTAAATGTTTGGGATGTCGGTTGAGTGTGCTTGGTAACCAAAGTTTGGGGGATGCATGCTGAAAAGAGGCTGAATTACTTGCACAGTCATGTTGTGTGTGTGTGTACTTTTTGACTGTAGCTGTACTTGGCAAAAGTTCTACTTCCTGTATCCTTAAATCAATCTTAGACGGTAGCCAAGCAACATTACAAAATATTGGTTTATACACAGGATTATTGGTGTTCTGCTGTCTTGTTTAAAAATGTGCACTCAGTTAAACATATTAACATGTGTCTCTCTCTCTCTGTCTGTGTGTGTGTGTGTGTGTGTGTTTCAGTGTGTTTCAGTGTGTTTCAGTGTTGGAGCCCAAAGTAATTAAAAAGACGTCCATCAGACTATGACCGTGGAAGCTTTGCATAATGGGACCCAGAGCATGACCAGGTTAACCACTACAACCACAATCAAACACATAGATGCCAAAGCAAGATACCTTTTGTTTCCTGGTGCGTTGTGATTCACTTCCAAACTATGTGGCGCTGTCTTTAGACGCAGAACACAAGAGGCATTTTAATTGTTACATTTCTTTCACTTTGTGGTTATTGTCTGCGTGCTGATGCAGACTCTCCCTGTGTTTCATCTGTTGCTGTTTAGTATCCTTCTGTAATGTTGAGGATGCATATTAATTTTAAGAACAAGTGCATAAAACACTACAAATCGTTATTGTTTGGTACCATGGACTGAGATGAGTGAGGACTGCAGTGTTTTGACAGGAACAAGTATTTCTAGGTTGTCGTGCATAGTGCATGCATTATTGTATGAAACTGTAGTTTGACTCAGGTGTTTAAAAAAAAATCAAACAAATGATGACTGATCAAGCTGAACTTTAAACACTCTGATACCTGGATCAACATCATTTCCTTATGCTGCATTCAGACGCCTTCACGAGTATTTAAACCTTTGAACCTTTAGTTTGCTTTCTTTTAAAAACATGCGGGAAAAAAGCCAATGGGCAATTTGGCAAGAAGTTATTACAGGAGTCTAGTAGATTTTGAAAACTGATTTTGAAAAAGCTAGGGGGAAATGTCTGAAAAACAATACTTAGAATGATCATAAGTATATATTTAAAATCATTTCACAGAATTGTTATTATTTTTATAAACCTTTATTTGGTCATTTCCTTTTTTGTTTTGTGTTTTTTAGGTGATTTTCATGTACTATTTATTTATTTATTGCAAATATTTGGGGTCATTTGTTCTTCTTCCTATGTTTTTGAAAGAATTCATGCCAGTTTGCTCAGGTTTCAAAAAGTTAATAAAACCTAAAAAATGAATTTAAGCAGCCCCTAATACTTTATTGCTGCAGTATTTTAATAAAAATCACTTATTAATATGTGATTTTTCTATTTCACGAAATGCTTTAAAGACAATAATAGAAACCAAGCCAAAGACAAAGACAAAGCAACAAGGAAAACAAAAGACAAAAGAAGTGCTCAACACACTCAGATTGTATTGTAGCTCATGGCCATGTTTTACTGTAAGCAGGAGAGTGATCATGCTCCAACTGAGTTTAATTGATTGAAGATTGTGTCTGGTTTTGTTTAAGGCCTGTGGTTTAAGAGGGTGATAGGACCTGGTTAGTGTTTTTCAAAAGGACATCAGTGGTGAGGGAGCTGTCAATGACAGATGCTGAACATATCAAAATGCTGGCAGGAAACTTGTCTGTTTGTGTTTAATATTCTGTCTTGGATCATTAAATGCCTGCACTGGTGTTTGGCTCGTTTCAGCTCATTTACTGAAAAGCATATGTACTGCAACATGCTGACTATGATGAATCTCTTTTTCCGACTGTTCAGGCGGTCGCTAGTTTTCCGATCACTTCGGGCCATCAAAATATCAACCTTCCTTGAGAGAGCCAGTCCATCACAATGACCATATAGTCACAGGTACAGGTAAAATAAATTTTCATTTTGTATATTTTCAAAGTTCTGAATCATTCCCACTGAGGTATTAAGATTAAAATAACAGCAATAAAATAACTAGCTTCAAATAAATGTTCACCCCTTATTGCCTGTACTTTATCATAGGAAGAAAACATCCTGACTGTAAGTTTCTTGCTGCATTTATTACTGTTATTTTCTTCAATAGATATCACTTTATTGTTGCTAAATTTGCCTGTCTTTCTTCTTTGTTAGCTGGTCATAACATCCGTCTTATTATTCAATGTTTAATAAGGCCACATGCTTACTGGACATCATCCTATTTGATAATTTCAGGAAATTTATATAGTCAGTTTTAAATTATGTAAATTGTTGCACATTATTGTATTTAGTGTCTTCTGCCACCTATTGTAAGTGCTATAAAGTGTTATTGATCACCTCGTGAGCTTTTTTTTTCTTTCTCTAGTGACAGCTATTGATGAAGTATAGAATTAGTTTCTTGTCAGCAGATTACAAATTGACTGTCAGACAAGGTGGGGAAACATGAAATATAGTATTTGTTAAATTTTTGTGTTTGTAGCCAATGCTAGTTTTGTGCACACACTCACATGCTCAGTGCAGCCTTTTACTGGCCCATACAGACACAAGGGTGTGACTTTGAAACACATACCGGAATACATAGTTGCTTCAGATTCTTGACTTCATTGCTGGGACTGTTTCCCGTAAATGGAGTTGCAACACATTTTATGAATGGTAAAGTTTTAACAAACGGTTGGGGTGTGAGTTAAAAAAGGAAATAAAAAAACAGGAATTTAAAAGTCCCTATTTCTTCTCTGTGGAACAACAGAAAAGAGCTCACAGGCAGGAAGGGAGGCCAGGGATGGTTGGCACAAAGCTCTTTTCTGGTCCTTTGAAGGTCACTGAAACATAAATGTGTGCTTTCTTGACCTGAACTTATCTATTGTGTTAAAGCTTTCAGTTTTTTACTGTCAAAAGTTTTTTAAAATGTGGTCTGTGGACTAAAGGTGTAAAACTGCAAGACAGACATATTGGAAGTATGGCACTTCCAGTTTTTAGAAAATTGCATCAACTACATTTTAATCTAAGATTTGAACATTTGATCTGATGAATGATAGCAGCTGACTAACAAAATTTTATCACAAAGTTGTTACATGTTAGTTGGCACACTGATTTTTGGTTGGTTAGCATAACTATTTTGAAAGATAAAAAACACTGTTTATACTTTTGTCAATTATTATTTTGAAAGGTCGATGTCAAAAATAATTAGGCAGTCCTCCAGATGAACTGCTTAAAAGTGCTGTTTGCTTTTAAAAATGGGCACATATTCTATTAAATGTTCATGTCTCTTTCTTGAATTCAGTGTTCAAATTGTTAATAATGGTTGCTTCATTTTTTGTTACTCTAGCATTTTAACAGTTTGCCAACCAACACCATTATTTATGCCAAAACGACTCTGTTACAGGACCGGTTACCTGTATGCATAACATAACTCTAATTGCAAATCACCTTATTTAGAAAACAGACCTTAACCTTTCATTTGTTGCTTATATTCTAACATCGATTATACCAAAGAAATATGTAAGAATGTAGAATATGTAAAAGTTTGAAAAAAGACCCTGGTCTCCCCTACCTGTTGTTTTTAACTTTAGGACCATGATGTTACAGATTATGTCAGAGTACATTAAATTTAAACTGCATTTGTGAGGCTTGCCTGTGTAATTACAGTGCTTGCTGTATAGTGCTTCTTTCATGAATGTGTGACAGGAGGTTTGGCTTTCTTCTTTTATACACAACAAGTTGTTTATATATGGTTGGTGTACTTCCACACATTCAACACCTATTTACCATATGGCCAAATGTATGTGAGGAACATGCTACAGCATCAGATGTTTTTGCAAGTAGTGCACTACCAACTTTTTTTTGCAGCAATCTCTAGACTATCCTTTACTTTTGTTTTTGTCGGGACAAGCTGGACAAAGCTAGATCTATAAAGACATGAGCTTCACATTTCGATGTTGAAGAACTTGATTGATCTGCACAAAAATGTTAATTTGGGGTGAATTAGATCACCAACTTTATGGCAGACCTCACTGATGCTCTTATGTAGGGGCATAGCACCAAATTCTGTGCCCTATGCATAAGCTGTCTCACTGGGCACCCCACCCTTCCCCTTTCTTTCTCTTTTTTTTATAAAGTCACTTTGCTTTCTTTCCCTGTCTTTTCTTTTTTTCTGTCTTTATTTTTTTCAGAACTCCAGTTTTCCTTGTTTGGTTACATATATGTAACCCCTTCGAGTCAGTCGCCAATATAAATATAGGCGATTGACTTCATTCCTACTGCCAGTAAACACACCACTTCAGTGCACGAGTCTGCCTATCTGTTGGCTTTTTTTTGTTGGTATGTCTGTGCAATGTCATGGACAAACTGGTGAGCAGGTAAACAGTAGACAGCAGTAGGAACAGAGGTCTTTGAAAACTTTTCAATAGTTTCTATTTTTTACATATCTCGTACTTATTTAGTCTCTCTTTGAAACTCTGATTGTGTTTTTTTTTTGTGCAGTGGGTATCAGGCTTTACAGATGAATCCTAGAGCAGGGGTGGACTAAACCATTTTATAGCTTAAAGGGGTATGAGGGGCTCCAGAGAGCTTCTGTTTTTTTAAGCACAAAGTTTGGTCTTTTCACTGATTTATTCAACCATTTACTTTTGGCAGTTATTATTTAGAAAAAAATGCAAACAAAAGCAATGTTTTCATTACAGGCTTTTGGACAGCTCTCGTTCCATGGGGCCCTGGGTAATCAGTCTTACTTCAACCCCATAACGAGGCCTCTGCTCTAATTGCTGAAAGGAAGGAAATCTGCCAAAATCTAACTAAAATTCATCCCAGAATAGTGGATGCTTATATATTAGCTTATTAATGCCAATAATTTTGGGATGAGTGTTATATTATTTTGTCAGCACATTTCTGGTGCCTACATACTTTGGGCTTTGTGGTTCATATCTCTTACCCTGACAGTTTACTGTAAAAGTATCCACTGTGCTATTCCTTGCAGTTTGGTGTTTCACGCTCCTTAAATAAAGCGTGTGAGATACTCACGCAGAAAATCCTGGCAGAAGCTGATACGTTTCCCACTTAAGGAAACTCCTGCCTAATTAGGCGGCTCATATGCACCCTTGTGTTTACCTGCTCTCTCCGCTCTTCACTCTAATGATGCTGCTTTCTGATGCTGCTGCTCTAGCTCCTTTGCTGCTTTGGCTTCACTTCTTCACTGTGCTGAATGCATTTTTTGTTTGCTCACCTCCACCACAGCCAGCATCCACCTGTGGGGCTCCGTTCTTCCAGTCTCCGATGGGGGATTGGCAGTGAACGCCCTCTGTGCGCTCATCTGCTACTCAATATGTTTTCATAAAGAGTTATGAGATACATTTTCCTCAATGCCAAAAACAAACTGCATTTAAGTTTTCTATTTAAACTCTGTATTTTTTGATATATGAATCTCTTTTAAGGCAGTCTTTCATGTCATGTTCTAGCTGTATAAAACATACTCTGTACCTGACAGTCCACCTAACTTTTGCCAAGTTCTGTAAATAAAAGAATAATAAATTGTCTGTTTTCACAAACCTGTTGTAAATGAAGTGTGGCCTCAGATGCAAGTTTAACCCTTTGAAAACTGATGAAACATCACCTTTCTTCTTTTGATGCCTTGGACAAGAATTGGTGCGATATCTTTTAAAAAAACATGGATACAAAAGCAATGAGCATCTTGGTGCAACAAATTAGTAGATTTAGTTTTTTGTTGTTTTTTCAAGCAAGGAAAAAATGTCAAAAAGAAAAGAAAAGAAAAAAAGCTAGGGAAATAACTTTATAATTATCATAATTATATATTTAAAATCATGTCACTGAATTATTAAAGTTTTTAAAACACTTTTTCCAAGTCTTGCTTGCCTTCTTTTTTCTTCATCTTTTTCAGCTAATTTTCTTGTTTTTATACAAATTTCATGTTTATTTTTGAGTCATTTATTTTGTTGCTCACTGCCATCTTCCCATGTTTGTGAAAGAAATTAAGCCAGTTTGCTCAGGTTTCACTGGGTCAAGGTCATGCATTTCTGTTTTTCCAAAACTAATCCAAGTCATGGGTAAAACACATTCCAAAAACAAGGAAACAAAACATTGCTATCAACTAATGATTTGCACCAACAAGAGGACTTGACCTAAAAACCTCTATGGAGAATGGCTGTGTAGCTGTTTATTTTTTTCCATTTCATGTTTTTCCATTTTGATGCTTTGACCATTCAAGATTCAAGATTCAAAGTGTTTATTGTCATATGCACAGTATGGAAACATGTTTCCCTGTACAATGAACAATGTACAATGTACAATGACCATTGTGTCCATGGTGACAAGTTTCCACTGTATTTAGTGCAGGGTTTTAAAAGTTACCATCACATGCATGCCAATAAAGTGACTGCACAATTGGGCAGCCCAAAAGTGGAAACATAATGATAAAAATCTTTATGTAAAACATCTCAAGGGATAAACTTTTATCACAGCTGCATCTCATGAGTCACAGCCTGGGACAAATATTTGTAGGGTCTACTTATAGACTAAGTTGTGGATACACTACATGCACATTGCAGATTGTGAAGTAAACAGTAACACACAAACAGGATGAATTGAAGTGGCATCTTTTAAAGAAGCGGTATGTAAGATTTCAGTATATTTAGTGGCGTCTAGCGTTGAGGGTTTTTACCAGGAGCTAAGTTATCCACTTCTAAGCCCAAAATGGACAAAAATAAAGTTGTTATAGAAAATACATAAAAATAAGTTTTGAAATTAATTTATTTAAAAAAATAAACAGAACCTTAATGTAGATGTCCTTAAATCAGACTGGTTTTATCGACTGGTTTTAATAACTTGTATCTTAACTTAGTGGCGCCATCTAGTGGTTACCCTTCAAACATGCGTGTGCATACACCTACATACATGTGTAGAGAGTGGAAGAAAGAAACACAAGAAACACAATACAGAGTAGAAAATTAAAAAAGGTACTTTTATTTTAGGAAATTTATGAAACCAGTTATCACAGAAGTTATATAATATATAGTTATATTATAGGTTTATCAGATAAAACTCAAAATTCCCATTTTTACCTTTATTTCCCCCCTTGGCTTTAATCAAGTTATGTCAGCTCCCAGTCTGAAAACAGGCTGCCAAACAGCAGGCAATGATATGAAAAAGAACAAACTCAGTTCATTTGCAATATGGAAGAGATTTTAGTATGTATCTTTCAAAGTCCCTTTTGGCTGTAATGCTATTCAGTGCTATTACAATGTGGGATGATGGAATAATCAAGTGAAATATGTCCATATGTGCAGGATGAAAACAATGAACACAAACAATTCCATTATGACATTAATGCAGGAAAACAAAACAAAAAAAGGAAATGATTCAAACAGCCATTGATAGCAGACTGCAAAAACCTGCTGCTTTTAAGGAATGAGACAAACAGACAGATAAATGGTGATAATTAATAATATTCACCTGCAGTCAATTTTTGACTTTGGGTTTTGGGATTTATGCAGTCCATCCATAGCCAGAGTACTGCTGACAAAGTTATAGACTATAGCTGCTTGTACTGAAGTGGGTAAAATTGCCTGATGATCATATTAGAAATTATGGTCAATTTGTCTTGAAAAATAAACACACACTTTTCATACTTGGAAGCATGAGCGGGCTGTCAGAAAGTAGGCCCTTGGTCAAAGATATACAAAAGGCCCCACCACCTCTACATAGAAACACAGGCATTTTGGTTTTGTCTCCTTTTGTGGTTTTGTGTCTTTTTGAGGCAATTTTGTGTCTTTTTTGTCTCTTTGAGGTGGTCCTACTGTTTGTTTTGTGATCCTTTAAGGTAATGTTCTGTCTTGTTATGGTCATTTTTTTGTCTTTGAGGTTATTTTGTGTCTCTTTTTTGTTGTTGCTTGTTTTGTGTCTTTCTTTGGTAATTTTGTGTCTCTGAGGTAATTTTGTTCCTTTCTTAGTCGTTTTGTGTCTCTTTGATGTCATTCTTTGTCTTTTTTCATTGTTTTGTGTCTCTTTGAAGACACATTTAAACAATTTGTGTTTCTGAGCTAATTTGTCTTCTTTTGTTTTGGTTATTTTGTGTCTCTTTGCAGATCCTTTGCATCTCTTTGTGATCTTTTTGTGTCTCCTTGTGGTCATTTCTAGTCTCTTCCTGTTAGATACATGTTTATTTGAGTGACATTTTGCAGGTGAAGGCCAGGAATCCCCCTGACTCTTTGGGCCCCTGGGCCTGTGCCCGGTAGACTCGTTCAGTAACCCAGCCATGCTTGGAAGCTGCTCAGTACAACCACAGTGTTATCTGCTGGTCACCGAACATAACAACAAACCACCTAGAGCATTTGGGGGTTACAGTGCTTTGCTCTGTGGCCCCTTGAATGTATTCTGCTTATCATTCTTAATAGACGCAAATTGAGGATATCTGTATTTTGAATGGATTACAAAGCTACTAAGAAACCTAGTAACATTATTCAGTTATGTTATGGTTGAGAGCCATTTTCACAACTGGTAATAATATTATTTTCTCTTCTAGTTAACATTTTGACATTAGTTGGCCATTTTCTCTGACTGTGCAGTTACATCACCAACCATGCTCTCTATTCCAAATAGCTGTTTCAAAACTTTTTCTTTTCTTTTTTTCTTTTGTTGAGGTTTGAAACAAATAAACAAACAAACAAACAAAAAGCATGGTATATGGCATGCCAAGCCAGAAATAAGAACACATTTATACCTGAATTGCAAAACAAAGAATGTATATAGCATTATTTCTGCGACTCTGAGATAACAGAGGTTAAGCATCTGTTTTGCAGTCATCTGATTATGTGTGGCACACTTGTTGATAGGTCACGCATGACAAAGTGCTAGTATTGTGCTTAACTCTCACTTTCACTTTCATATTTATTGCGTCTTTCTCTCAATCCATTTCCAGTCTGTACAAATATGTACACTAAAGACCCAGTTTCTGCTTGCTTACACAGCGTCCCACAGCTCATCATTATGGTTTCTTTTCTACACCTCTGCAGCATTTTTTCTATTCCAGCACTATCATAACATCTTATCCAACACAACAAACTCATTTGGGTTGTAAATATACAATTTCTGCTTTGCAGATTATGAAAAATAAACAAACAGACGAAGATGAACACAAATATATTCCCACATATTATCTTTTTTAATTACACTGATTATACTTAACGAAAGAAAAGCACTTATTTGGCTCACTTTTAATGGTGCTACACATACATAATGACACCCATAGCATATTTATATTGAGATATCTTCATAAATATTACAATTAAACAAGCATTTCAGACCAAGAAAGGTCACTTAATGTCACAAAAAACAGCACTATTCTTTACAAATGACATCTTTTGTTAAGAATTGAAGAGAAAGTGTAAAATGTGAGAGAAAAAAATGATTAAAGAAGAGAGGACAAGATTATCTTGGGACAGCCAGATTGAAAAAAAGGCGACAGACGAGACACTGTGTGCACAATGGCCATATTTCAACATAATGAAGATGTTTTAATGCGTGCAGAGAGAGACCAAATTGAATTAAGAAAGAAAGAAATCCTTAGTCTACTGGAGCCTGAAGAACTGACTGTGCAGAACATATGATATAGCCACATATCTCAAACACTCAGCAGTTCTTGACCTTGGGAAACCAGGTGTGTGTGTGTGTGTGTGTGTGTGTGTGTGAAAAAGTGAAGGGGATACGGAGCTGGAGAGATGATGGAGTGCAGGTCAGCTGACATTATCATCATCATAACCCGGTGGGGATCTGGTTGCCATGGAGTGTGTATATGTGTGTGCAGAGGGGGATGGGGGTGTATAACAACATGGGTGGGGTTGGTGCTGAGAGCAAAAAGCATACATATAGTCACATGAGAACACATCTCCCATTTGGTGGGGGGTCACATCCTTATAAGGTTAACCAAAATAAATTATAAGATTATAACACAGTTTGGGTTATGGGTAAAAATAAGAAAAAAATATATGTCATAAAAATATGTGGAATGTTGGGGTTAAGGAGTGATTACTGTCATGGTTAAGGTTTGGGTAGGCCAAAAGTAATAAATAAGTGTTGCTGTTGGTGCATGTGGAAATGGGGGGTTTTTGCAAGGGACTAATTGGTAATCCCTCTTTCTTGTTTGGTAGCATTCTCCAGTCCTTCTGGCGTGTGAATAGTAAGCAAGCTACAATTTCTCATTTTAATCTTCTTTTAGTGACACCAAAAAAGCAAGAAAGCAGACGTCCAGCTTCTCTGTTCACTTAACTCTAGCACATCAATTTAAGTCTGTTACACTCTCACCTGTCCCCGCAAACAATAGCAAGTAGGAACTAATTTTGGTTTTACTTGAGGCCAATGGGACATAAAATAGCAACTTAAAGGTACACATGAAAATATTTAAATAAAAGTTCAAGTGCTAGCACTGATAAAATAATAATTTCTCCATGTGACAATACAGATTTAATGTGAGTCCAAAATAACAATATGGAGTTATCGGACTCATAATCAGAAATACTTTATTGATCCCAGGGGGAAATTGTGGTTTGTTACAGTCACTCTGATGCCAAGCGGAGATAATTATATAAAGTAGAAATGAGTACCAGCACAAAGTATGTTAAAAAATAAAATATAGAAATACAGTAATAATAAAAACAAAATTTGCACTTGAATACAAATAATTCAATTCCTGCCAAAATATTCACAGTATGCTGTAATATAAAAATCTGTATGGTAACATAAGTAACTAAAAAAAAAAAACACAAAAATATAATGTGTATAGTAACTACTGTTACAGTGCCATGGATGACCTAAAAGATACTTCCATGACATACACACAGCACGTGGTAGTCTGCAGAATTGGGGAATAAATCAATCACAGTAAGGGTGCACGTGCTCCACTCCCCAACGGTCTGTGAAAAAAAAGCACAGAAACAACAATGCAAACATGCACATGAAACACACATTAAATGTATGGGACAACTCCCACCCTTGTCCTTCCACGCACCACCTGAAGATGGCGCTCCATATTCTTGTATGACCATACAGCGCGTGCACGCCCTCGTGCGTGAGTGAGTGCGAGAGCGAGACAGAGACAGAGAGCTGCTGTCTGCCTCCTCTCCGGCGGTGTTGCCTCCCCGTCGCTGCAGTGCTTTGCTGCTCTCCTCTCACTCTCTTTCTTTCTTTCTTTCTTTCTCGCTTTCGTACCCAGCGCCTCGCCTCTTCCACATCCTTCTCCTCCTCCTCCCCTGCGGATGCCTCAGCCTCGCACCCCCGGCCCAGGATCCCGGCAAATGGTCGCTCCATCCCCGGCAACTCTGGACGCAGGACGCAGCGAAAAGGCGCACCGCTCCGTTGTGATCTGATCTGAGCACACTGCGGATTGACTTGAAAGAGAGGCGGACCGAGGGGCAAGAAGGGAAACGAGGGGGAAGTCGGACGCCGACAGTGGCCAGGATCTCATTTCGGTAAGTCATCGCGTTATTTCGCCCATGCTGTAGACTTCACATGGTCGGGCAGAAAGGGAGAAGGTGACAAGTCTTCAAACGCCTGTGTTTTTAGTCTGTTAGCATCCCAAAGAGTGTATTTGCAATTTAGAGATGCGCAGGAGATCTGCTCATGCACTGTGGGGGATTTGGGGAAACAACGATGCCCTGCTTTTGATAACAAGCTTACTGCGAAGCTTCTCTCAGAAACGAGCGTCCGACTGAGCTCAGATCACCCAACACACACCAGATATTTGGCTCCAGCTGACTGCTGACCCAAATTTACCATTGGCTGTGCGTAAAAGTGCTCAAAAGGTGTGAAAAGCACATTGCAAACAAAATGGGTATGGCTGCTACTCCTCGTCAAGTGATGATTCATTTGTTTTGCCAAGTCAGTTCACAACCAGAAGTTAAGTTGTTGCTTAAAAATGAGTGAACATGTGTTTATGGTACAGCCCATATGATTAATTAGTGGGCCGAAAAGGAGCCTCGGGTATTGTAGTGCAGAATTATGAATCTGATTGTGCACAGATACCTATGAAGTTCTTTGGAATTACCTTTTGTCTGTAAGGTGCTGAAGCATGGGAGGTGATACAAGGATAAGAATAGGGGTACGTTTCCCACAGCCGTACTTGTGCTTTGATCAATAGACATTTGCAGGAGGGGGATTGTGCACTGGCAGTTTGTCAAGGGCGTACAATATATCCAGCAGATGATGTGGAGGAGAAGTGGAGGAAGGGGAGGAGGGAGGTTGCTGCTGTTAGGCATGGTGTGGGTACATGCTCAGCCTAGTGCATGTCAGCATTGGGCAGGTGCATGATGGACAGCAGAGGCTACACAGAAACGGAAAAGGTATTAGTGTATGCTCAGGTCTGTATCACATGAAATCCTTTGTCTTTTTTGTTCTGTGTTGCTGCAAAACTATAAAACTTTGGGGTTGAGATTCGCAGGTGAGGCAGATTCCCTCATGGCCAGGTAAGCAGCCATGTAACAAGGAGAACGCAATCCCCTCTAATTCTCCTCAAACTGACCTCTGGTGCAGGAATATCTATGGGGATATAGATTTTTCTCTCCACTGCTCAGTCTGTTTCAACCAGCATGTTATCCACTTTTTCAGTACTTTAAACTCCCCTTACCCACAAGCCAGACATCTTCAAGAACTTCCGATATTTTTTTTTTTATATTGTTGAAGGATAAGCAGCATTACAAAAGACCTATCACTGTGGGAACTGTCTCAACAATTCTTGTGCAATCTCCCTCACACACACACACACACACACACACACACACACACATGTACACACACTCCAACCCTTCTCTAAATTTCCTAAAGATTAGCTTCTTTTATGTCCAGTCAATGTCTCCAGTGGGCATGAAAAGCCTCGTCCTTCATCGCGGACACAGATTAAGCTAATTCACACAGCAGCGCAGGCCTAATGCCTAATCACTATGCTGCGCCGGCAGAACAGAACAGTCCTTATACTGTGGTAGCTGAGAGAAGGAGAGAAAGACGGGGTGAGGGAGAGTGAGAGCAAAGGGGGGAAAGCTAGCCGCCGGTGCCTATTGATCGGACGGAGGGGCTACTGGCAGGCGTCCACAGGATGGAGTGCTGACGACAGTCCAAAGAGCTGGCGGGATGAGCTAGTGGTGCTGATGAAGGGAGGGGAGAGTTTGAATTATGGTTATCCTTCCTGTGGCAGAGCAGGGTCAGGGAGGATTTGAAAATACTGTAACTGTTATGGATTTAATCTTCATTAGAGAGCCAAAGTGGGGTGTGGTTTGGTGCGCTGTGACTGCCAAACTTCATGTGTATCTGATAGAGATTCTTTTTTTTTTTTTTTACTTTGCTTTAGGCCACTTTCTTGACATGTAAAATGAGCAAAGGGTGAGATCAAGTGAGGTTGGGACTCCCCCTGTGAAACGTCTGCTTTGATGTTTGGGTGTTTGGTCAATTGTGTGCTAAAAGGATCAGCAACAAAATCGTTCCACGCCGGAAAGTAGCTCCGTTCAGTGGCAATGGTAATGCTTCAGCATTCAGCGTGACAACCTGACATTGACAATTGTCTCATTTCCATGTCAGCGGTGAAATTTGAGCTTCTGATTTCATTTTTATCTCACACTTCATAACGAGACAGAAAGCTTCAAGTGTGATGGGACTATTTCCATCCCTTCTACTTTTGCTTGTACCAGGAATTTTCATAATTCATGTGCTATCTAAGACAGCGTAGTGAGCAGGGAGACTGTCCGACACTAGCGGTACCTGTCAAAGAGCGAGACAATGAATTTCTACCAGGTCCAGAGGTTCTGTTTTACACAGACACTTAACCTTTGACCTCAGCTGAAAGTGGACAAAGCCAAAAAGTTCTTCCCCATAGTATCATATTGTACCATTTCAACACAGATGCAAGACCCACCACTGTTTGATTCAGAAATGTTGAAGAAGTCAGAGCACGGTCTGTCTTCCCTATAGATTGTTGTTTTCATTTCTTTTCAAGAAACTAAATATTGGATTAGATGAATGTTGAAAATGCACAAATGGCTTTTCTCCAGAGGATCTATGAGGCCCGGTGGCAAATATGGTACCTCTTTGAGGTGTGACACAAGCCCAGAGGCTGATGCTGCTTAACTGTCAACATGAGTCGGTGGGGGGGGAGCAATTGTTGTATTGACAGTGCATTTTTTATTAGCAGTCTAATTATTGGCTGATTTGAAACTAAGCTTGTAGTTATGACCTTTTTCTCCTTGAACACACACAAAAAAAGCTGTATTTTCCTTTATGGAAATCTATTCATGTCCTTTTGGTCTCTTACCATCACATGACTAAAAGAAGAGAGAAAAAAACAGAGAAAAGGAGAACTGTAGAGCATGAAACACCATTGAAAAAAGCGCAAATGCTTTGATTCGACGCTTTGATGTCCTTGAGCTCTGTCATGTGTTATATGTTGTCAAGTTTTTCTTTTATACGTTCACTAGAATGCAGTATGAATGAGCCTCAGGCGACATTTGATCCATACTTGCCGATTGCATTGATTGCATATTCATGGGCACAGGGGAAGGTGCTAATTGACAGCCTCAGTGTGCTCATCAATCAGATGCCTTGATGCTGCTTACGTTTTTGACTAGATGCTTATGAGCTTGTTTAATGACATAAAAAAAGCACTGATATCCAACTGCTAATGGACTCTTTTACAGTATCCCCATTACTGTGGAATTGTTACAAGACTACATACATGTTCCGCACCATTAAACTTGCAATATCACTCTTCTTTTTCTCTCACGTGCCGTGCAGGGTGCGCTACATGTCTTTCTTGCAGTGATGTCCAGTTAGTGGTTTAGTTGTTTTGTGCTCAAGTGTGTCCATGTGAGCCAGTCATGAAATCGTATAATTATGCTTTCTTTACTATTATTAATCAGAGAGAGAATGAAATACATTAGCAGCTTGCTCTATGAGGAATACAGTATATCTACCCCTGCAAGTGATGCTGCAGACTTGGTCGATGAGTCTTCCTAATTGCTTATGTTATTTCCAATTGCTCTGAAGAGAAATACTGGACCGGCAATATATTTTCAGTATTGGAAAGTACAGAATACAGTCTTTAGTTTTTAGTAGATTGAGGCCCAACGTTCCAAAGCAACACCTAAAGTTCACCCCAAATACATCCAATACATAGTTTTCTTCTTACCTGTAGTGCTATTTATCAGTCTAGATTGTTTTGGTGTGAGTTGCCAAGTGTTGGACATATTGGCTATAAAAATGTCTGCCTGCTTGTTAATATAGTGGAACTGGCTGCTCAAGCACCCCAAAAAAAATCAAGAGCAATGTCTTTTTTTTTTTTTTTTTAAAAGAAATGATGACCTGGTGACTAAAGATAATCCACAGACCTTTTTGTGAGCACTTTCATGTAGAGACTATTTGCTCTCTCCCAAACTATACCTGCCAACCCTCTCACCGTGCACTGATACTCAGCTAGCACCACAGAGCTAGCTCATGTTACGGCTCGGCTGATGACATCTTGTGCTGTCATAAGTCTCTTGTATATGGTTAGATGCACACGTCCATCTGTGTAGTGATGCGGTTGGCAGACGTAGGTTGGTAGGAAGAAAATAGTTCCTACATGAAACTGCTCACAACAAGGTCTGTGGATTATATTGAGTAACCAGGCTGTTTATTTTTTTTTCTAGAGAGAGAGACATTTATGTTGAGTTTTCAAATGTAATTATTTGGCGTATGAGCACCACTAGCCAGGTGCCATCTACTGTAGTTCCATTATATTTGATATTCTAGAGCCGATAACTCCAAAACAGACTGCAAAATAGTGCCATAGGATGAAGAATATGTGTTCTTTCATTATTGGGTGAACTGGCCCTTTCACTTTTGACCTTAATACTTATGAGAGATATTTTTCAGTAGACACAGCTTGAGCACGATTTAGACAGCTTTTCATCACACACTCAGTGATGTATTTATTAGAAGATGCCTTTGTTCAACCAAATGTTCTGGAGTCAAGGCCCCATGTTTATCACTTGAGTGTCCTTGAGCAGGACGCAGAATCTCTCAGACTATGAAAGATGTCTCTATGATCCTTTGACCTCTTTGGGAGGAAGGGGAAACAATGACAAATGCTCCCGTTGGGGGATTTGTTTGATAAAATACAGTTTAACAACATGAAAATGGACAGCATGGGAATAGCACTTTGAATGCTGAACTTTTTAAGATAGCATAGCCAGGCTTTCTGCTGATATGACATGACCTCCTTTATTCATGCTTCCCAGCACCATTAGTGCATCCTCGCCATCTGCTGACCTGCACATTAAAGCCACAAAAGATGGTGAAAAATATTTGCAGTTTAGAGGTGAAAGGAGTGGACAGTGTCATCATATTAGTGCAGCGTGCAACTGGCAGTCTGCCGCTATAAACCTGCACTTCCACTTTACACTCCACTGGCTCCAAATGGCAATGACTTAGAGGTAGGTAATTCTTTTCCCCACTTTGGGAGATAGGCGTTAAGACTGAAGGCTCTAGTGAAAATTCCCCCAATTATCTGTCAGGTAGCTTCATGGCATCATCTACAAAAGTAGGGTCAAGCTCGGGCAGCAGTTGGGGATTCGGCTTTCTAAAGCATTTAATCTCCCTATCAGTAATCTATCACACTCCTCCCTCTTTCTCTGCACAAGAAAGAAGAAGAAAAGTTGTCCAGCTTTAACAATGCTTTGGATTTATGGCTCGATTTCCACTGATGCCACATGTAGTAAAAATATATGGCCTCATAGTACTGGAAGGTGGTAAAAGGTAAAACCATTCACCAATTGCTGTGTATTGTATATTGTAGTGATTAATGAGAGCAGGAGTTTGAGGAGCGCAGCAGAGAGAGAGAGGAGGTAGCGATGTGTCAGTGTTGGAATGAGTCCAGCAAGGCAGCAGTGTGTGTGTGAGCAAGACAGACATAGAGAGAGGGGTGTGTGGATGCCTACTAGTGTGTTTCTGCCGCCGATTCTCCTCCCATCTTCTAATGAGCTCACTGCAGATGGGACTCCCTCTGTCAGCCTGCTGCCCTCCTCCTCTCCCCCCATTCCATTATCCTCTCTCTTTCCCCTCAGTCTTTAGTGTGAGGGAATACTAAGGAAGAAAAAAGGGAAGAGAAAAGAAATGCATGATATGATAAAGAAAAGCGCACAAGGAGAGAAGGGGTTAAGGATGCAGGTGAGAGAAGAGGGAATTCACAGGAAGGGGTAAATGATGACAAAGATGGGGGAGATGGCGTGTAAAGCGCTAGTGACGGAGCTTGTTGGGGAGTGATAGAGGAAGGAGCAGGAGAGCTGAGTGAAAATCATTGAAAGCAACAGCCCCCCCCATAGTATGACATCAAGCTATACAGCACTGATACTCAACTTACGGCCCATTGGCCAAATCTGGTCCCCTAAAGGGTGCAGGGTGGCCCCCCAACCATTTTCTTATTCACAAAAAAATAAAGTGATACACACTGGTAAAATCCAAGAAATGTCCTAAAATCATAAAAATATGTATGGGGCCGCTGCGACTGGCTCCTGCCCTTCTGTCTTTTTGCAAAAGTGGCCCTCATGCAAAGCAAGTTGAGTATCCGTGCTATGTGGTGTCAAACATGAAAATGCTGCATAATAAAGCCTAATGGTATGTATTTAGTGCAGCCGTGACAGTGAGAGCAGTATGACTGAGGTTGCCTAGCCATGACATCACCTTTGTGCCCTCAATGCTATACTACTTTCTGAGCTGAATTAATAATTGGCTTAGCTAGTCAGGTCTGCCTGAGTTAATTGAGCATCAAAGAGAAGCCATAGCTGAAGCACAGATCATCTTGATTTCCCTGGGTGAAAATGTAGTGCAGAGTTGGCTTGTGTGCATGTATGACTGAGTGTGAAAGTGGGCTTCTTTTTTTTTTTTCATCTGCGGTTTGTGTGACTGTGACCTTTAATAACATGCATGTGCATTCATCATCAAAATGCATGGGTCCACACATTGGGAAGTCTGTGTGTGAGAGTTTTCACATGCTTTTAAGTGCATGTGTGTGTGCGCGTGTGACTCACTCTAATACAATGCTATTGAATCCAGTTCTTTGGCATGCTGTTAATGGTTTTTCTCTGCATCAGTGCTTCAGCACCTATTTGGTTATTTCTGTTGCACGATTATTGGCTACAAAATTGAATTGTGCCCCCTTTTCAAGCTGAACTTGCACTCTGACCCTTTGGGTGCAATCTATAGGTGTGAGAAGGTAATTAGACAGTGTTCAATATGGCTGATTGGTATAGTTTTTAAAATGCAAAAAAGTAATTTGCAACAGGTGTAGGGAGAAAATGTTAGAAGAAGAGAAAATGTGAGAGAGAGCGAGAAAAAGATTCGGCATATAATGGCATGTTATGTGGCAGTAGGCAGGGAGGTATATTGTTGTTGGCTTCATGTACAGTCTCTTTGCACAGCAACATAGTATTATCTCTCCGGCTGGTCAAGTGGGAAATAACATTGTTTGATGGGATATGAACACCTGCACCTGGATGTGTATGTGACTGTGGGTAAGTGTGTGTGAGTGTATGTGTTTTTATTTCTTCTCTGTTCTTTTAACACTCACATCATTGCTTTCCTTTGTCAACATGAGGACACACATTGTCATTGATGTGAAGCACCTGAAATCAGGTCTAGCCAATATCATCCCATAGCAGAGCAACAGTGCTGACACTTTTCACACCTGAAGCTCTTGCGTGTGTGCCCCATCTGCAGGCAAGGAAAATATTAGCTGCTGCGCTTTGGAAACTTGCTGGAAACACATGATACAACTTCACTGTATTGTGACTAGGCTTGGGTGGTATGTAATATTTTATGCCTTCACACCTTTCTGAAATTTCACTTGGGTATATGGTATATGATAGTGTAAGCACACCACCACCATCCCTGACGGCAAGTGCACTACTGCTATCTTCTTTTTAGACTAATAAATACACAATAAAAAATATAAACAATGTTAAGAAAACAATATTCTCACACCTATTTTCCCTTTTAAACAGAGAAATACAACTGTACACCTTTTGAATTAAACTTTGTTTCAATCACGGAAGACTGAAGAGGCTTAATTGCCTTGTAACTCATCATAAAACACACTTCATTCAAACTCCACAGAAACAAAATAAAACTCACCCAAACCATCGTGGTCACTCTTGTAGTAATCTAGTGAGTGAGTCCACTGTTCCAACAATCACCAGCTCCGGTTTAGTTAAAATAAATCCTTAGTTTACTGAGTTAGATGTAAAATACGTGCCATTATTCCCCACAGCCTTTCTCAGGTCTTGCTGACCACCGGCTGTTTACAGTCCTGCAACTTATTTCTCCACCACTAAAAGTCAAGGTGTCTTTCAGCTAAGCTGCCTGTTACACCAGTAGAGACAGGAGACTGTGCTCTGGTAGTGCTTGCTGTGCACTACATACAATGAGTTTAAGAGTTAGAGGAGCACGGTATTCAAAAACATACCTTCTGAATTTTTTATGTATACCGTAAAATTATGATGCCACCCAAGCCTAATTGTGACTTTTGAAATAGAAGTTAAACAAATTTGAACTAACACATACGTATGTCATGTTCTGACCTGCATAACCTTCACACTGATACCAGAACTCTGTTTTGCATTTTGAAAAACTTAACAAATCAAGTGCACAGCAACAAGTCATCAACAACTACTAAGTGCATTTACATACATGAGTTGGAAAGTAATAACTCAATGAGTGCAATGGTAAACTGACAGCTGAATTGGAAGGTTTTCATTGTGAATGTTTGAAAAGTGCAGAGCGAAAACGAACATACACTTTCAAAAAATCCTATCAAATAAGCTGAAAAGACAAGTGTTGAGCAGTTGCTATGGTAGCCATGCAGAGCATCTGAATGAATCTTTATTGAGAGCAACGAGTTCCATTCAAAGAGCCAATAGACCAACACTGTGATAAAACAAACTGCAGGCTGTATTTGCCTGGTTAAAAGCCAGACCGTCACTCTGAAAAAAGTAGTAATGTGCTGTTTATAGGCCCTTGAGTCGTACTACGGTATCCTCAACCCAGTGTGTTCTGAGATTGGAGCAGCCACTTGACCTCCATGCTAAAGACCCTGGTGTAGCTAACTAGTTTCTTTACAGCCATCCCAACACAATTGCAGGGGGCATTCTCCATGCATGTTTAAACTGCAGTTGGAAGGAGTAAGCAAGCCATCAGGATGGGAGGTGAATGGGTCCAACAAACACTTGGCTGTTGACCCAGGAGACCAGTGTTTGAGCCCAACAAACAACATCAGTTGTGGTGTTTTTGCCACTCAAAGCCGGTTGTTTTTTTTTAGCAGCATCTGGACCTTTTTCTAACCACAACTAAGTAGTTTTGTTGCCTAAACCTGACCGCCGATCCCTTTCTTACTGCCAGGGTCAAGATACAAAGCGAAGGTATCACTTTAGTAATGCACAGGGCTTCCACCCAAGCAGCAAAATATGACAAGGAGGGATGGATCATGTTGTAAAGTTACTAACAGTTTTTGATTTTTTAAAAAAGAGAAATGAGTCTTTAATAAAAGGGATGAGTTTCTAAAGATTCTCAGGCCTTTAAGAGTAAAATATTCTATAAAATATCCCCTTGGTTCAAAAAAAGCTTTTAATGAAGCAGATATGGCCAAGTGTGACTCCAATATACGATGCAGTTTGAGAGACATACCACCAATACTCTTTAAATGAAATGGTGTCATGTAGAAAATATAATCTATACTTTCCATGTATCAGTTACTTTGCAAAACTCATATTGCTTTTCCTTCACCTACCTTTTTCATATACAGGATCTTAGGTAATCCCTGACCCCCAACCAACACACACACACACACACACACGCACACACACACGCACACACACACACATGCACACACACAAAATGTGGTGATTCATCTTGAAAGCTTGAGGCCAGCCGGGTGGTATAAATGCCACACCCGTTGCCTGTGGTCGGATCAGCAGACAGACCATCAGCAGCAAACACTGATCCTTATCAGCTGTGTATTGCTGGGCCTACTTCCACCTGTCAATCAAATACTCTCTCTCACATCTGTAGCAAAGGATTTGATGGAAATAATGGGAAAGACAGAGACAGAAAGAGATAAGGATCACACCAATATGGCCTGTTAATGGATCGAGCCACCTTATTTTATTGCCCTGGTCTGTGGGTTTTTATGTGTGTGAGGATTTGTGTCCACCTCGATCAATAGAAAAAAAAAGAAGAGGAAGGTAAAGTGACAAAAGAGGGTGACATCAGAGAAAGGAAGAGGGCAATGTGAGAGGAAGACAAGACAGGAGGTCAGAGGTGCTGCAAATGGCAGTGCTACATGACATGCTATGAACTCCCAGTAACCACCTGTAGGACACAGACCGCTGTACGTGACGATTTAACTGCAAGTGTTTTCGGCATGTCTGAAACAAGAACGGCAGCTGAAATAATGTTTTGACCACGGGGCGTTTTATTAGGTTGTTTATTGATGTGTGTTGACACTGGAGAGCTACGTCCTCAGTCGAGCCTCAGCTCCCGCTGTCCACATTATTCGATTTCATTTCACAGTCCCTGAGCTAACAAAGGCAGGTTTTTCTGTCTAGCTACACATTGTGCTTGTTCCGAGTAAAGCCCGTGTCAGTGTAAGCTGTACGCGCTGTATCCTGATATTCAGCATTTTTATTTATGCCCAGTTCCTCCTGAGGCATCCTTTGTTATACAGCACGCCTGACAACAAAATGCTTTCTCTTAACATAACAGGTTTCTTCTATTGGGTGTTTTCAGATTAAAATATAAGTGGAACTCCTGTGGACTGTTGTGCAGAGAGCTGCAGGAACATGCAGTTACTCAGGAATAAAGAATGATGAAGATGAGGATGCATGTTTTGTTGTAAAGTTGGTGGTGGGCCATGAATTATATATCACAGACATCAGGAAGAGGAATGCTACACGTTAAGATTCGTACATAAGCAAGCAGCGGACGCTGGAGGTACTTGGCAGTGGAGTTCAACAGTCTGGATGATGGGGAAATTTCTTCTTATTTTACTTCTACCATTTTCACAGCCTGTGAGGTGTCAGTGCAGGAACCTTCGAGAAATCCGACCTCAGATTTGTAATTTGTGCCCTCAAATTACAAAACATGCTTTTCAGTTACTATTCAGAAGCTCTGAATGCTTATTTTGTTTTCTTATTTTAGTAATTTTTGCCTTTAAAATGTAGTTGTGTCATGAAATCTTTGACTTTGCCCCTTTACCTTCTGTCTAATGAAAAACAAGCAATGCCTCCTCTAAAGGATGGAAAATATAACACATTGTTGTGAATAACAGCCAAAATATATCCATGCATCTCAGTCCAAGATCCAAATAAAAATACATGTAGTTAGAATAGCTAGATTGTCAAGGATATAAGGACAATTTAACAGTGTTAATTTGAGCGAATTGAATTAAATTACATAATATGAGGGTATAAATTGCTAAATTTAAGGATCACAATAACTATATTGAGCACACTAATTGTGTTGATTTTAGTTATGAATGGACAATGCACAATAATCAACAAGAGCACTTGTTCATCGTGTAAATGTGCCAGATTTAGCCATTCAGGCTAATTTTCATCAGCAGTCTCTGGCAAATGGTAATTTGTGGGTTGAATTACCACTGAAGGAATTATTAATCAGTAACTCCCCATAAATGCTCTCTAGTTTGCAGTGGGGTTGTAGAAAGCAGGACTAGCTGTTGTTATTTTGGCATCACTGGACGAAAGTCTTCAAATGAACTTTAAGCGTATTTTAATTCATGTGGTCTGTGAGAAAACTTGACCTTTCCACCTCTTCTTGGCTCAGTTTTCAGGCTAACCCCAGTGCTGTGGTTTGTGCTGGCAGAAAATGGGCTCCTAGAGCTACTACCAAAGGTCTGTCTCTGGATTTGCTGCCTGCAGTTTATAGTGGCAGGGAGCGAGATGGAGGGACTGGGGCTAATTTTCTATTTCTCATCTTATTTGTGTTCTGATAAAAAGCAAGGGCAGGGCAAGGAGTGGGTAGCAGCTATAAAATGATGTAAGATTAAGTAAATCAATGTATGGAAAAATCGGGTTACTGTATGAAGCATGTTCACATTCACATACTGATCTGGTGGGAGGGGCTTAGGACAAAGAGAAGAGCTGCAGAAGAAGAGTGTTTTCAAATACCTCAATTTTTTTTGCCTCTTCCAGAAAACTGCATTCTCCTGACTTTAAATGTTCATCGGCAAACAGAAAAAGCCAACCATGTCTCCTGTTCCTACAGCTCTCCTGAAGCTAGAGATTCAATGTTTTATTTAAGTTGATTGGAGGCTCAGTGTTCTACATATTTACTACATCGGCATGCAGTCAAGTTCAATCTGAAACCTTGTTTTCCCCAGTTTTCTTCAAAATGTATAGTGTTTAATAGGGGTGTAAAGAATTCTGACATTTTTTTTCAGCAAAGGGAATGCCATGGTTACTCATTTGGCATCAAATCACCTCATAAATAGCATTTGATGTTCCTCCTCCATCGTCTGTGATATCCCCTGCATGGGTATACTGTGCAGATCCCAACTGTGGCCAGGATTTAGAACTGCAAGAGCACATTAATTTCACTCATCTGTCTTCTGTAGCTTGCATCTGCTATGTATAATTCATCAAGCAACTCTCTGTTGATATCCGCATATAAATTAACTTAGATATTGTGCAGCTCATGAATTTCTAACGCCGTATGTACACAGAGGCAGCACAGTACATCAGCGCTTCTGTCTCTTGCTTGAGAGAAACGGAAAGAAAAAACATTTTGTGTTTTGGAATCTTTTCTATGGTGAAATGGGTTTAAAAAAAAAAAAAAGTGGCCCATGAAATGTTCACGAAGATGATCCACCGCTCACTGTTTTGCGTACCAATTATGGCTGGAATCTGCTGGGTCTGTTGGAGATATGTGGGATACTGTAGCAGAATAGGGCTGCCTTGGCGTGACTGTGTCATTACTGCTCGATGCTACAGACTTGATAGAAGGCACACTGACCGAGAGAAGGTCAGAAAAGCGGAGGAGGTTTGATCGTTTTAACCAACAACTGGCTCCACACTCAGGAAGGGACACTGAAAAA
Source organism: Plectropomus leopardus (assembly GCF_026936395.1). Lineage (NCBI taxonomy): Eukaryota > Metazoa > Chordata > Actinopteri > Perciformes > Serranidae > Plectropomus > Plectropomus leopardus. Next base: position 10,925,544 of record NC_142196.1, read on the forward strand.
ACAGGTCATGCGTGGGTTACTAACGACAGTCCATTTTTTAAAAAATGGAACAAAACGTTGGTGACATGGTATTTTCAAATGCCATCTGGTCCTTAGCTCTCTCTGTCACTTATTTTATAATCACTGTTAATTTATCTTGGCTTATACAGCATGTGTTGTATCTGCACTTTGCTCATTTTAAGGGTGAAGTTATATTTGCCGCAGGCTTTAAACAAACCAAACAAATGCTGCTCTCACATTCTTTACAAAATGCTACAGTCATTTGCAAAGACAAGATACCCCTCGCTGTTGTTTAGGCCAATTAGGCTCGAAATCTGCCGGGTTTGGGCTTGTGCCAGAGATTTGGAGTGAAAGTCTTTATTTATCAGAGAGAGGCCTTTGAAAGGGATTGAGAGAAAGAGAAAAAAAAAAAGACTCGCAGATTCCCAGAAATGCACAAAAGTCACACGCGCTCACATAGACACACACACACACACACACACACACACACACACACACACACCATTTCTGTCACTCTCATCTCTCTTTTTCTCCCCTCGCTTTCTCTCTGCAGACTGCAGATAGACAAGACGACACATATTCCAAAACCAAGAGACAAACAATTGATTATATACGCTATAGTTGCAACAAAAATCCACTTTGCAGCCAGGGAATTGTACACACACTCACAGACACATAGACTGCAGGAAAGAGTAAGGCAGAGCCAGAAAACCGTGGAGGTGGGAGGGTTGACTTAGTATCTCCCTACTGCACTGCTACCAGTTTGCCCGTGTGATATTAATTCAGCTAATTCAACCTGCGCTGCAGACATGGGATGATGGAAGATGTTTTCTCTGTGTGTCTCCGCAAAGGAACCGTTTGCCCAGAGAGGCTTTTATTCTGAAATGGACTTTATGGGTCTCTCCAATAGATGAAATAAAATGATATTGATTTGGCAGACACAGTGAGCAAAGCTGGGGATTACATTTATTGCAGGCAGGTTACCTTATACACACCCTTATTCCTGGTAGATGGTCAATATTAGAGTTTCAAGATTTGAAAGGTCACACTTAAATGACGATATGATTTTTACTGTATGGCATTCACCATTTATGAATCCCATTGTGTGCTGGGTCAGGACTAGGTCTCATTTTTCTACCAGCACTACTGTCCCTTAAAAAAGTCAGAGGTCAAACTTAACTACAGAACAGTGTCTCATGAGCTGGAAGGCAGGTATTTTTTGTCTTTTATTTGACAGTAGACTGTAGACATGGGGACAGAGAAAGAGAGAGAGAGAGAGAGAGAGAGAAAGAGAGGAATATGACAAGCACCAAAGGTCTTGTGTCTAGGATCTTGTGCTTATATGGCATGCACTGTAACCACTTAGCTACCAAGGCGCTCCCACTGTCTTCATCAAACACACTTCAAAGGTGTGTATATTTTATTATTTTGAGCTTGGACCCATTTCTACCAGTGTCTCACAGTTCACCTGGATCCCTTTGTCTTTTACTTTTTCTTATATATACCTCTTTTCAACACAGTTTGTGTGTATGCAGGAAAACCTTTAAAAATCGATAAAAGACTTTTTTTTCTATTGCTAGTAGGCCAGCACTGTGTTCAGGACTTGGCAGTAGATTGAGTATGCTTTTTGGTGTTTTATTTATTTGATTTTTCTGGTGTGTCAGGCCAGAAAACAGGTTAGTAAGAAAGAGAAAGCAACATGGAGAACAGTGAAAATGTAATGGTGGTGATCATTGTCTGTATTTTTTACTTATTTTGAAAAAATTTTGAATGATCGTTTAGCGCTGCTTGGACAGAGATGTACAGGTTTTTTGTGGCAGCTTGTCATTGAACTGTGTTGGCAAAGGGACTAAAAGTTATGTGTCCACCTAGGGAGTTGTATTTTCATCACTGCCGATTGATCTGAGCCAATCGAAGATGGAGTCGATCAATACCCTTAACTACTGCAGAGTCATTTGTCTCAAGAGTGAATGCCAATTGTAACCTTTCCCATTAAAAACAAAAGCCAGATGTTAGTGGATTTTTTGTCCAGTTGGAAATTGACTAGATTCTAGGGGTTAATTTCAGGTCTGAATAGTAATGAAAATGCAGAAGTGCCTTAAACCTGCATTCTTTATAATGGCCAGCAGGTGGTGACTCCACTGGTTGCGAAGAGATGTCCAATTATATACAAGTCTATGCAAAAATGACCTTACATCTCACTTGATTTATTGCAGACATTTTCCCAATGACATTATGGTCTCAATCGCTAGTTCCAAGTCTTCTTAAATAACAGCATGATGTCCATTTAGTAAAAGATGGTCCTATTAAGAGTAAAATAGATGATAATGCAGGGGATGCTTTAGGACATGGCTACCTTGTGATAGAGAAACTGCAGCTATGGACACTTTTGTCTCCCAAAAACCCAGATTGCATGGCTAAAATGCCAAACTCTAGGCTTCAAAACCATGGTTCGAAAACTGATTGTGAAGTCACAATGGCTACTTTCACTTCTTTTATACAGAGTGCATTTTTAAGGAACATCAGTCTTATTTCCAAACTACAAATAAATATTATCCTCATTTTTTTCTGTTATGGTTAAAAAACAAATGAAACGCTGATTTCATCCTCCTCTTCACTGATGCGTGACAAGTTTGTCAAAGTGTTGAATAATCAGGGATCACAAGGTCTAATGAAACCAAAGGCACAGCGAGGTGTTTGACTTTGATCTTTTGGAGGTTCTTAGCCCGCCAGCGCGGCAAGCCTTAAACTGTTATGACGGTGGTGATGGTGGTGGTGGTGGTGGTAGGGGGAGTCAGGAGCGGAAGTTTTTAGATTCCGTCAAGTGTTTCAAAGCGTTACATCATTTCCACGTCTTCCACCAGGAGAGTATTGCAACAAATCCTGTTTTAGAAGAAGTCAATCCCTCCCTACGCACATATAGTATGATTTTGATGGGTCAGTGAAGTTAATTTCTTGAACGAGACACACGCTTACCATTACTACACACATGTTTGTAAAATAGAAACACACAAACACACACTTTTCTGTTTTGTATACAGCGTAGGATGTTCTGCAGTCATGCTGTGAGGCGAAATGAATTTCCATTGGTGGTTAGTCAGGCAGTGTTGCTCTTTCTCCCATTATGGCGCATTCTTTAAGACAGCAGGAGGCCAGCAAGAGCACAGAGGTCTCCCCAGTGGAGGCTCACTGCCTTCAGCCTTATGCTCAGCTGTGGACACACTTTGTTGAACGACTGGTGGGCGCTCCATGCCGTGTCTGGCTCATGAACATACTGTATGTGTACACGTGATGTGCACACACACAGCGAATGTTGTGCACATGTTGTATGAGTTGAGAAAACATACACTCACTGTCTTGTTTTCTGTCTTGGTCAGGGTAAATTGAGGGTCAGCAGGTTACCAGCAAGAGTCCGGGGTGCCGCCGATGTCAGGTTAAAGAGAAGCCATGGTAACTGTTAGCTGGGTTGTTTGGTTGCTATGACAGCACAGCGAACTCTGCAGGGATGGAGTGATAATGGGCCTGTAGAGGGAGGGGAGGAGACTTTGTGAGGTGTACATCAAAGTACAGCAGAAAGAAGTACTGATTCTGTTTGATCAATAATAGACTGATATGACTGTAGATACTGTATGCAGTTGCACTGCCAGTTTGCTCATCTTGTGTCTCTGAGATAATTTTGTTTCTTTTATTGTTTGTTTTATATGTCTTTTAGGTATTTGTACTTTCTTTTTTGGTCATTTTTGTGTCTCTTTTAGGTAATTTTGTGTCTTTGAGGTAAGTCTGCATTTTTTGTTTTGTTTTGTATCTCTTGGAGGTTATTTTATGTCTTTTTTGCTTGCTTTGTATCTCTTTCAGGTAATTTTGTCTCTTTTTTTGCTCATTTTGTGTCTCTTTAAGATACTGTTATATCTTTTATGGCTGTTTTGTGTCTGCGATGATTTAGTTTCTTTTTTGGTTGTTTTGCGTCTATTTGATGTAAGTTTATGCCTTTTTTGGTTGTTAGGAGCTCTTTGAGGTGATTCTTGGGATTTCGTATACCGTATATTGATAAAGTATATGGTATTGTATCGTATCATATCATGTCCTATCATATTTGATGAAGCAGTTTTAGTTATTTGTAGAACACGCTGTCATGCTGATAATGCTAATACATTTTTTCAATATTTTAGAATTTTACTTAATTTATCTGTACTGCATCTAATTCACATGGCTTAACAGCTTTGTATTTTTCACATTCATTCATATTTATTTTTTCACATTTATGAATTCATGTGACAAAGTCATGTATAGGAATACCCATACAGGCAAGATCTCATTACTTGTGGTCTAGAGAGGAGGGAGCTGATCTGTCATTAAAGTGGGATCATTATTACACGGTAGAGAGGAAATATAAATTTGAAATTCTAATTTTCATGGTAGCAGCCTGTCATACATACTGGCGAGGGGATGCCAGAAGCCTGATTTTTATTTATTTTTTTACCAGATTGACCTGTGATTGCTCAAATCTCTGAGGCAAACCTGTGGTCAAAGCCAAATCAATAATGCCATTAAATGGTAGGGTACCAGTGTTGTGGAGCAGATGAATATAACTCTAAAGTGCATTTATATTTTTTGTGTGTTGATCTTTGTGTAGTGTTTCTCTGTTGTCTAGCTGTGGACAGGATTTGCTTATTGACGCAAATCTAGCATTCATTCAGAGTTGCTAAAATCCGAAATCATGAGCAACCTCCTTGCAATCGATTCCACACCAAGGTAAATACTTATCACTGCAAAAAATCATCATATTAATTTTTGTAATTGATTTTTCCTGATGCCTTCATGACTGGGAGATGTTTTTCTGTGGTGTCTGGCAGTAATTTAGTGGGTGCACAGTTGTGTGCCACGTGGGTGTGATGCAGTGCTTTTGTGCATGCAAACACTGAGCAGAAAGTAGTGTGATTTTCAAAAGACCTACAGAGTAACTCCCACAAGTCTCTTCTTCTTATTCATCTTCTTTATCTTCTTCCTCCACTTCTTCTTTTGTGCAAAGGAGTTTTTTTTTTTAAGTATTTATTTTTGCAACTTAAGTTTTGTTGTGTTGACAAAAAAGAGCAAAAACAAGGACAAATGGCTAAAAGACAATTTGGCAATCTTGATCTCCAAATCTGGATCACTCCCTTCAACCGGGCAGCTTTCTGACAGTAGCTAGCCAGTTCTCAGCCTTACAGTCTGACTAGTTAAGTTCATGTAATAGACTGACTTACTTCTGGTGGTCAGAGAAATGGTTTTGGTGATCTGCATTTATTGTCTTTTTGCTTAACTGCAAAGGTGTAGCTTAAAAATTTGCTGCAAACTTTGATTTATTCTTCTTCAAATAGACATTAGACATTTAAATTGGTCTCTCTCTTTTTTAATTTGTTTTTTACTGGCACCTCATAACTTTCCTTGTCCCATACAGCCCCATCATACATTTTATGATAGTTTATAAGCATGGGTGAATGATGAGTAGGCTCCAAGGCACAGATATGCAACATGCTCCACCACTTGTTCTACATAGGAGCAAGTCACACAGGCTTTGCAATGGTTTTGCATCTCTTTGTGGTCATTTTGTGTCTCTTTGAGGTAATGTTAAGTCTTTTTTTGGTTGTTTTGTCTACATTTGAGCTACTATTCTGTCTTTTATGGTCGTTTTTGTCTCTCTGATGTAATGTGTCTTTTTTGGTTGTTTTTTTGTGTCTGAGGTAATTTTGTATATTTTTTTTGCTAGTTTTGTCTCTTCGATGTAATTTTGTGTCAATTTTGGTCTTTTAGTCTATCTTTGTGGAAATTTATTGTCTATTTTAGTTGTTTTGTGTCTCCTTGAGATCATTTTGTGTCTTGTTTGGTGGCAAATGGCCTCTTTGAGATCTTTATTTTATTGTTCTGAGTCTCCTTGAAGTCATTTTGTGTCTCTCTGAGGTAATTTTGAGTCTTTTTTGGTTAAGTCTGTGTTAATCTGAGGGATGTTTTGAGGTGAAAGCAAAGGGGGCCCCTGACTCTGAGGGCCCCTGGGTCTGTGCCCTGTTGGCCCTGTCAGTAATCCATCCATGGCAGCTCTAGTGACAACTAGAATCATGAAATCATGAATTTCCTCATTTTATGCTTACATTATTAACAATTCTTTACAACTATTATTCTTTTAAAGTTCTACCTCCCAGTTTAATTAACATTTTCATTTTTGACAACGCATTCATCAGCACTTGAAGAGACTCAGTAAATTGAACTTAACCAACTCTCAGATAACCTTGACAGCTGTGTCCTCTTATTAAGGCCGGAGATCTCGCTGTATAAGAGCTTTTAGGTGAAGTGCGTTGGTAAACGAATAGATAATGACATGTTACCTTTTCTGTCTTTCTCTGAATCAAGCAATGTATCTTTCTGTCTGTCTCTGTCCATTTATCACTCACACACACATACGCTGGTAGAGGGCACAGTTAATTCAGGAGGTTAACAGCTCACTGAGGTCCGATATGTGTCCTGCAGCAATAGCAGACACTAAGAACCTGATCACACCTCAGAGGAAGGGAGAGAAAGAAAGGGAAAGAATATCCAGAATGCTGTTTAACAAGTGACAATGAAGAAGCAGGGAATCGACTTGACACAGCATCTCCAAAAGTCACACCACCAACAATACGCTCTGATCATCTCTCTGCTTTTGTTTTTTTTGTTCTTTTTGTCATCCTTACACAATGCATTGGATTTATAATGAATTGAATGCTCCGTCCCATCTGTGTTTGTGTGTCTTTGTTTTTGTGGAAACTTGTTTAGAAAGCAATGAGTCAGGATTCGGGCTGAGACATCTCCTAACCTCGCTCGCTTTATTCAGATCAGGCAAAGTGCTTTATGTCTGGCTTTCAATTTTCAGGCCTACATGTGTATGTGCGCACACATATATACACACATTCTGTGCGCACGCAGTTCGACAGACTAACCAGCTGCCCCAAGGCCTTTTGGCTTGTGAAAAGGGACAGAGAGCTCTATTGTTTTGTCTGTGATTCAGTTATTACACAGAGATTAACACAGTGGAACTCTTCTGTGACACCCAAGGGCTTTGGACCCAGAGAGAGCGAGCTCTGAATGCCTTTATCTCTCTCTCTTTCTCTCTCTTACTCTCTGACGCCCTATCTCCCTCCATTTCACTGACAGACATACTTGCACATGATGTTACGCACTTATTCAGGCATTGCCAAACAAACAGTCACAATTATGGCTAACACGCACACACACACAAACACACCCAAGCACACACACACACACACTGTTCATGCATTTGTCTGGAGGAATGTGTTCAGAGGCTGATAAGGAGGAGAATAGGACAACAACATTAGAACAGAAATGCCAGCGCAGCAACAGTTCTTTTGCACACACTGAATGCACACGTACAAGCACACATTTACACATAGTCGGACATATAGAATCCGGTTCTTATATTATTGGTAATGATGTGACAGATGCTGCATGGCGGGTGCAGCTGCAAACAAAAAGATGCAATCGACATACGAAACAAATGAGAACTTTGATGCCCGTTGATTTGCATTACAAAACAACAAAAGACATTCAGACACGGCAGTTTGCTGCGGTGATGTTCTCTGTGCACAAGATGATTGTCTCCGAAGAGAAGACAACAGCACATGAAAGAAATGAAGAGAGAGAGCAGAAAGGGAAGGAAAAGGAGCAGCGAAAAGCAGCAAATGGAGAGATGGAGGGAGAGATAGTGGCAACGAGAGAGAAAGGGAGAGGGATGACGTCATGCTTGTAGGAGTGAGGCTGCACGGTCCCAGTGGGATCTCCCTTCCTCTGACAGATGTACGGCATCTCAGTGGGATCAAACACAACCAGCAGGAAGACTTTGGGCTTGGCACAGCTGGAAGAGCATGAAAATAACATCCAAGCCTTCTGCGTGTGCCTTCAACTCCATGTGTGTGCTCGCACAAATGGGTGTCACCTGTTCACTTGCATCACACATCAGATGGTACCTGTGTAATTTGAGTCTATTTAAATTCTCATCGTGACATATCCAACACTGTGTATTCTTTTTGTTTGCACTGTCTTAAATGCAAACAGTATGCCTGTTTTAATTTATGATGTCCAAATTTAGAGAGCTAATACTGATACGGTGAGCAGTGGAATGCATGTGTGAAACCGACCCATTGAAAATTCACTTTCCTTGTGTTGTGCTCAGAAACCTTTAACAAGAATTTAAACATTTGAAACCTGAGCAGATTTGATTGATTTTTTAAAATGTGGCATAAAGGCAATGAGCAACTTGTCAAGAAATGTCCCTCAAATTGCAAGAAATAGGTAAAGGTTGACATGAAAAATAGCCCGAAAAAGAAGTAGGAAAGAGAGAGAAAAAATTATCAGAAAATTTGAATAAATGGAAAAGAAATACTGAAAACTGTTTTCCATAATTATTATAATTATTTATTTAAATTATGTTCTAGATAAAAAAAAAATCTATTTATTAGTGCTTAGTTTATTAGTGGTTTGTTTGTTGTTTTCTTTATTTTTCTGTCTGCAAATTTTCAGGTAATTTCTTGGTAAAATATGGTTCATTTTGTGTAAAATTACTCATTGCCTTCTTCTTATGTTCTTGAATATCAGAATCAGGTCAATTTTCTCAGGTTTCAAGGGGTTAATGACTTGCTTTGTGTGAATCAGAAAGACAGCCAGTTCCCGAAGATGTACCAATGCATTTGCTTACTTCTTCATTTTGTATTCATTTGAATTGGTGCTGATGTGGCGGGGCTATTCCTTTTGACAGTTTATAAGATTTATACTGTAGCACAAGCATTTCATGTAGAGGCTCCTTACATATTGCATCAAGCCAGTGATTTAGTCTCTTATCTTTACTTACAGGTGGTTTTATAGCTCTTATATGTAAATGCTTAACAGCTTTTGCAACATGGCAGCATGTGTATGTGTGCCTGTGTGTGTGCGCATGGCTGTCACCTCATGTAAATTATGTATTAAATGTCAAGGTTGTGAGGGATAGGATGTGTGGATGTGCGATGATGAAGCCGTGTTCTCCACAGCTCCCGGGCCTCTCAGGGGTATACTCTTCCTGCCATGCCACAGCACAGCCTTCACACTTATAGGTTTCATACTGTGGTGATCTCTACGGCCAACACAAGTCTCAGCCAATGATAGAAATAATAAAATTTTATGTTGTGGTAAGGTACATTATGAATTGGAAGCTGCTGCTGTGGATGGAGTAGCAATATGTGAATCTTCTGAGTGGAAGCTGCTGGGCTAAGAGACATATTTTTTGGATCATTCATATTGTATTCAGTGCATGACAAGAGCAATATAGAGCTGATGATGAATGTACATTTAACCTAAATAGTAAATGCAATATCTGAAGAGAGTGAGCATTTTTTTTTGCATATTGCATATTGCATCAGAGATAAGTTTTCCTGATATTTTTAGGATCGTTTTATACAGTTCTCTGTATTGTGTATATTATTTTTTAAATTTGAACACAAATAATTATTAGGCTTCTTTTTTGATAATTTCAGTGTTTTCTCCCTGATGCTTTGGCCATTGTTTTATTTGCTCTTTGGTTGTTTTAACTGTACATTTCAATTGCAGAAGGCTGGTTGAACATAGCTTTTGTTCAGGTCTTCATCATACCCTTATTTTTCGATAACTGTAATAAAAAGTAAAAAAAGTAAACTTTAAATAATAATGGTTTCATTTAGTTTTCTCCACAGAAATGAGTAAAATGCTGAGATATAGGTCCTCTGTAATCAGTATTGCCATGGATATTGTTCTTAAAAAATGTAAGTAAAATTGGTACAAGGAGACAAACAAAACAAATATATTTACTAATGGTAACTGTTTTTTTGTGCTGCTGCACCAAGAAGTTTCACTAAGGCATTGGTGCAATGTTCAAGGGCATTTAAAAGTAGCGTTTTTGAGGAGGGACAACTTTATGAATTTACTTTCGCACCCAGATTCACACTAGTGAGGCAGTGTATTTATACTGTATCTATTTTGGTTTTTGAAACAGCTTGTTATGTAACCAATTTAAATACACTGTGTGCATTTGTGCAAGTGCATGTGCAAGCAGATTGCATTTTGAAACTCACAGGGGCTCACATGGCTGTCAGACTGCAGCAGGGTATCTGTGAAGTCTCCTCTCGCACTGTTTCTTTTTTCTTCTTGTTCCTTGCTTTCAATTCTGCTTTGGACATTCTGTCGTTTCCTTTCTTCTCGTACTCTCTTCCCCTTTTCCTCTGTATCTATCCGGCTTGTTTAGAATAGTGACCTGTCAGTTTTGATCTCCCACTCTCCAAGTAGATGCCCTACTTATTTAGTGGGGGTGGGGGGGTGACATTGCGCTGTAGATTGGGGAGTGAAATGCAAACAAGAACAAAAACAACTAGAAGCTATCTTGGAGGGAGGCAGGAATTAGTGCAGAGGACAGGTTTATTGAAGCTCTGTGTGTGTGTGTGTGTGTGTGTGTGTGTGTGTGTGTGCGCGTGTGCGTGTGTAACAATTCCTGCTTGAATTTGTCATGTTTGCCACAATATGTAAAAATGATGTTAAAAAACAGTCAGATCATGAAATGACTACCCATTTTTCTTTGCTCCTGTATCTCTTCCTCCCTTTTGGTCCTGTCGCAGAGGAACACACTCCTTCATTAGATCACAGGCAGACTCAGTCCTGCTGTCTCAGAGATAACACCCAGGTAAATGTTGCCCCCCCATCCCCTTTGAATGCCAATCATATCCTCACCTACAAGACAGCTTGTGATGACCATCGTGGTCAAGGTTATCAACTGAACTCACTGTACCCTCATTGCTCTCTGTACGTGGACTGTCTTCTTCTCTGTCACACACACTTTCTCGCTTTTCCTCTACGTGTCTCCCGTAAGTGTTTAAGATGGGATACAGAGCGGCGCTGCTTTTAGAGGCACTTCTTTCAGTCCAGTCACGCTATCCTTCCACCTGTCAGAGATGCTGGAAACGCATGTCATCTCCAGCATTAACAGGTTAGTGCCCTACAGAAGTCAGTGGCTCAGATGATAATTGTGCAGACATGGATGAGTGATAACTTAAGAGTGACGCACGTTGGCATTTCTCTTGAATTCCAAGCACTTTAGAGGGAGACAGGGTATTTTAATGGAAAAGTGGAAGTCTAAGTTTATATGTTCACTTTATTATTGTATTCACAGTTGTGATATCGGGATGTGAGACACTGAGGAAAAATGACAAAGAACAGATTCACCTCACAAAGGCCAATATGATGACCGAAAAAGCCGTCCCCCTCAAAAAATAAATAAATAAACAAATTAAATTAAATTAAATTAAAAAATAACATAAATAAAACATTTGAGTCAAAGCAATAAATCAGTAAATAAATTTAGAAATCTGAAAGTGAACATTAAACTTATGAAACGTAATTACTGAATCAATCTAGAACAGAACGTCAAACTGAAAGTAAAAAAAATCTTTTTTTTTTTTAGACAAATTTTTAAACCTAAAATTTTAATGTTCACAATGACATCAACATGACTTCATGTATGGAGTCTCCATGTACAACTGTGATCAGTGATGAGCGGTATTTCTGTTAATTGTGTTGGAAATTTTGTAATTAAAAAATAATATGAAAAAATAATATCATTTGATAGAAGATAATTTAGAGATCAGTATTTTTTTATTTATTGTCGAGATACTCAATATGCACACACTCACAGACTTTGTTCTAGTGACCAGTTCTCTCAACCAGCTGTTGCTGTCCCAGCAAAAACTGTAAATCCTTGTTAAAATAAAGAACAGCACACTGAGACACAGTCGTAGATCTGCAGGGACCTGTTTTCGCTGAAGCTGTACCTGCCGATGAGCTCCTTTTTGCTACATTCAAAACAACCCTCCTCTCTTTAGCGTTGGCTGGTAAATTATTTCCCAGTGAGACTGGTGGAGGCTGTGCAGCCATCAGCCACATCACAGGCAAGCTCTGTTGATAACAAAAGTTTGTAAAAAAATATCCTTTTGGCACAGATTAATTGGCCAAACGGATACATCGGTCAGCCTCTAGTTTAGACAGCGAAAAATGTGAAACAAAAGTGATTTTTTTTGCAAATCAGAGCCAAACCACATGTGAAATGGTTTAAAATGTGTTTTTGCATGCTGTGTTGCTTAAGTGGAGCTTTACTGGTGAGCTGCTTGCACAAGTCTGTCTCACTATGATGAGAAAAATTCCGGCATACTGGACACTATCGAAATGAACTCTTGGGTTGACAGAGTTGCATGCGACATTACGTTACTAACATTGAATATCTTTGAACTGCTGCCTGAGAGAGACTGACTTAATTTGCTCTTAAGCTAACCTTCATGCTGCTCTAAGGAGGGCTGCGGTGCAATCACATCTTTTTCAGAGGCTTTATAATGTGACCTTGAACTGAGGTGTCTTTTTGAAGACTTATATCCATATTATATATCCAAATTGATAAATCCAAAACTGAAAGTCTTCTGTGATGTTTATCCTTGTTTCTGTGTTTAAACAGTTGCTATGTTGTAAGTACAGCAACCCATGCAGATAGGTCAGTGATTGCCACACAAATCTGATTTGATCACTTGAAAAAAACAGTTGGGACAGTCTGCCTTAAAGATCTGATTTGAGAAAAACAAACGTGATATTCCGCAGTCTAAACGTAGCCTTAGTTTTCTGAGTTAATAGACGTAAGTGTGATGATCATTAACGAGTACAGTGGTTATGTACTTTGAGGATTTTATCCACTATTTTAAAGGCTAAAGCTCTTTTTAACTGTAACCTTGTGTGTAATGAGCATATGGAGAGAAACAATGGGGAACGAGCAGTGTTTTCAGCACCACGGACAGCTCCAGGATGTCCCTTCATAGCAAATAGCTGCAGTTATATCAGGAGCTTTTATGTCTAGCATTGGCTATCACCAGCCTGATTTCCACTACAGGGTATCAAAGAGCCAGCCAAAGCCCACTCATTATTAATGTCAATCAATTTTCCAAATAGCAAAATTACCAAGGTTCGTTTTGGAACTAGTTGCCCACAGCAGTGAAGCCAGACTCTCCTTTCAATTACATTAATGAAGGTTTTTGAACTGCTCGAGGTGGCCTCAGCCTGAACAAGCCACATTTGGCTGTGCTTTTGGGCGAGGGGGTAATGATGCTTAATTTCTTCAGCAGGGCCAGCTGGACCTGAGGCATAAAAATAAAAAATTGAACAGAAAGACAAAAGCACCATCAGATCACATTAAACATAATTATCTTGTGTGTATCTCTACCAGAGAGTGAGAATCACATAAGTGTAGACTGTTGCAGTGGAAAGTGAGAGAAAGAAATACGTTTAAGAAGCTGATGTGTCACAATTGTCACTGTGTGAGTAGGATATTGTAAAACAAGTGCAAGAGCTGTGTAGGTCTTGGAGGCAGTAACAATGTGTGGGATCAGTGTTTAAGTTTCACTCTCACCATAGTGGGACAGGGAAAACATTTACTTTGATGGAATATTGAAATAAGGAGGCATGAAAAATATGTAATTGGAGAAAACTATGATACACTGCCACACCCCTGGGGCAAGATGAATACCACACATTATTCTGTTTTATACAAATCTGGCCCTTCCTAAAGTCATAGCAGATTCAGTGCATTGGCAAATGTTTAAAGGTTTGCCAACACTGTGAAATGCATATTACTTTTTGTTCTCTTACAGAATTGCAAGTCGGGGACAATGCTTCTGAGACTTTAAGGAAGCTCTCAGTGGTTGTACAGAAACAGTGGGAGCCATGAGTAGTCTTCCCTCAGGCAGCAGCTAGTTGTAAGCTTTAACTTCCTGTCTTTCTTACAAGACAGACTATATTTTCATTGCTATAAATGGATTGGGGGATATCGCACATCATTACATGCATTACTTGCGTGCTTAGGGGACTGCGTAGGTTATTCTTACTGTATGAAATGGGTTCTTACTCATGCAATATTTCATTGCAAGTACCGTGGTTCCTGTGCTGTCACATTTCATATATAATATATAAAACAGTAGGAATGAGCCACACGAGCATAGCTTTTATTCTAAATATGTAAGTCGGAGAATGAGTGGGGATATAGGATATCATGATATCGTCTTCACTTGCCTGATATCAGACAGGATTGTCTCCATTTCCATCTTCAGTCTGAAATTGCGTCCATTTCAACCCATTTCCTTGGGGGAAGGAGATTCGATTTTCTCTATCCAGTCACAAGAGACCAACGTATTCCGCTTCAATTTAGCAAATTTAACAGGGCAGCAAACTTTCAATTTTTTTCTTCAAATGCGTGCGTGTTTCATTCGGTGCTACCCCTCTAAAGTTTGAGATTTTTGTGGGTTCGTGATCGCAGCACAGGCAGAGCTCTCCATGAGTTCTTTTTTTTCCTCAGCAGCAGTTTGTGACCTCGGTGTGAATAATTGATCTGTCGATCCATTCAGAGCTGATCAGATCAGATTCATGAATGACAGGAGTAGCTGCTGTGAGCAGAATGAATGAAGATGAGCTCAGTGAAGTGAGCGGATTCATAGGTCTGGACCCAGGTGAGGGTTTCACATTAGTGCGGGCAATGGAAGTAAATCTGTTATGTATATATCTGTTAGAGAGTCTTGTATTCATGAAGGGAAGTGTTTATTTTTTAGAGAAAGATGTCAAGAAATACAGAGAGAAAGAGAGACAGAGTGGACTAATGCCAGCCCTGCTGGCTGCCTGACTGACTGATGTTGAGACAAATGATCCTGGGTGATGGCATGACTCTGAGCTAATCCGGGAGCACTGGACACCATCACTGAACCATGTCATACAGATCATTCAGTCAGTTAAGTGTGACAAATGCGAATGGGCGAAAAACTATGTGAACTCCAAGGTAGTACTGTGGTGTGTTTAAACATTAAATCAACATTAAGTCACTGACAAATATATTTTGACATATGCATATGTGTTTTTTAGAGCACATTTCCATAAACCTCTGTCACTTATGTCATAAACGCAATGTTTTTAAGGCACTTGCCCCTCTTCCCCATGCATGAATTTCCACTGTCAGAAAATCAATTTGGTTACTTTCAGGAAGTAAGCCTGTGTGTATCCTGTGTGTATCCTGCGTGTGTGTGTGTAGTTGGCAGCATGCTGATTATAAGGAGATTATCAGGCGCACATTGTTCTGACAGGTGTGAAGGGAGTCAGAGGGAGGTGTGGGACAAACAAAAGAGTTGAGACTCAGGGAAGGAAATGCCTGATTTCTTCCCACCTTCCTTACCTACCCTTTCATCTTCTGCCCTCTTGTCTAATCTTCATCCTCCTGATCACTCGGCCTCTCTTGCTCATGCACTCTGCTATTTCCTGCACCTTGCATTGTCTCTTTGCCGCTGTGCGGGGTGTGTAACTTCCTGACTGTCTTGGATTTCAGAGGTGACAGTGGAATTGGCGGCATGCTGCCTTTCGTGTTGACAGCTCTGGCTTTGGGAGGCAACTGTATTATTTCAGACGTGTTAATGAGCCACAGTATCTCGTAGTCTGCCAGTCAAGGTGATGAAACCTGCTTATGAGCTGCCATTGTTTCCAGGCACCAGGCACAATGTTGCATTTGTAATCACCAAAAGTCTTATCCTCATTTTCCCCCTCTCACAACTGTTGTTTGCAGTTTCATGCTGTGGGGTCAGTTACAGGTTAGGCATTTTATTTTGAAAGCCAGATTAGACCTAATTAAGTATTTCGTCTTTCACTTTATGCATGCACGCGCATGCACAGACACCGACACGCACAAACTGTCCAATATCAAGCAACTTCTCATCTGATGACACAAGATTCACAAACTGTAGGGTGGCTACAAAATAACTGCTTTTGAAATGTAACTCAGCACCAGTAACCTCTGTTCAGTATCAGAATGCAACCAAATCCCTAATCATGGCACAGTGACCAACTATGTTTCTGTCAACAATAAAACACACAGCTCAGTTCAAATTTAAGCCAAAACTCAAATGTTCACTGACTTACCACTCTGTAGATCTACTTTTAGATAACATCGCTTTGTTCATCTTTCCTGGTAAAACCTTCAGTTACAGTTGTAAAACTGGACTTTACGGATGGGATAGCTGTACATCTTTTCTTTGTACCAGTCTGTTTAAAAACACTTTTCTGTTCCATTAGTTATGGTAGCTTGGTTGTGGCTGTGGTTGTCCTTCCTACGCTGTAAATTTCTTTTTGCTTTGAAAGACCAGTTTTTCGAAATCGTTCAGTCCTGAGATGTCCGAGGCCACCATGATAACATTCATGTTGACATATGTTTGCTACAGTGAGCTCTGACGCAGTGATGTTTAAATCCAACTGTGCACATTTTCAGTGTGGAATCTCATTTTTTTGTAGAATACAGGATCGAAGTGTGCATGTGAGACATGCTTTTTTGACCTGCATTCACAGTGAATGGGGGTTAAAAGCACTGCCTTTCTCATTATTTATGCCCTAGCAACTGCTAGAACTACAACTACACTTCTCATCGTAATGCTGAATTCAGTTCAGTTAAGTCACAGCTTTCAGCATCATGTCTTTGACTGAGATACAGTCAGCATCAAGGTTTTGGATTCAAATAATATTCAAGTCATAGTTATTGCCAGTGGACTAATAAGGGTGCCATAATTTGAGGTCAAAATTTGTAAGTCAAATGTAATGCCTCAGATCCCATTAGTCCAAACGTGATGAAGCTTGAGATACAAGATGCATCTTGATTGGCCTAAGAAGTGTCTGCATTTATGGAGAATGACATGCTTCACTGTGATTTGGCAGCAGCAGCACATTCAAGATCCAAATTCCTTATTTCAGAATGTCAATTCAATGTCTAATTTGCAAACATCTTTTCTTTTCAAAATGATGTGTGTTTTGCTTGTCTACGAAGTAACATTCACCTAGTTGCCATTCAAATGTGGCACTCCTGTACCTGTAGAGACAGTGTAGAGGGTCTGGGATGAAATGACATTTCTTCTGACTGTCTGTGTATCTGTCTACATTTCACATTTCTGTCTCCTCTCCCCTCTCTCCAAATAAAGTAAAAAAAAAAGCAGACTATAGGGAAGAAAGTTTACTATATCTGTACTGGAAAAGTTGGAATCATTTCTAGTTCTTTTCTCTGGTTTCTCTGACTGTGGAAGTCGAGATTTCTGACTTTGTATGCAGATGGTTTCTCCTGCATGTCTTCAAACCCAGCACCCAATCTAGGTCAACCATCTCGCTGCTTCCCAACTGCCAGACTGAGCTGTGTGCATATGTGTGTGTTGGTGTGTGCTCATGTGTGTGTCTTTGTGCTGCACATTCAGTGCTCCAGGCTAGAACAACAACGAAAAATGAAAATGTATTTGCTTTTTCTCCTTTAAGAGAAATCCATTGAATATTAATTTTTGGGCTGGAGAGGACTTCCAGATGATTGGTGTACTTAGAGTAATACAGTGGAGTATATCATAGAAATGCTACAGTAGCAATAGCTGGAGGTATTGATTGAAATAATCAATGTTGCTCTCTCTGTTGACTGCTTGCACTGGGGCTTTTTTAAAAGTGAGCAAAACAGGCCTGAGGCATCAGATCACAGTTGTCTGTGACCAGCCTCCTGAATCACCGGAGCTGCTGGAGCCACGAACCACACCCACCTCCAGTCTCGCTCTGTGCTCTGATATCGCCTCTTCTGGGGTTATTTGAGTTTGTTCATCTCTCAGTGGGAATATAAGTTTGACGAACCACCGATAGGCATTTTCCAGACTTGTGTGTGGACATTCGCACTTTTATTCCTTTTAGCGCATTTATGAGCTCTGGGATTCTGGGACTACATAAGCAGCAAATGCTTCAAAATCACAAAAATTCATATTTGGATAATTTTGTAGTTATTTGCAGAGATTTGCACGCATGCATGAATTTATATACATGAATGATTTATACTTGTTGTGAATGTGTTTTCTGTGCTAGAAGTCTGCTGGTATGTGCCTACACAAACACACAGAGGATATGAGAGTTTAAACTTAAGAAAACCATAACATACCAGGAATTATTGTTTTATATTTTCTAAAAAATTGAATGATGAAGTGATGGGAAAGAACTGTCTCTCATTTGTGATTGACAGTCTGATATTGGGTTTGCTTGTGAACTCTAATGTTTTATTTATACGCAAGTGTCCATCAAACAATCAACCCCGCCTGTGAAACAGACATTGGAGCATCTGCAGCTTCTGTACTATGACATATTACATATCCAACTTACTTACTATAACAACCCACAAACGATAAACTGTGGTTTTATATGACCAGTGAGGCTATCTAATTGCGTCTAATTGTCTAATTGAGTGTCATTTGATTGCAGGAAGTTTTGTGAATGGCCCTAAGTGCAGGGTGAGCTATAAGACATTTGAAATTTACATAGTGGCTAAAAAATGGAATTACACCATCCAGGTCTGTGACGTGATGCCAGGAGGCCCACAAAGACTTTTACCGTACAATGTGAAAGAGATGTCTGTAAATCAGTGGATATATTTTGTGGGCATCACAACCCCAGCAAAATGACTCATTTTACTATTGGAATTTGATTCATTTGGTTCAATATAACGAAAGTCTAGAGGACTAAATAATTTCATCTCTGTTCAACTCAGTCACTTAGCAGGTGGAAGTTAGCTGTCTGACCGTACTCAGCCATGCTCAGCTCAGCAGTGTCTAGTGCGCCTGCTCTATGGACCCCATAATACAGAAGATACGGGTAATTTCAACCCCTGGAAAACAAGCTTCTTTGGTTTCATGTGTCACTAAGCAATTTTCATAGATAAGAACCAGTGTATGCCTTCAGTACTGTATTTCGGCCATTACATAAATGGATTTTACAGAAAGACAGTACTCTGATACTGATTTTTTTTTTTTTTTTTTTTTACATTTAACAAGGAACAAATGAACACAGGGACACCTGATTGACACTGGGAAGATGATTTTTTCATTTTATGGGGACTTAAATTCTCAAAAAGTTCATACTGGGAATTATGCTAATATGTCTGTTTAGGGAAGCCCATGACATCTAAAAAAAAAAAAAATCAAATAAATGTCTTTTGACATCCTGGGTTGTTACATATTCACTTTAACCACATAAAGGTTTAAATTATTACAGTTCCAGGAATGGCTCTTTTCAGACTGAATCAATGTATGTTTTTTTAAAGCCACACACAATCAATGAAATATATCATTTATTTTATAGTTTCTGTATGAGGCTTATGAGATCATAAAGCACTTAAACGGTTGTCAGATGTTAATAGGATGTGTTACACGTCACTTCTTTCAGTGTTTTTCACTTCAGCTCATGAAAATTCTACACAAGGGAATTCTGTGTCTATTTTTAGGTGTGGATGTGACTGCATATTTGAAGGTGTTGACGTGCTTATACATACATTGTGAGTTGTGATGTGCATGCTTGTGTGTGTGCATGTTTGTTCACATGGATGTACCATGCACCCTCTCCATCTCTCCACAGTGCTAAATGAATTATGCATTATTCAGAGTTTAATATTAGACTTTACATGGAGGTAAATTGAAGCTATCAATCACACATTCATATGAGGCAGACTTTGGGAATCATTTTTGAAAGGCAAAGCAGTCTTTGGGAATCAGTAGTGATTGGCTGGGGAAATTGGGTGTAGAAATTATAATTATTATTTTTTCACTTTTCTAGCTTTGCCTCATTCTGATGACATTAGCATTATTAGCCGCATGTTTGGGATGATTATTATTTGAGTTCTTGAGGATGCCGGTGAAGTTTACACGGCTAATGAGTTACAATATATGCAAAACTCAGAAAGTCAGATGAATCTATCAGGTCTAATTTAAATGTCTCTCATTTTGAGTTTCAAAAACAGGAGAATGTTAAATAAATGGTTTCTCACCATTTCATATGGAACTATACCGATTTGATAGCAATCAAATAGTGTTTGAAATTCCAATTAAATGAACAGATCGGCATGAGTCAGTTTTAATGAAGCATTATGGTTCACAGCAAAAGATAGAGAGCACTTAGACCCAGTGGAATATGTCATTAACAGCTGTGTGTCTGTTCCTGTGAGTATGTGCTTAAATGTCTTCCACTGAATGCTTGTGGGGTCAAGGCACACCCCATCAGAAAGCATAATTTTTAGAGAGTGGCTTTGCATCATCAAAAATGTGGTCTAATATGCATGAATAGCCTTGTCACACTGAGCCATTTTTGAAATATTTGTCTTTGAAATGTGATACAGTGTATCAGCTCCTCTGAGGCCAATTTAAGCTTGTCAAAAGAAATACTGACTGAATACTGACTCTATCCAGTGCACAACAGGATTTTTTTTCTGTGTGTTTTTCTTAATTGAGCTGGTTCACAGAAAATAACAGCCCTACGCCAATGGCTGGGCTCAAGATCCACATCTGAATTGGAACTGGTTCCAGATTTAATTAGAACTAGAACTTACTGATGCCTGAAATTGAAGTTTTGACTTCATACTTCTCTTTATTTTACACTGTAACCAAAAACAATCACAAAATAAATATACTGAACCAAAAATGAAATTTGTTTCCATTTTCACAGGTTTAAGTTACAAATTTAAGACTTCTGTCTTCTTCTTTCTTCTTCTGACAGGTGTGGAATTTCAAGATGCTGATTAAACAGCATTGCTACTACTCTTGCGCAACTTGGGATAGTCACAATAAAAGGACACTCTAAAATGTGCAGTTTGATCTCACACAATGTCACAGATGTCACAAGTTTTTCAGGAGTGTGCCATTGGCATGCTGACTGCAGGAATGTCCACCAGAGCTGTTGCCCATGAACTGAATGTTTACTTTACCGCTGTAAGCCATCCCCAATGTCATTTCTGTGAATTTGGCAGTGCATCCAACAGGCCACACAAGCGCAGACCACATGTAGCCACACCAGCTCAGGAGCTCCAAATCCAGTGTCATCACCTGCAAGGTCATCTGAGACCAGCCACCCACACAGGTGATGCAACTGCTGGTTAGCACAATCGATTAATTTCTGCACAAACTATCAGAAACCATCTCACCAGGGTCTTGGCCTGAAAGCAGTTCATCACTGTAACCGGTTTGTGCAGTTGTGAGGCTCATTGGATGTACAGCCAAATCAACGTAAACAACTGGAGATGTCTTATGATAGTAAAAAGAACATTTAGTTCATGCACAACAGCTCTGGTGGACGTTTCTGTAGTCAGCAAGGCGATGGCACACTCCCTCAAAACAAAGGACAACTGTGGCATTCTGTTGTGTGATCAAACTGCACATTTTAGAGTGTCCTGGAAAAGAAAACTACTCCCTAACATAGATTTTAATACATTTGCACCAATTTGAAAGACTTATATCAGCATAAAAACTCGTATCTGTAACTTAAAATTGTGAAAAATGGAAAAATGTAAAACAAGTGTTGCATTTAAATTTTTGTTGAGTGTAGTCAAAATTCACTGTTTATTCAGCCCTAAACTTATAACTTAATATCATCACCTTTTCCATATTCTTGCCCTCTATTTTCTAAAATTGTCGCTAAATTTGTGTTTTTTTGCATTAATGGCCAGCCTTAATTAGTAGGTATGATTGTTTAATGGATATAGTTTTCCTAATTTTATCTGGGCCAGAGCCACATTAACATCTGCTCAAACTCTTATTGCACTTTACATTTTTCCTTTGCTGCAGTACAACTCTTGATATAAGACCACTCCCCACAATGACTGGCTGAAATGACATGCCTCATATATCCAGCTCAGTAGAGTTGAGTTTGAAAGCAGGGAAAAAAACATCTGCTATCTGCTGCATCAGTGGTAAACATCAGATTTTGGTGACAGCCTCTCAGGAGTAATCCATCGTAAAAGACAGAAGGGTGGCAGGTCCTCTTGCCTCAACAGTTTAATACAGCCACAAAGCTTGTTACATCATAAGTAAAAAGACCGACTTGGGCTTATCCGTGAACATAAAACCTCTTTTATCTGCTATTGCTATCATCCGTGCTTCTTCCACAGCCATGAATAACTCACACCTGAATGCAAAAAGTTACCGAATCAAACACTTATTGGAAAATATATGAAATGTCTATGAATATAGAGAACATCTTGCACTAGTGAAGACAGATTAGATTACTATACTGAACATTAAATATGAGTACCAAATACAGGTGAACACTATTGGATCATGATATTTTGAAAAAAAGCGTGTCCAATGGCAGAAAAATTCTTTAAAGCCCAATGCAGGAATGATGAAAAAAATATTGAAAATATCTTGGGTGATGAATGCCATTTGTTCGTGAGCCTACAGTAGGTCTGTACAGTAGGAGGATTTAAGCTCTACCTTCTGTACAGCATTTGACATCCCAAAGAAACCACCTTCTTCTTGTACAGCCGTCATGCAATTCTTTCCAACCTTGATTGCATTTCAAAGCTTTGTAAATATTTCAGCAGTGTCATTTCATGTGAGAAGTAGAAGCACACTTTTGATTGCATCCCTTAGAGGAGCCACTCACTCAAACGTGCTGAGGACAATGGCTTCCTGATCACGCAATGCTTGGGGCATGGCCTGGGGATGGAGCAGGAGATCTGGCTAACAGAGACAAAGCATAAAGACATTTTTACAATCTCATAGTACTATATGAGATTGTAAAAATGTCTTTATGCTTCTCTTTATTATCAGCTATTAACAATCAAACCAATTAGATCTTAAAAAGTAAAAGTTAGAAGATAAAAGTAAGGAAGAAAAGTGGATAAAAAGGGAATATGAGGTGAGAGGACAGAGCAGGGCAATGCAGTTGAGCCACGGCGCTTGGAGTCAGACAGCTGACGGGTCATGGGGTAAAGGGAGAGGACACCTCAATGAACCTCAGAGGGAGGTGTGTGCATGTGCTGAATGGGAAAATGTGTGTTTGTTTGTGTGAGTGAGGACATGTTCACGTAAGGTGTGTTCAGCCGGAAGGAGGCAGGTGTGGAGGCCTGTCAGGTCATGGTGTGAGCATGGGTCAGAGGTGCCCATTCTGCCAAATCCTATGACTCAAGGTGTGAGTAACCCTTGTGTTTGCATGCTTGTGCGTTTTTGCCTGTGTGTGGAGCAGAAGCTGTTTTTTTTCTCAATTGTGAGCATACAGGAACAACTAAGGAAATGCCTAAATTTAATATGAATGACCAACAAAAACCTGGAAACTTTAAAAAATAGAGTAGATTGCCCCATTAATAACACTCTAAATGCATGCATGGCATGGCGTGACTTGACTAAATTTTGGTTTTAGGTCCTTTTCTTTGACACTTGCTGAATCCTTTCATTAGCAGCTAAACAGAGAAACATTTGAATTTCATCAATTGTACAGTGTAGTTTACACAGCGTACACTGTAGATTTGTAGACTGCCTCTTTTAAAATCTGGGTCGAGCAAATAAAAAAATTGCAGGAGCTATCTCCCATAGCTTGACCATTTAAAAAATGGTAAGTTTGTGCAGGCTGTCTTATGTCACACAAGGGATTATCTCTCTGACCAGTCAGTGGTTTGCAGTGTTTTAACTCCACCTTTTAGTATCGTCAGCTCATTTGGAACTTCAGCCTCCTTGGTTTCAAAAAAAAAAAGCACCAGGCAATGTCCCAACTTCTGCTAACAGAAAGCCAAAGAAGAGTGGGTCAGATTGAGTAAAGCTGTGCCGTACCATGCAATGGAAATGTGGCATATATGTTCAACTAAAAAATATAATCAGTTGGCTGATTGCATGATCAAATCTATTTTTTTTACCAAATATTCATTTAAAAACACTTTTTTTTGCAAGCTATTGAATCTCAGTTGCAGTACTGCGATTCCTGCCAATACCGAGTCTGATCTGATATTCATACAGTATTAAACTAAATGCTGATTAAATATATAAATGACACAATTAGTTAACAGCTGTAGCCTTCTTAATTTGGCCCAGCTCGTTTTTCACATGCCACTTGATCGAAATACTGAAAGGTCCCGATTCAAAAGTATTAGGCTGATAAGCATAAGTTATTGATATGATGTGGATTTAAATAGAACTGAGAGAATGTGCCAGCGGAAGCATGCATGATGTAATACAGTTGGCAACGGAGAAAATCACTCTGCTGCAGTTTAGGGACGTCAACAACTACTGACTGTATGTGAAAAATAAAAATACATATCTAGTCATGGTTGTGCAGCAGCGTTACAGGGTGATGGTTCTTTTACCCTTCAGGATTTTGCAATGTTGCCTGATGGATAGCACACAAACTGGACAACAGACAAGTTTTATTCTATCCTGCCATCAAGTTAGACATGAAATTAACATTGCATTAAAAGATGCCCAAATTGACCTGAATACCTAACCTTAAGACTGTGCTGGCCCTTCTGAAAAAAAAGCATGTTCCAGCTTGCAAACACGTAATTCACAAGTGTATATTCTATGGTTCAGCTACCAAGATAATACTTGTAATTTAACCAAAGCTGTTTTCAAATTACCCTTGAAAATATGTGGAATGCAGCATTGTAAATTATAGAAAAACAGTCGGCGGATAATGGATTGAATAAAATCTACACAGAGAAACAGTAAAAGCATTAAGTGAAGGACGCATATGTGTCAACAAACAAAATAGTCGCAGGTATTCTTAAACACTAAGTATATAATTTATTCAAATCCATAGCCCTTTAGAATACAGAGTACAGTAGTTCCTTGACTGCTCGTTTGGCTGTCTTTTTTCCAAACTGTAAACTTCTGAAGAAATTAGTAATCGTAAAACTTGACACTGTGATGTGCAATCTTTTTCCTGTTGGGAGTTTTCCTTTTATTGTTTACACTTTATTCTCCAAGAAACTCCGCTAAACACGGGCTCCTCTACTATGCTGTCAAAAACAGGAGACATTGTCTGGGCTTTTATCTTGGCCTGAGCCAAATGAAATGTCAGACCATCATTCCTCCTCAGTTCAACGGAAAGCCGCACACAACTCAAATCAGCCAGAATGTGCTGCAATTAAGTGTGTCCCCGGAGCTACAAAAGCCCCCTCTAAGCATAGGCTCCTGTTACATTGTACCCTGCAGGATGTAATGCATCTATTCAATAGCAGCTCAACTGTTCTGCTGACAAAAGCTCAGGAAGAACATTGGGGTGGTGGAGTATTGTGACATTTGATGGTGGATGTGTTGTTACTGGGATTATCTCTGAAGTCAGCCAGTATACAGTGAGCCAACTTTGCAGTTTTCTGAAGACAGCACCTGTGTGGACACTAATCACAAAGGGTTTACTCTATATGTGATCACTGGCTCTCTTGGACAATAAATAGTTCACAATGTTGGATGTGTGTATGCAGAGGCTCAAAATTTGCATTGCTGCTAGGTTTATATTGTGATTTTTTTTCTGTTCAGTGATTTGGGTGTTTCACTCGTTGGCCAAAAGAATTTACTGAACAAAGTCACTCAGACCTTGTTTAGCTCATTAAACACAACTGCATTTCTGGCTTGTGTTTGTTAGTTTACTGAATATTGTGTATAAAGTGTGAGAAGGTCTTTGGCTAATAGGGGTGCCATAAAAACTGTTTGTCAGTGTTTCTAAATACAAAACAGTCACCGGATGGAAATTATGAGTTTTAAATATAGAGGCTTCTCACAATAACTACTTTTGTTGGACGATGTATTGTCCCAGAAATATCGGGCATAAACAGCAGTATTGTCATGTTCTAGACTATTTTATGTCACCCATATAATGAGAATAAAATAACTGAATAATCTAAGCACACCCTGTCAAAAGGCAACAAACTCTTCATTCCTAAGAATATTCAGACATTAGAAATTGAATAAAGTAATAACTTTTTTATAAATTCACATATTGGGTGTCAAAATTTTGCTCACATGCATATTGTTGTATGTAATTAGATTGTAACCACTGCTGTCCATGGAGAGTGACCTAGATTAGTTATAAATGTTATAGTCAGGTAAAGTGATATTTTAGTAGTTTCAGTTAAAATCACATGGTAATATAAAGCTTCAAATTGTTATCAGTGTGTTGTTTAAATGCTCAAGGCAATTGCATCTAGCATCCATGTTGTTTCAACATTAAAGCTCATGAACCCAACAAAATTTGCAAACCGACTTCCCGACTAGGGAAATGAGCCAATGTGACTGCAGGATGAATAATAAGCTGCATTTCAGGTGTGCCAGTGAAGGGTCTCTGGCATGGCCCACTGCTGGCACAACTAAATGGAATGAAGCCATCATTAATATTATTAGTAACAACTGTGATTTCCCAGCCATGAGAAAGGTCTTCCATGCCTACAGCAAAATACAGTCCATCTGAGTGCTACAGATGTAACTGGATGGTTTGTGAAACCAAAACCAAACCACCACAGCACGAAACTATTGCCGAGGAGCCACAGATTAAATAATTGATGAAGCGTCGGGTTCATCCTGTTGTGGCAGGTTCAGGGCTCCACTTCATGGCCCGAGGTGTTTACTGTAGAAAACAACTCCACAAAGTAAGGTGAGGTGAGTCTTTCCTCCTCCCACTGACTTGCACATTTTTGGCTCATTCAAGAGAAATGCGGCAGTCAGCCAGCTGGTGTGATATGGTCTTTGCTGGGGTTCTGGTTGCTCAGGAGCCAAACTCTGGTGACTCATCTCCACTCAGGAGGGGAGATGCCAGACACAGTCGTGGTGTTTGTCAGTGAGAGTGAAAATAACCATCTGCAGGCCATCTCACTAGCATCTTTTATTTACCGACACCACCCTGTCTGGCCTGCTGTCTGTCTGCTGGCTAGCTGACTGGCTGATAAACTGACTGGATGTTTGATTTGCAGACTGTCTGGATCCTCACTGACTTTGTAAGCTGACTTGCGTGACGCTAATGGCTCACTTACCCTCAGCGTCTGTTTGATTAGCTTTAAATTCAAGTAATGTAAATATTTGCTTTTGAAAAAACCTGCTTAAAACTGTAAAATTAAACATACAACTGTATTTGCACTGCAGACGTACATGCACCAGTGTGTGTGTGTGTATGTTCAGGCTGCAGGGACTAACCAAAGCTAGCATAGATTTGGATCACCACATCAAGTGTTAAAAATGAAGGGCTGTGGCAAATTGCAAAGTAAGAGACTCCATGATGAAATCCCATTCTCAATCAGTTCATTATTTAGTCTTCCGCTGAAGCCGGGCTGCTGTATTGACAAAATCCCATCCCCATGGTCTCTTCTCTCTAAAACTCGCAGACCAATTTCCTGATTTCTTTGACTTTTTATCTCTCTCTCTGTCTGTGCTCACACAGTACAGATGCACAAAGGCTTTTATTGATGATTTAAAAACAATTAATGTTAAAGAACTACGTTATTATAGATAGCTCAATTTAGAAGCCTTAAATGATGCATCCATCAGTGTGTCCTTGCCTTATGATAAATTGCAGCAAAGAGAAAAGAAAAGAAAAGATCAAACGTTATGGTTTTTTTTTTAAAAAATTTTAAGTGAATAATTGCTAGTCTCTTTGAAATTAACTAGACCCGCGTATGAATAAAGTAATTAAAATCCTGATAAGTGGGGCATCACATTTTAACGAGTCTACTAGGACCCCTATTTGTGAAGTGACATACTGGCAGTGACACAGGTGAGAGGAGTGACTCTGTGTGTTGCAGACTAATTGCTGTATTTATTTACAGTCGAGGGTTTTGTATTTATTCAAGCACTGCATCCACAGTAGACTCATGGATGCTGGGTACACTGTCTGACTGACATGTTTAAAGGCTTGGTTCCGCCTGGTATTAACTGTCAAACTATCTGTCATTTTCTACTCACTCTTTTCAGTTAAACTTAAAGGTCCAGCAAGATTTAGGGTGATATATTTTCAGAAATTAAAGCCATACTGAGGAAACACGAGGTAGGGCCGGCTCTATCCATTTTGGTGCCCTAGGCGAGGCTGTGATTATTCATTAATAAAATAAAAGAGGATGCACCACAATTAAATACTAACACATGCCCAACAATATGAGTAATTATTTGTCCATATTGGTCAGCTAATTTCAACAAAGTGTCTAGTAGCCTACTTACTGGGTAGAAAGAGCAGCACTAAGCAGCCAGCAGCAGTAATTAACTATATAAACTACCGGCTTGACATTCAGATGATTCACAAACATCCCTCAATTCTTAGTAGCTATCAAAGCATCATTATCTAGCTTTGCTTGATTTTAATTTAGATAGTACAAATGAAATGTCATCACACAAAACAGCCTGTTTTATGTTATAAAAGACATACCTTTGTATTTGCCTTTCTTTTTTCTCCTTGTGCACCTGAAGGTTTAGACCGTTTTTAATGAAAAAAATAACGTAATAAATATGTAAACGTAGATAATTTATAACCTGCCTGTTGACGTGTCAGTCAGGCTTCTCTCCCTCTCTGACCTGAGGTGCGCATCAGTAACTCAACTCCGACTTTCACTTTCAATATGCAGCCATCAGTGCTCCTGGTGCAGGCTGGGTCAGCAGGACAATGATGAGAAACAGCAGGGGCGCTGAGTTTATGATTATTTCTCTCTTTATTTATTCATTTGTTATTTTCAAGGCAGAACAGGAGGAAAGAGCGCTAACGAGCGTGACCAGCAGCGCCCATGCAGAGAGTGGCGCTGTAGGCGCCCGCCTATATCGCCAAGAGCTAGCCCTGCTGCCAGGTCACTTCACTGACTTCTTGCTAACGTTACGTTAGCTGCTGTGTTTCAACAATATTGACTGAAAAAAACGTGCATGTACACTGAAAATCATCTGCGCTGTTCTGTCAGGAGATGCAGGGACTTAAACCAGGGGTGAGTAAGTCAAAGCATAAATAATAAACTGGTTAAGTTATAAGTAGAGGAAAAGTCCGCTAGCCGCTAAGCTAATTTATGCAACGTAAAATGCCATAGGCTTCTGCTATCAACCTTAGCATGTTGTTTATGTGACGAAAATGGGACCTACAAAAGACAGCTGTTCTGTCTGTTATAGTTTATTGTTATTGAATTTTCTACTTTTGGTAAAATAACTTGTTGCTAATCCACGTTTTGAGGATGTTGGGAGAAGTTTGTATTCAAGTCAGACAGCCCTGAAGTCATAGGACAAAGATCATGGTTTGAATTGAAATGAAAATATTTTTTCCAAAAAGTGTTTTCAAATAGAGTGAACCAGTTTATTTATTTTCAGTTATGTTTATGTTATTTTTATCTTTTGTGGCTGAAAGCAAAGAAAGGGGTGGCAGCTTCTCTTGTAACCAACTGTGTTTGAGCATATAGTATTGTCCCATATGGATGACAGGCCCCTAAATCAAATCTAATCTAATTGAAATTGTATTGTGAAAGATTTAGTGATATTGACTAGTATTGTATTGTTGTCCAAAGTATCAATGTAATATTGTATTGTGATGAATGATAATCATATTATGTTTTGAAGCTACAGATCCCATAATGCTTTGGGGAAGTAAAGAGCAAGTAATGTTGCCATGGAGTTATGCTGTAAGCTTCAAACTGGAGCCCTATTTTTTTAGCCAATATTTGTTTACATTTTGGTAAACTGGCACTATTAAAAGTTTGCAGAATTAGCTATTAGCAATTCCTGATTAAAATGTACCTGTCATGGATGTACAGACATCATTAAGTTGATATTGAAGAAAACTAGAAAGAAATATAATTCTCAGGCTTGTTCTGATATGATACGCTACGTTTTCTAAGTGGATTTATGGACGTTAATGATGCACATCAGAGTGAATAATTATCTTGGACAGTGTAAATGATGCCACATACAAGCAGAAGATGTGTACCATGTCTGTGTTATCACTCTAAAAAGGAATAAACATTTTTCCAATTGTATTTATATAGGTGAGCAGTGCGCAACATGAAACCAAACAAATGACATGCATGACATAGCACATGAGAAGCAGGGGAACTAGACTAAATGTACTGTAAGAATATGCATTTTGACACAAATTGGCAATATGGAACTAAGGGATTTAGTCTCCTCACAGTCTGAATACCTCACAAGAATCAATACCAGGTCATTTCAGGAGTTTCAAAGGATGCTATTATTTGTATCTAAATTCATAGTTTCTTAATCTAAAATTCAGTTTCAGTTGGACAAGAACTTCACTGATTGGCGATAACTGTTCATCAGAGGTGAACATTTGAATTCTTCTGTTAGCTATCTGAGTACAAATGCAGAATGACTTTAGCTGTTGCTTCTGGCACATGATGATCTTCCAGCAGATGTGATTATCTGTGACTGTCAATATGTCAGAAATGCAAAAATTGAAGAACTCCTCCAATTTTGTCCAAATCAAAGTTGAATTGATTAGATAATCCTGCATAGATGCAAGGACTTAGCCGAGGTCTCCTCCCTCCAAACAAAGTAGATTTCTTGAGCTGACTGTAAACTGGATTGACATTAATGTGACCCATTTTTATTTCGCTCCCTTTATTGCTTTTACTTTCAAATCTGCAAGCGCCTTCATCATGTTTCTTCTTCATTAGCAATGCCGGTGCCAGAGCAGCCTGCGGAGCAGGAGAAGGGGGCCATGGTTGCCCCTGTGATGCCAGCCTCCAATGGAGACAGATCTGAGACGGAGACGACCTCCTCCATCCTCGCCTCTGTCAAAGAACAGGTAGGAACTCCCTAATAAACATGTGTGTTGTACATGTTCCAAACGTGTATTATTGGTTAGCTTTGATAAAAAAGGCACATTTTTTGCTTTCGGCTGCCTCTCTTCTTCTTTCCTCTTGTCTCACCTCACAGCCCTTGAACAGCTTGCGTTGAGGCAGGTCAGGAGGTTGTCACTGTTATTCAGGGAAAAAGGCGCTCCACTGCTTTAAAGGGTTTAAAAGAAACCAAAGATTGATTAGTGTCAGGGGAATACGAGAGTGTAATGGATGGAAATGATGGAGATTACGGGGCAAGAGCTGTAGCCAAGTAGGCATAATTGAAAAAGTCATTAAAATCAAGGCAATTACTCGACGGGGAGCATTGGAAGGTAGCTGCAGTGCTGCTAGAGGACAGGCTGGGCCGTGATCCTGCCTGGCTCCAGGTTAAGAGGAGGAGTGGGACAGAGAGAAGGAGAGGAGGACGGAGAGAGGCGAGAGAAGGAAGGGCAGATGGGATGTGAAAGTCACGGTGGGTGGGTTGGTTTGGTGTGAGAAGGAAGGAAGTTGGGTGCATGACAAGAATAAATTTTATGTTTTCCATTGGAAACTGCTGAGATGAAATGTTGGACTGAGAAGGAATGCAAAAAGGAAAAGACTGGAGAGAAAGAGGCTTTGTGTGTTGTGTGGGCTTGCACAATTAAATCACTGGGCTCCTCAGTGTTTATTTTCTATTTTATTGAAGTAGAAAAGAACCTCACGCAAACATGTGCATGACTCTTGTGCTTGCACGATAAAAAGACATCCTGAGTCCTGATTCCCTCTGGAAAAAAAAGCCTCAAGTTCTCACTAATTGCATTTGGTGATTTGTGTTTAGCCTTGGACTTATTCCTTTGTGTAATGGAATTCAGTTTCATTCGGATTTAACTCATCAGCAAGTGCAATACACCGTATATTTATCATTTTGCCTATCTACACTCTGACTTTCTACATAATTTAATACCGCAAAATATTCCATTTACCCTTAGTGAAGGACAAGTGCTGATGGCAATTTAAGCTTTTTTTCCCCCCTTGCAAATGGCATTCCACTGTGCCTGGTGTGGACATATATTTTGGTTTTTTTTCCTCTACCAGAGCACCTCTCAGTGCTCTCACATTACTGAATCACTGAAGCATGCAGGGTTTAGTCAGATCCATGCAATGGACCAGATTTGAACCCGCAGCTCCCCCCGCGCCCATTGGGAGAGCAAACGTACAGAAGTTCCCCAAAAGGGAATACATCACAGACATGTAGCTATTGTTGAAGCCTTATTTTCTTCTGCAGTGCGACAGCTCTGAAAACTCCTCCCCCGAGGAAAGGAAATGTTTTGAAAATTCAAAATTAGTTCCTTGTTCAGTCATCTGGCAAGGCAAGAAGAAGGCCTTTGCACCCAAGTTTTTGAGAAGCATGGGTTTTCTGTTATAAGAAGTTTAATCAGCTCTACTGTACATGGCAACACTTTGGGAAAATGCTGCAGTGACTGTTGGAGTGTGTTTTCTCCCCCATCAGAAAATGTGTCAGCGTTCTAACATTACCAAACCACTGAAGCATACTTGATTTAGTCGGATCCATGCAGCTTTACTGATCCATACCATGCTAATGCAACATTGATACACTTTTTCACCGTGGGGGATTTCCCTCCAGTCAAACACATCTGTTGCAACAGAGCTGCTCACCTTGATGTCTGACAGCGGGGAAATGAATAAGACATTCTTGCTGATGTACCTCTGAGCAATTTGACCTCCAGTTGCTCTGCTGGAGCTGATTAGTGGCAAACTGTAGAAGACAGGGGACACTAAATATCTATCAAATGTAAATGGGTTTACAGCAGTTGCATTAGTAGTGTTTGAGAAGCAATAATTTGAAATTCATGATCCAGTTAACAGATCTGAGGGGCAAGTAAACTGTTGTTTTTTTTTTCAGAAATAATATTTCCACTCACATTTGAGTCATGCCACATAACAATGAGAGCAATCAGTTCAAATCCATACAAGGTTGATAGTATAAAGCTGATATTTATGTATTATTTTTTATTTATTTCTTGTTCATTTTAGTGGCTACAACTAATTTTCATTGTAGATTAATCTGTCAAATTTTTCCTTGATTAATCAATTTGTTGTTTGATCTATAAAATATCAGAAAAATTGTGAAAAATGTCAACCAGTGTTTCCCAACTCCCAAGATGATGTCATCTAATTTTTATTGTATTGTCCACAACCTCAATATATTCAATTTATTAATGCAAAGGAGGTGCAAAGAAATCAGAAATGTTTACACCCAAGAAGCTGGAAGCAGATAATTTTGACTTTTGTTTTCTCAAAAAAAAAAAAAAAAAAAAAAGGCCCAAACTGGTTAATCAATTATTAACTAGGCAAATAATGTAATAGTTGACAACTTATCAATTAATAGATTTAACATTGCAAAAAGAAGACACAAGGTTTCTTGTACGGTCTCCCTCCACCTGCACTCCTTTATTGTTTCTGTTTGTGGTCCCAAAGAGCTGCTTAGTGATGAGCCAGGGTACCTGTATGTGATACTCTTGCTTTCAGCAGGTCTGTTTACACACCACCATGATATTTATGAATAATACATGTCCACACCAGGCACACACTAATGTCTGAACAACAATTGATTATATGGACAAGTTTTGATCCACCCTCCTGTCAGCATATCTTAAATATAGAACACATTTTTTTTATTGATTTCTGCCCAGCCCATGGTTCGTGGCTTTTTGTGTGCACTCCCTGTGCATGCATGCATTTGAAAGTGTGTAACAGATGCATGATTTAAATGTGTGATAAAAGGTTACTTCCAAATATAGCTCCCATGCTCTTTCTGCCTCACACTGTCATTGTATGTGTATGTGAGTATGTGTGTCCCTGCATATGAACATTACACCAGTAACCCAGCAAGCCCACTCCCATTGCGGCACATCATCATGCCTAACACACACCTCCCTCCACTATGGTGTCCCGTTGAGGATACACACACATGGCGTGGATTCCATTTTGTAGACGCCATCTGTCTGCTTGTGAGTGTTTGCGTGTGTGTGTGTGTGTGTGTTGCTGGTGGTTAAGTAAAATGTGACATGTGGTAGGTTCATGTTGGTGAATTGTTAGGTCTGGGGTCCATTAAATGATTTCAAGAATGAGACACAATTAAAATGAGGGAATAGTTTGACAAAGAATTCACGCAGTGTTCAGTTAGTGCACGGAGATGATGGGAGCATAGATTGTCTGTGACGCCACTCGTAGGTTTAAGAAGGGATGTTTTAAAGCTCTGAGTTGGGTTTACTTGCTGTTGTTTTTGGCAGTTAATGAGAAAAAAAATTCCACCTTTGTGAAACTGGATGGATAATTTCGGTGATAAAAGCATGATGCTAGTGCCATAATATCATGTTTTTTGCTATATATCTTACCCTTTCTTTTTTCTGAACTTGGCAGAAGCATCACAAGAGGAAATTAACTGAACAAGCATTTGACTTCCCATGATCATACTCACATAACAATATTTGCTGATATGACTTTTGGGCTACATATAATACCATACCTATCATACCATGCCCATAGTTTGGAAAAGCAGGCCAGTGTACTGATACAGAAGCTAAGCAATGTATTGCTGTGGAGGGATCAGCAATAAAGCATGTTTTAGTCACCTAAAAAAATCATTATTAAATTAAGTGGACACTCTATTTAGAGTATGTTTACAGCTTTACCTTGTCACTAGACATCGACTTCCAACAGGGCACTAAAGTGTTGTTGTGTGACTTTGGCTTTTAAAAGGGTTAGATTGGATTCACTAAAGTTACCCAATAACACAAACAAACTGATTGATCGAGGCAGCAGTGCACCAGCATCTCCTGTTTTTAACTAGCTTAAATGATGAATGTTTTTGTCAGTGGAGTCCGGTGGCTTTGACGAAAGCATTGATGAGTGAAAATGCAGCTAACTCAAAGTCTGGCAGCCTTATCTGAATTATCTTGGACCCGATTATTCTGCCATTAATTTACATGAGTTCTCTGAACCTGAATGTATGTATTACTTTAGGTGGGAGTTTTTTTGTTTGTTTGTTTTGTTTTGTTTTTGTTTAAGTGGCTAAAATGTGTTTTGCTGCTGCTCCCATCCATACTGATCCATATGGGCCATACTGACTGCCATCCACTGTGGGTAATACACTGACTGTGGATAAGTACCTTATACAAACCCACTTAAAAAAGACCCAAATGTAATGAACAAAAAATTGAAACAAACAAAACAAAACAAAAACACTTGCAGATATTTAACTGAAAAAAAGCTTGACTCAGTAAGCTGTTACCCTTACTGTAATGATTAAAGCAGCACTGACAGTAAAAAATAACCAATTCATCATTCTCAGGGAAACTGCAAATAGACCCAACAACATAAATACAAGTGACAGAGAATAAAACGCAATGCTGCATTTGACATCAAAAGGCACAACTACACTGTGACATGTGTAAAACCTAATTGTGACTGACAGCGCTTAGCACCTTACTGACAATCGCTATACAAGTCATACCTGACATTTATTAATCAAGTGATCAGAACTGTTCTGCAAATAAACCAGCCATTGAATTAATACACAGCATGTCTGGGCTGCAAGATTGTCTCCCCTTCCTCTGTTCAAAATCATACACTGCTTTATTTTTCAAAACCAAGGCTAATTCATTACATAAATGATATTGAAAAGCCTGCAGTCATCATGCTGTTGTTTTGGCAGGAACAGTACTCTGACTCGGTGGTTCTGGCCTCCTGGGCTCAACCTTAGTTTTGGGATCCTCGCCAGGAAGAAACATCCGTTCACAGTGTCCCCCCCCCTAGATTTGATGAGATGAAGTTATATTGTGTTTTATTATCAAACCAACTGCAAAAATGTGACTGAAGTTAATCAAACGTATCATCAGGAGTCAAATTAAAGTCAGAAAGTGCAACAGGAAATCTGCTTCATGCAAAATCTCCACATTCTCAGAAAAATGTCAACTGGCTATCTCCCTCGTTAGATTTTTCACATTTAACGGCTTGTGTGCTACTGTTGGAACCATTTGAGTTTCTCAAGATGCTTTGCACTATGTTGCATCACGTCTTGCCTCGGGAGAGCTCCACAGAGACCAATTTAACCAGTGCTGATTTGCTCTACAATCTATCAGTTTTCTGCATATTTTCATTTAGCTGGAGTTAATGTCCTGCTCTGTTTCTGGAAGAAGCCCTGGCAATTTAACCTTGTTTATTGGTAAATTATAATCTGCATGTTGTCCGTGTTTTGCTTCATCCCCGACTGATATTGAATGATTCCACCTATAACGGATTTAATGAAAGCTGTTATATTTGCTGTTCTGAACACCCAGCAGCCTGTTAATCTCTTCTGAGAAAAATACTCTGGCGTCAAGGAAGTGAAGCTTCGTATTCTTCATCTCCACATTTTAGCATCTGGCCAATTAATTGTTTTCAAATTACATTCTATTATTAACAGATTATGGTCATTTGGTGTAATAGGATGGTAAAAGAGTATGCTGTCTTATAGCCAGAAAAGGGGAGCTGGATAGGAAGGATAAGTTATTGAGCAGACACAGAAAAAAAGCTTTTGGAAAAAAGAATATTTTTAGGGTGATTAAAAAAAGTGTTATGTTCCCTTAGATCCTGCTGGCTGCTTGACTTAAGATATGACTAGAGCTTTTTTATGCCTGGATGCTGCTTTTTGAATGAAGTGAAGTGAAATCTGTCTCTCACATTGGTTAAGTCATTATTTTCTGCTTTTATTAGCTTTTAGTTATTATCACTGAATGGGGCCCTGACTGTGCTTATTACTTGCCTACACAATGCATTTTTCTTCTTTTTCTAACCAAAAATTATAGACTCCCACCTGTGATGATGCATGCAGGCATGATTTAAATGTGTTTGATATTATTGTTTTACATATTCAATAGTTCAGTGATGTTTCTATTATTTCTCATGGGCACATAGCGTTAGGTTGGGACATTAGAGATGTATAGCAATGATATAATAGTTGTGAAATAATGTAATAATTTAGCTCCTAAAAACTGCTATGATTATTGCCGGTGTGAGGTCATGATAAGATAAGGACTTTATCGTAATTATCAGGACTTTTCAGCTTGGACTGAGAAATTGGTGCTTTTAGATATTTGTTTTTCCCTGAAAAGGAATTAAATATATATTTACATGAATGAGGACAAGTATATTTAAGGCTCAGTGTGCAGATTTAAGGCTATATATTGCATAAATCAGATATAATTAAGCGTGCTTTCTTTAGTGTTAATTACATGGAAATGAAAATTGTCATGTTTTTGGTATGTTAGATTTATATCTACATGGTGAGTGGGTCCTCATCAGCAGAGTCTCCCATAACTAGCAGCGTGGGAAAACCAATGTTAATGTGCAACTGCCGCATTCAGTGTTTTAACCAGTTAAAGTCACCCTGTCCATTTGTCTCTAAAAAGAAAGAAGTTTAAGCTGTTTGCAATCTGATATCCCTACCACTAGATGCCACTAAAGCCCCCAAAATCCAACACACTGTTCCTTTAAGCAGTTTAATAATTCGCTCATGTATATCTAAGCATGATATCATAATCTCCGTTCTGTAATTCGTTTTTACTTAGTAGGTGACAGAAAGGTGAGTAATTGTAACAGGTGGTGAAATCATTATTTGGTTATGGGGACACGTTCAGCTTGTACAGTATACACACAGCATCACACTTTGCATTTAAAACTACAGAGAGCCTTATACAGGCAAATAACAGCATGGTTCAGCATCCCAGACAAACACACTCACTTCATAATACTCTAGCATGTGTGTGCATGTTTGTTTTCACTCTGCATGCATAGGGGTTAAGTGGAGCTAATATGATGTATAAACCCCTCTCCAGGGATGACTCATGCTAGAAAATGTGTGTGTGCACTTTGTGTGGTTTGTTCTCACAGCGGACCCCAGTCTGGCGGTATGATTTAGAAATATTTGTTGTTTTCAAGTTTGTTGGCATTTTAATTGTCATAACATGTAAAAAACAGTCTTTTTTAACATACAGCTGACACTGACTTGGTACTTCTTAAATCTTAAAGTGTTTCATAACTTATGTCATTATCGGTAATATTTTCAATGCCATTTCAGGATTCATATTTGAGGCCATCGCTGTCTTAACCATTTTCATCTTTGTCCTTACAGTTCCTCTTTCACATTTCCAAAAACCCTTGCTCTTTCCAAATGTTGTGGAACCGCGCTGTGTTCATCCCTCTTCCAGTTTGTTGCATGCGAGCCGAAAGCATCAACAAACCACTCGAGTTATCAAGGATTTCACAACTGATGGAGGGTTTCCGTTTGCAGATTTGAAAGGAGCAAGGGCTTTTTTCAGAGCCAAGGGGGTAATGTATTCTGTCCTCTAGACTGCCGGTTATTCTCCAGACTCCTTTTCTTTGCTGGAGTTTGAGTGCACTTCATTGGCCTTTTCAGTGAGCTGAAAACTTTACTTCCGCTAATATGCTCTCACTAAGCTTGACTACCATTGTGTTTATTGACTGCACATATTCTCAACACTTTCACTCCCTCTGACACTTAGAGAAGTTGCTTTTAAAGTAATTTTGTGTAGGTGTTCAGCACGTCCTAATAGACTTCTCTGCCTCGTCGTCCATCTCTGCCACTCCTGTTCTCTCCCCTTTATTGACACCTTGTCTATTGCTGTGGTTGACAGCTGTGTTTTGCAGCTGGGATAAATTAACTCCGTCTCAGGGTCAGAATGATGGGGATGAAATGAATCCTCCCACACGCCCACAACTATCAAAAACAGCCGCCGATGTTTCTCCTGTAATTCTAGCATGACACAAACGAGGAAAAACAAATACATTCCAGCTGACAAAAATTGGGAAATGATCAATAATAGTTGGA
The DNA here is from genome assembly GCF_026936395.1 of Plectropomus leopardus. Taxonomy (NCBI): domain Eukaryota; kingdom Metazoa; phylum Chordata; class Actinopteri; order Perciformes; family Serranidae; genus Plectropomus; species Plectropomus leopardus. The sequence continues at coordinate 10,964,093 of NC_142196.1, forward strand.
AAAGGTTTCATAGGATTGTGGCGCCTGAAATCTATGACACAGTAGACCATGTAAACCTTCAATGTGCGTAAAAGAAATTGGAAATTGTGAGGTTTCTCGCTGCTGTAACGACATAATGCGTTCTCTTTCTGCTGTGGCGACGGCTGACGCTGAAATGACACTGTCATACCACCTTACAGTTAGAACTTTGACAGCGCATTCAGAGTGTGGATGTGCTGGTTCAAAGCTTTTTGTGCTTTTGAACCTATCTGCCGGCCCCTCTGCCAGCGGTTTTCAGGCTGAAAATTGGGTTCGGTGGCTCTTTTGCTCTGTGTGTGTCCTCAGTGTCCTTCAACATTTGTCTCTTTCACTGTGCCAGTGTGGAAACAGATCATTTAGCCAGCGGGCATACATTCTGGACTCTGTGTGTAAACTGTGTGTGTGTCCGGGCTTATTGCACATGTGTATTGTACTGTACTACTGGCTGTGTATGGGCCTGTGTCTGCCTTCTTCTTTGTGTGTGTTAAAGTGTGTGGATAAGTACACTGTAATCTAAGCAATGGTTGTCTGTTAGGTAGGCAGGAAATCGCCCAGCTCTGCCAGTAAACACACTCAGCAGGAAAGAAGGGGAGACATGGATGCTTTTTACACACACATGCACACACATAGACACAGATATTGGATTACACTGTGAAGCCAAACCTGCCTTACTGCAGTGAAGCAGATTTCCAGCAGTCGTTCATTCAGCAGAGAGCACTGCTGTGTATATCCCAGTCTTGCAGTGTGTTTCTGTAGCCTTCAGAATAACCCGATTCATTCCCAAATGCCAGGTGCAGCTTTAATGTAAGAGTCACATTCCTGATGACAACTTGTGGCTTTTAGATGAAGCTAAAAGCTGCCAAGGTGACTAGTAACGATTTTTATGCTAGCTTGAGTGGGAGGTGTGTCACGGTAGTAGTATCCCTTTGCCGTTTACTCACTGACAGCATCTGTGGGAGACTCGGGTAGAAAAGGGTGGTGTTGAGCTGCCTCACCCTGGCTGTGGCTGGGGAAGAATTATTAGTTGGCCCGAAGGCTGTTGTGCTCCTTGGCTGTGTAGTGTGTGTGTGTGTGTGTGTGTGTGTGTGTGTGCGTGTGTGCACAAGCTTGAGTTTGTGTCTGCCAGTGGTGCTGCAATGTTCCATTTAGTCAACATCACCCAGCCAGCACCCCCACTGTACTGTCACCATCATCATAACTGGCAGCTGGCAGGCTACATGCTACTGCAGCTGCCATGCTTTGGGCCAAAGAGAGAGGGAGCAGGAAGAGAGAGAATGAGCATAAGCGATGAGATGAAACATGAAAATCGTGCAAAAATACGTGTGTGTATGAGAGAGGGTGGGGTGAGAGGAGGTAAGAAGATGTGGGGTGAGAGAGAGAACGAAGGGCACACAGAAGTGGCAACAATTTGGAGAATTTGTTGGTAGATAAATTAAATGAGAAAGAGAAAGAAAAAAGTGGAAGAGAGGGCATGAGAGAGAGAGAGAAAAAGAGTGAGAGCTGAGTTTCAGTGGCAGCCATCCAACACCCAGCTCTCTGAGACAACTACCAAACCAGACTTGCCAATTACCGTTTGAAGGTCAATCAGTGAAAGTGGAATCACAGTACAATGCTGTTTGTACACTCTCTGTGCAGGGGATAAATGATCCAATACAAACACTCTAAGACTTCTGGGAAGCTCACCAAAAAAAAAAAAAAAACACACAAAAACTTTCTCAGGGAAAAACAGCCACGGAGTGAAAACTTTTCAATCAGAGCTGATAAAGGATAAGTGTGTGAACACACAGCTTTTCAGAAATAATTCCTCTTCCATTGCTGTGTGTTCTGATAATTAGGGTTATTAATTGGTCGGTTCATTACGATACGATTTTATGTCGATTCTTTGCACCGCAATACAGCATTTGCCAATATCACAACATCTGCCATGATACAATTTCGATTTGATCAATTCAGGGCCTTGTGAACTATATTTAAGCAATATCCCTGTGATATTGATTTGAACTGTTGCCTAGCAAGACATAAACATAATCCTGTACACTGGCTTGCTACTTTGTGTTAACTAGGTCTACATGTTATGTGCAGACTGGCTTCTTAGTATCATGTTCCATGATGAGTACCACATGGGGTATGCTAAGGCAGCTAAGCTAAAAACAGCGCTGTAACAGCTCAACTTGTGCACAGAGAAGCACTCACTGCGGCTTATTGAAGAATGCCGCTGCAACCAATGTAACCAAGCGTCCTGGATAACTCACTAAACAATAAATGGGACAAAAGGTAGTGTAGCAGCTTCAACAGCAACTGCTGTCCTTTTCATTTTCCTTGACCAAAACTCCCATTCTGTGACTGTGACACAGAATCTCAAAATAAATAAAGGTAATGATATGGCTAGATGTTTTAACTTTGTATCATTGATATTGAATCATATATTGATAAAGATCGAGGGATCGTTAAACCCCTACTGATAATTAAAGCTATATGTCCTGGACATGCACTTTGCCTCTGCAGTGGAGAGCTGCAGGTGCCACCTTCCCAGCAGCCAGGACTTTGGGGATATCCCATCAGGTGTGCAGGAGCTTTGCCTAAGTCAATGAATGTGCTCAGTATTGATTCCTCACTCTATGACCAGAGTAACAACTATAGCCAATCTTTCTAACACAGCACCGGCATTTTCATTTTTTGGTTGTTGTATTGGCAACGCACTCTGAAACCTGACTTTTTATTTGAATTTATCAAGCAATATACCTCATCAAATGTCAACATTTGAAAGTGCTTTGCTTTGCATGAGTGCACTGTATGCCAACCACTGTGACACTTCCTCCTTGCAGCCGCACAACAATGATTTTCTTTTTCTCTGAAATGAGGTGTAAGGAGCTAGATAAATCAAGAAGAGTGTGAAAACAATGAGATGGAAAGAAATCATTTCTGTGTTACTCTGATACACCTAGCCCTCTCAGCTGTTATCGATGTTGTTCTGGGGTATGATCACTTCAGTCATAAACTGAAGGCAAATAAAGTAAATGCACTCTCTTAGTAGTGACGGTTTGTTTTGAGAGATTATGCTCTACCTGTTCCGTGATGGGAGTTTGGCAAGAGCAACTACAAATATGTGAAAACTGGGTCAAAAGTCTGCAGCCTGCCAAGGTTTCCCTGATGATGCTCCAACAGGCCTAGACTCAATATTAATGTGTTCATTTGTTATGTGTCCGCCGTCCCCTCCCAGAGTTATACCTGGTCATTTCTGAATGATACAGAATCCTGTAGAACCAGGAAGAACAATGACATTGTTAGACAAGACATCTAATGAGCCGTGAAATCAATATGTACAATCCTGCCTCACCCGGGGCATGCTGGGTAATGGAGTGTCAGGAGCGCTTTGGAGCTGTTTTAATCACAGAGACCTTGGATTATCCACTCGTAAACAGGCTGGTAACTGCCAAAATACCGCAACCCCCTGAGATGTGTGTGTGTGTGCTTGTGTATGTGCATCTGTGATTACTTTTTACATAATTGAAGTAAACTGTGCGTCCATATGCCCGTGCCGGCACGAAACAAAAAGTGCATTTGTGCACCTCTGCATGAATTTAGTGTGAGAGGGACTCTGAGACCCTTATAATATCTGTGTGATCATGGCTCCGCTGTAAGGATCACAACGCCCCCCATCTGCTCCCTCCACTTATTTCTTCTCCCTGGTCCGAGTTCTGTTTCATTAGCCTTTGACGCTGTGACAGAGCCCATCGCTGATCCTGCATGTGAAGTAAGAGCTCTTCCTGCTAATCACTTAGCCTGCACCCTCCTCCATCCCCACCACAAAGTCCCACTACCATCTGCATGCTAATGCTACCTGAGCTTCGAATCTAGCTCTGGCTCGCATTTGCCTGCATGCTGATGAACTTGTTAGCAATATCTTGAATGCTAATATTGTGAGCCAAAGGACTAATGTGCATCCTGCATGCTAATGATATATTGAATTGGAATACCTACAGGTAGCAGTGTAACTTTAGCACTGACATTTTGCAGATAGCCTTTGTTAACTCTCATTCCTTGAGCTGTAATGATCGGTTGGATGGCTGCCAACAAGCAAAACTTTTTTTCAGGATGATTCTGTAACCTCAGCTCATGTAGTAAACAGTGTAAGATTGACTTAAAATCAGTTTCACTTTGTCAATATTCATTTATCCTTTGTTATTTCTCTGCCTGTCTGTGCTGTGAGGTGCTCTCCAGGGCTCAGCTGGTCTAATGCGTTGTGTCGGGGAGAGCTAGCACCCTGGGGCTACAAGTGGGGCTTGGAAAAACTGCACGTTGATGTGTGAAAAAAGCATCGATTAATTGAACGTATCTGTCAGAGCCCTTTGTTTACAGGCAGAGCTAAGCGTCGGGGTCAGACACCGAGGGAGATGTTCCTGCTGGATAGGAGTGAAGAAACATTGTTGCTAAGTCCTTCAGTTGCTCCATCGTCCTCTCCCCATTACACAAAACCAGTGCAGACACAGCAGTTGCTGTTGAGTGGGTGTTTGAAGGGTACCTTTCCTATGCAGGCTCCACATGGCTTTCACTTTTCAAGCTCCATTGTTTTCACCAGTTTTGTGTGGGTTACTACTTCACTGAAGCTGCTCACTCTGTTGACTCCCACTCTGCCTTTAAAATCGCACTGTGCTAATGATACCATGTTATTTATATCCCTTAAACAACTACGGCTCCTCTTTTTTTAGCAGCCTGGAATCATTTTAACTTTACTCTGTGTACTAGGATCCAAAGATTGACTTGTTCTTTACACTTGGTGCCACTTCATCTGGTCCTGTAGTCTGGCTGACATGATTAGAAAACATGAGACGGCCCCATGTGGTTAAGCTTTATCCCTATTTGAGAGGAAATAGGCCTTTCATTCTCCCTGAGTCCCTATCGATCTGAAAATGAGAAAATGGAAAGATTACTCTGTGATGGAAAGCGCCATTAAAGAGCTGGGGAGGCAAAGAGCTCACAAAATACCCAAGTATTTATCAGTTCACTGGCATTTTTTTACCTTATTTATCCAGAGAATGCTTGCTGTTTGTACATGCTCATGTGAACTTTGCTCCGTTATACAGTTACTGTTTTTCAATCCCGCTGCTGGATCCTTCAAAGCCCAAAGTTTTCGAGTATAGAGCAAATATGTCATAATGAGCAGATGAGGACTGAGAGATGTGGCTAAATTTAACCTGAATTTGGAGGAGATAAAATCCCCTGTGCAGACACATCATGGAACTGTTTCATATTTATTTAAGTATTTGCAGTTAGATTGTTAGTAACCGGAAAATAAATCACGTGATTTAGACCATTAATTACAAAGCCACTGAAGGGTGTAAATAATGTTGAAAATGTTATGTTACACCGTGGGCTTGTTCTCAGTCACAGGACATTCCAGAAAAAAATGAGAGTAAGATGAATATATTTACCATTAACCTTGTACAGTATTTGTCATCAATCATCTCATGAAACATCATTTATATTGCAATCTGGGGTATCATTAATTCGCCCCACTTTTCCAGTGGTATTTACCCATTTGGCTATTAAAAGGAACAGTTAACCCCAATTTAAGAAATACACACTTTTCCTCTCACCTTACCTTATCATTCTAGATTGTTTTGGTGTGAGTTGCTGAGTGTTTGAGATATCAGCTGTAGAGATGTCTGCTTTCTCTCCAATATAATGAAACTAGATGGCACACGGCTCAAGAATAAGAACCAAATAAATAAATAAAACACAACAGCAATGTCTCTTTCTAGAAATCATGACCCAATTACTCAAGACAATCCACAGACCTTCAGTTCATGGAGCAACTTTATTCTTTCAGGTTCAGCCTGGCTTTTATAGGTCTTATGAAGGACCCAGTTTTTGAGCCTTGTCCTTCACAAATCACCTCCTGAATTGGGACACAGAGTCACACCTGGGAGCTCTGCAGTACAAGCAGTCATCTACTGTTGGGCACTGAGCAGGTCCAATGGGATAAATGGGGGTCAAGTGCCTTGCTTAAGGGCACCTCTGTGATAATTGTTGAGGGAGCGTTGAGTGTTACTCATTTGTTTTCTTCTGTCAAACCTGGCTTTGCTAACCCTTTGTCCACTACTGTGCTGGCTTTGAACTGACTGAATTTACTATAGAAGACACACTTTAGGGAATGTATGATCCTGCCTGTTGATCCACAATCCAATTTTATTGACAGACAATTTAAATCCAGGCCTATAATCCTGTTGTATAAGGTGCACTGTCCAGTCAGTTAGTCTTGCATTAAGCCTTGAGGACAGACTAATGCCGACCTTACACCAAACAACTTTCAATTTCACTGTCATAGAAAGACAACCGATGTAGAAAAGAAATCACGAGAGTTTTGTTCCACACTTGGCAACTCACACAAAGACAGCCTAGATTGATAATTGGCACCACAGGTAAGAGGAAAAGTATGTATTTTTTTATATGGGGTTAACTGTTCCTTTTAATAGCTCAAAGGGTAAATACCACTGGGAGAGTGGGACAAAATTAATGATACAGCAGATTACAATATGAGTTGTTTTTTATAAGATGATTGATTACAAATACTGTACAAGGTTAATGGTAAATATATTCATATAACTCTCATTTTTCTGGAATGTTCTGTGATTCAGAACAAGTCAAGGGTGTTGACAATAACATTGTCAACATTATTTACACCCTTCAGTGGCTTTGTAATGAATAGTCTAAATCGCGTGATATATTTGCTGGTTACTAATGATCTAACTGCAAATACCTGGTAACAAACATATTTCAGCTAATAAGCCTGAAATGCGTTTGTGTCCATGATTGCTGTGAAAAAAAAGTGCCAAAGGGAATTTCTCTTTTCTGATTTTTGTCTACCATGCACCTTTTTGATGCTGTCAAATATTTTCGGAGCTGTGCGCACTGCATATTGTTTTTCAGCATTAACAGCTCTCATCCCTGCTTTTAATCTTGCTGTCTTCTACATAGATGCTCTGTATACATTTTGGTTGTTGGAAAAAAAAAAGGTATAGGCACACATTGTTGAAAGGAGTTGTATTCTCTGCAGGAGTATATCTCTTACACTAGTAGAGTTGGTTTTATGACTCATACACATGCCCATATTCCTGGCATATTATATAGCATTATGTCCCCAGCATATGATGTATGTCTTTGTGCCTCCTATATGGAACATTACATCTCCATATGCTGCTCTGCGAAGTTTATTTTTGACTTCAGTTATCTCCGCAGTCACATTTGGTGTAATATGTCACCGCACTACACTGCACAGCGCAGCAGGAAAGCTCAGCTAACAGCCTTGCACGGTACCGTAGCCTTCTCCCCTTGGCATTCTAAATAGATAAATTATGATCACACTCCTCTGCAGTTGTCTGGCCGCCAGGGTTGACATATACACTGTAAAGAGACTGGCTAATGAAGAATGGCTCTGTCATTGGAGTTGTCTCGGAAATAAGGGAGATCACTCCATCTCTCTTTCTCTCTTCCTTTCTCTCAGTCTTTCCTGTTGTTTTCTCACGCTTTCTCCCTTTATTCCCTTATTGCTCCATTGCACCTCCACCCATCATTCATTCCTGTGTTTCATTCTCTCATTGCACTCTGTCTGTATGGAATAAATGAGGTTTTGGTGTTGCAAATGCATCATACCCCTGCAACCCCCTCCGCCTCCGCCTGCCCATGGTGCTTTGCGGCAGCTGGAGATGTGCATCTAACCATCTCTAATGAGCTCGCTTGCGTTCGTCACTGTCGTTGTTGTTGTTGTTTATGGTGAAGTAATTTGTGGTTGCCATAGAAATTGTCTCTGCTAAATGTGCCCATCATTACTATGTGCTTAAATCCATCATTGCCAGTAGCCCGGAGGCGGGCAGGCGAATGAAATTTGATTAATATGATTTGATATCATTTTTCCATTAGTGTCTGAGGAAAGTGGGTATTGTGTGTCTGTTGTTTCTGTTCGTATACATTATGTTTCAAACTAACATTTAGTCTTAAGGAGCTGGTTCAGGTTTTTTGAAGTGCGGTTGTATGGGGTACATATCCATAGACAGTATTACATACAGTAGATGTCCTCAGTTTTAAGAAGCAGGCTGGATTATGATGTATATCTACTGTTGAGGAGGGGTCGGCAACAAATCGTATTTTAGCCACCTAAAAAAGTCCCACCTTAAAAAAATCACTATCAATGTAAGTGGACACTATATTGGGATTATTTTCACTGCTTCACCTCAAATATCGATTTCCAAAGGGAACTCTTCAAAGCCAGATTCCATTGAGAAAAACAGTGATTTGACATTGCTGAACACAAGAGCTGCTGGTCTACTGCTGCCTTGATCAGTTAGTTAATTTGTGTTATTGTGTGACTTTGGTGTTTAACAGGGTTAGGTTGGAATCACTTAAGTCACACAATAACACAAAATAACTAGCTGAACGAAGCTACCAAAACCAAAATATTGCTATTCAAGTGTCATCACGGAAGATAATGCGATTCAGTTTCACTTATTTCAATGATTTTAATATGGCTGCCACCAAATATCCCCACACATTTATCCATACATTTATCCAACTTGGCATACAAAGAGACAGAAGGAGATTCTTATGCACTACACTGATTAACAGGATTAAAAGAATTGCCAAGATGGGCATTTTCCAAAGGGTGCGGTTCACTTCCCTGCTCCTCTCTTCTGTTAGTGATCAACTAAATTTTGACAAGCCGTGTCATCATACAGGGATTCCCTTTGAACTCTTTTTCGGGACTGATTCTTGAATATTTTAGCAGTGGTAGGGGGTGAAACCTCATTTGCTATTTTTTCCTCTTCTCTCCTAGCACCTTTGGGGTGGAAATGTCATATTGTCAGTGGGAAATGCCCATGGTAGCAGCTCTACTCACTCTGGCCTAAATGTAAATGTCAGTAGAGATGTTCTTAAAAAAATGTCTCACTCACTTCATTTTCTGTCTCCTTCCCTTCTCTTGGGTATCTCTGATTCTTTCCCATCTTCTCAGCTGTACTCTTTTAACCCTCTCCTGGCTACTCCTGCCCTTCATTGCCCCTATGTTGTTTCTTCCTTTCATCCCTCCATTGCTTTCTACCACTTTTTTCCAGACTCAATTCCATATTGTCTTTTGTTTCCCTTTCTGTCATTTATTCTCCCAGTTTTTTTTCTTGTCTTCTATTTAGCATCTGCACCCTCCAGTTCCAATCCTGACTTTTTAAACCTCTCTACCTTTTATCTTTCTCTCCCTTGTCTACCTCCTCTCTATCTCATCCCTCCCCTCGTCGCTCTCCATCTGTCTTATGTCTCTGTGGTACAAGTCTGCTTGAGTGGGCTGCCAGTAACTTGTCTGTCATCTGTCAGTTTTGTTGCTTTTTCCCCCTCATCTTAACCTCATTTCTATTTCTTCTTCTTATTTGCTTGATTTTGCCCCATGCTGTGGAGTGGGTTTCTGAAACTTTGCTGTACTTGTTTCCATGACCTTATCAGATTCCCAACCATCCTCTGCCACTTTCTCGTCTTTTCTTGTCTGTTTTTTCCCACGCACTTCCTTCTTCCCATTCTCTTTTCATCTGTCTCAGTCTGCTATCTTTTTTGGGCTCTCTTTGTTACATTTCATCAGTCTCTTTCTTCGCTTTTTCTCTCTCCTGCGCTCTCTGCAGGGCTTTTCCATCATTTTTACTTTCCCCCTTTTGGTTCCCCTCCCTCCCTCAGGTGGCTTGGCTCAGACCAACTTTGCTCCCTCACCTCCATTGCGATATGGGGTGTAAAGGCTAACACAACCTTCCTGTCAGGGGAGATTTATTCCCTCACCTTTTGGAGCACTTGATCAGGGTCTGCGTGCATCTGTAATCTGCCTTGCAAAGGTGAGGCATTCACCCCGCACCAGCCTGCTTTGGCCCTCCCGGATGGATGGCTGGCTGGCTGGGGACCGGGTCTGTCAACGCGGCATTAAACATTTAAAACTCGGTCTGCAGATCACTCAAAGCATAGCAATGGAGCCAGCAGCCTTGGGTCTGGAAACCACAGAGGGAAGTAGACAAGGCAAAGAGAGAACAAGGGAGAGAGAGCTAGACTGTCAGGGGATCTTGATAGAGAGAGAAGAAAATCTCTTCCTGTCACTTTCTGGGAGACATTGGGACATAAGATTCAGTAGCTATCACTGTAAAGGAGGCTCACAGAGCGGAGACAATACCCTCTCCTGCTGCTCTGGGCTAAGCCAAACCAACAGGTGTGACTGTGTATTGAGGCGATTCCTTTGTTTCCATCTCAATAATCCAAAGAGTTGAATATCTCAGTAACAAAATGCAAAGATGTGTCTTCCAGGTGCTACTTGTTGCCTTGTTGTCAGAGGGTGTCCCCTGGCTTTTCATGGATAAAGACCGAAATCTGTCCTTAAAATAGAATGGACTGTTTAATAATCTTCCCGTTACCCAGTAGGCCAGATTCAATCCAAGAGGAGGAAATGTGACAACATGGCAGCATTGCTGGTGCTGAGCCAGATAAGCTTGACATGCGCTGCTGCCAGAGCCAATCACAGCAAAATTACATGAGAGAGAAATGAGTCAAGTGAATAAAAATTAGGTATTTAAAAGGAGCAAGAGACCCCTGCTTAACCAAATCACACTAATGGCAATGGCTCTGGACAGTATTAGAATAAGAGAGTCACTGGCTACATTTACATGCACACTGATGTTCCACTGTTATTCAGAATATGACAATATTATGAACTTGATGAGGGTAATAGAAACAGCATCCCATGTTTGGATATTCTGAATTAGTTCTTTTTCTGAATTTAGCATTTTTTGATTAAGATGTGGGATATGCCGGTATAATCTGGGTTTTAAATGCATTACTTGGGCATTCAGAATATATATCTCAGCTGGGGTTTTTACTGCATTTTGTCACCAAGCGGCAACCTTAGAGGCTGGAACAAAAAAATGCTTTGGGTCTCTATAGCTAATTATAACATTGATGACAACTGCTCATGGGGTGATTTTTTTCATAACTCACCCATATACATTTATTAAGTTCCAAAGCTGCACAAATTTAAGGACTAGCCATGTCCATTATTTATACAGTCTATATTTGCGACAGCCTCTTGTCTGTTTACATTTGGCTCTGTGCATTGTCATTCAAACACTGTGCACACAGCAACTAGCCAACGGTTTGCAAGACTACAGGAACATGCCCAAAAAATGCCCACATTTTTGTGGCTAGAAGGAGAAACACTCCTACTTTTAAAAATGATTATTTGGATATCAATAGGCTGTGTCTGCACGGTCACACAAGTCTGCCACTGGTATGAAAAATCCTGTTGTGATGCCAAGAGGCAAAATTATAGCAGGTCCAGCTTTTTCACTTCTATAATTTGAGGTTATACATGACATGTTTGGGCGCGTTAATCAGAGTATTCACAGCTGCATGTAAACAGGAGGTTTGTGCAGGTCTGTGAATGCAGTGCATGCAGAGCTCTCCATGATTTCTTTCTCCCTCAGCAGCAGTTTGTGACTTGCAGGTTGGATAACTGATCCATTGATCCATTCAGAGCTGATATGATCAGGTCAGATAGATGGATGAGAGGAGCAGCTGCTGCGAGTGGCTGCAAAATTTTAGACCTAGCAGAATGATCAGTTATGTTTCACTTCTAGTGCACCTGGCATTTTACTGCTGTATATATACCAAATGGTTCATATATTTCAACAGCGCTCATAATGAACAGTCCAGCTCCAAAAATAGAAAGTCTGTTTGTGGTGGCAGATATTTTGATTGTGGTGGGCTGCAACAAATACATGAATGTGTGTGAAACCCTTAGTTTATTGGGCATATTGTTTTTTGGGGAATAAGGGCAAAAACCGTAATAATGTGTACATGTAAACCTACTGGGTCTTTAGGTTTATTTTTTGCCAGGATGCACATTTCATAAATGTGTCATTTTCTTCCAAAAGAGTCCTCAAGTAGGTTTCTGTCAACAAGTGTCCTCCCACAGCTGTGCTACGCAAACAACCAGTCCTGGTAAGGACAAGCAGCTCTGTGTGTTAATTGGCCATTAGTGCTGCCCACGACTGATGATCTCAACAAGCTGTTAAAAATTATGGCTGCACTATCACGCAGCTGCCTCTCAGGTCAGATGGTTCTGGTTGACAGGTGGCACTACATCGCAAACATTTCTCTCATTTTGTTGGTGTTTTGCAAATCATGCAGAATAAAGGGGCTTTTTAGTCAAATGGCAGACTTTGCTGATGACGCAGCTGTAATTGGAGGTCTGTCACTAATCAGTCAATGATAATTAACTCCAACCTATGATTTCTGCTGACATTTGATCATTGAAACAGCCAATTACTGCACATTTAGGAAGCAGAGCCATCACTAGCGTACACATTTGTGACCACATGTATGCGAACGTGCATTCGGGTGCACAAGAAAAAAAAAGTGTGCAGAAGTGTTTGCTGTGTGGCCAACTGAACAGAGATACTCTTGATCCTAAAACAAGCTGAGGTCTTCTTTCCAGTGGGGATGAGAGAGAAACACTGTAACACTTGAGCTGCGTGTCAGCACTCTTTGCCTCCTCCTCACCTTTCCTCACCTCTCGTCCCATTACATTTCCTCACCTCTGCTCCCACACCTACTCCTCTCCTCTGCATTTCCTTCCTTCGCTACCCTTCTCTACTTTTGTACTGCCTCAGTTGTGTCATGCACAACGGGAATGCCATGCTGCTACATGCCATAAATACAGACAGGGTCATAAAGCATTTTTTTTATTACAACCAGATCATTGCACAAACACAAAGAGAGCTGTAGGGATAATTAGAGGGACACAGCCGAGGAGACAAAAGCAAAAGCCCTTGTGAGAATAGAAGTGAAAGATAACAAAAAAAGGAGTTGAGTATAGAGCAGAATAGGGGCTGAGGCTATGAGAAAGTTGAGAGAAGGACACAGCAGAGCATGTTGTGATAGCTGTGATGTGAGGAGAGATGGCAGGGCAAAGTAGATGGATGGAGAGGGAGAGAGTGAGGAACTGGGGAGGAAGAAATAGGAGAAGAATGACAGAGTGTGACTCAGAAACAGAGATGGGAGAGATGGGGTGGAGGTGCAGACTGAGTGTTTGCCCCATGGGCCTGGCTGGCCAAAGGTAAGCCAGCAGACAGCACAATGTGTCACTCTACATTCTGTCAGCAACATAGCAAGTTATTTCTGGAGGACAGGAGTTTCAACCTAAGTGTTTTTTTTTTTTTTTCTGATGTGTGTGTCAGTGGATGTACTCAGCTACCCACAATGCCCTGCTCCAAAAGCATCTCCCAGAAGGTCTTGTTGACATTTTCGTTCTGCCTTTCAATCATCAGCAGTGAATTTGCTGTGTAAGAATGTTGTATGTGTGTGTGTGTTTGTGTCCAGCAGGGAAATGATCATGCTGACATCTGTGTGTGTGAAAAAGAAAATATGTTGCATGTCATCTCAGCCTCTCTGTCACATCCTAATTGACAGACTTTTATGTCTGTCTATCTGTCTCTCTCTCTCTCTCTCTCTCTCACACACATACACGCGCACACACACATACACACACACACACACACACACACACACACACACACACACACAGTCTACCAGGCTTAGCCCCATTGTTTACATATGGTTAATCCCCGACACATACTCTAGGAGGAAAACCTTCCAGGGACACAGTCGCTCATCTACTGCTGCAAAGCGACATCTGGACTCAAGCGCATTTTATCATCCTATAATTGGCCTCACAAAACAGTAGTAGCTTAGCATTGAAGAAACAATCCACAGGGATTTCTTATTGTTGCTGAGGGAAAACAAGAGCAGAGGAAATAGGTGTGAGGTAGCAAGACGTGTGAAACAGGAGGAAGATCACGAAAGGATCAGTGGACGGATGAAAGGAAATAAGGTTGGTCAGAAGGAAAGGTGGCAGGAAGTAGGCTACCAGAACTCAAACTATAAGGACTTAAGATGGATTGAAAGGTGAAAGTAGTGTGACAGGAATAGAAAGCAGTTCTGGAGGGAAGAAACTACCTGAAGACAGGAGATAGAAGAGTGAATGATGTGTGAAGGAGGCAGGGATGGATTTTGGAAGGAATGACAGACGGAGGAGGCAAAGAAGAAGAGATAGAAGGGAAACCAAGGAAAAAAATAACTGTAACCTAAGCCAAAAAACAAAAACAAAACTAAGCTTTTGGTGGTGATTACAAATTGTTTTTGTTGCATTTGCCGTAGAAATACTCAGTCTCCAAGACATTTCCAGATGGCACATTAAAAGGCAAAGAACATTTTTAATTTTGTAATAGTTGCAACAATCAAGAAGCTTTATCAAGGATATTAGTGGCTGATGAAATATGAAACTTTGGTATTTCAGACAGAATAAATAAGAGAGAAACCTGTACTTTGATGATTGTGGTGGGCTATTCTGTGCAGAGCATAGCAGCAGGTGGCAACTTGATATACATCAGAGCTGGTAAGGGTTTCTGACAGATGAGTGCTCATGCATGACATGCATTTGCAAAGTAATGCAGATGGACGCTTGGAAGGATGGTTCGATCAGTAAATGGAGGGATAACAGAAGTCAAAAGCAGAAACATGCAAGGAATGTAAGGAATTAAGACAAATTGAAATACAGGAAGTAGAGGTGGGGAAAATATTTGATTATGAGATGCATCAGGGTGCTGACATGAATGATTTGGCATTGATTCAGAGATCATATATACATTATTTACATATTAGTTAGCAAGGTGATTTATATAGAACAAAATAGGCTGAACTCAGCTGTGAGGACAGTGCAGCACCCGCACATCTACAGCACGTGCATATGTAAAGTTTGTAGTTCATCTTCACAAAAGGCAGCAATTGCAAGCTTATTCTAATTTAATACCTAAACTGTGTTTCCAACATAATTAGAATCTATGTGTGGCAGTTGATGACGGGGGCGATCAGCAAACATCACTTTTTTAAAAGTTTTGTGTCCCCTCTCTAAATTTGGACACTTTTGCAAGTGCATAAACACAGCATAGGCAGAACTCTTCATGAGTCCTTTTTTCCTCGGCAGCAGTTTGCAAAGTTAGTTATGGAGTGGATAATTGATCAGTTGATGATGCAGAGCTGATAAGATCAGATTGATGGATGAGAAGAGGAGCTGTTGTAGAGATGAGTGACTGCACACTTAAAGACCCAGAACAAGTAACGATTAAGTTTCACTTTCATGGCGTCCGACGTTCTACTGCTCCGTCTGTGCCCAGAGTATGCTCTGCACTCCGAGAGCGTGGTGTAATGCAAAACCAAAGGGTATATTTCAGTAGCACTCTTAATGAACACTCCAGCTCCAAAAATATATAATATAATATATAATGTAATATAAATTTATATAAAATGTCAATGTGAGGCGAACATGAAAGACATTGTAAATATTTTCTACACTGTCACCCAGAGACTGCTGATAACAGAGCAGATCAGCGATCAGCAGTAACATTAACAAACTAGAGCAGCTGATCAACACACACTGCAGCATTAAATAGTTAAAACAACTCATTGTTGAAGAAAATAACTCTATGCTCAGTCTGTTTTCCCTCC
Source organism: Plectropomus leopardus (assembly GCF_026936395.1). Lineage (NCBI taxonomy): Eukaryota > Metazoa > Chordata > Actinopteri > Perciformes > Serranidae > Plectropomus > Plectropomus leopardus. The sequence goes on from NC_142196.1 coordinate 10,979,687, forward strand.
AGAACTCTGCGCCTTGCTGCTCCACTGCTGGCATAATGTAAATAACAACACAATGGAGCACTCCGCCTCCCCCTCGTGCTTTCCTATGAATTACTTTTATGCAGTTAACTTTTTAAAATAAAAAAGCTGCGGACCATTTATTATTCAACAGTACATGAATTGCACTATTTGTGGTGAAATATTACAGTATGCAAACACTGAACACTACGTCTGGATAAATATCCGACAATGTGTTAGTGTAAGCAACTACAGATGGATCCAGTCACTCTGATTCAAAAGCTATAGTACGAAAGCATTTTGGCTTCTGTGAAGTTGAAGGGAATGTGGGACCTGGACAAGAGCCACACTTTAAGCAAGTAAATCCCTCTGTTATTATGGATCATTACAAATACAACACTCGATATTTTAAAAGTAGTTAGTAATGACAAAGTGACAAAAATAAATCATGTATAGAAATCAAATTTGATGCATTGATAATCGTTTTATAATCAAATTGTAATTGAATCGTGAGATGCCTGGAGAGTCCTACCCCAACAGGCAGACAAACGTGTTCTTAAAGGATTGCAGACATGGGATGAATTTTATCTAGCCAATTGCTCTGTTGCATTACCCACAAAGGTATTCTCACACACACACACACACACACACACACACACACACACACACACACACAGAGACACACACACACACAGACACACACATGTTCTTGCACTTACATGCGTCGCTATCCCTTTTTGTCTTCTCTCATGCCTTCTCCCATTGTGGAGCAAATGCTAAAAGCTAAAGTGCTTTCCATCAAGCTTTCAATTAGATAACTGAGGCCCTAAAAGGCTGCTCTTTGCACTGAACACCATCTAACATGAAATCAAAAGTGGGGAAGGAGAATGGGTGGGGTTGGGAGTAATCACATCAGTCAAGTCCTTAATCACTTTTTGCTCTTCAACAGGCATCTTACAGTATATCCATCATCTAGGAACTGTGCCTTTGACCCTTGACCTCATATATATATATATATATATATATATATATATATATATATATATATATATATATATATATATATATATATATATATATATATATATATATATATATATATATATATATAGCAAAGGAATGTAATTTTCTCACACTATTGTGGTAACTTAAAATAGAATATAAGAAATGGAGTGGATTACCTTCTTTGAATATATATTTAAATGTAAAACAGTTATTAATTGGCATTTTCCAATCATTATTGGAGCTCTATTTCTCTCCAAAGCATGCAGAGGTATAGATCCCAGCATAGCACCATGTTTGTAGTGTTAGGCTCTCAATGAACCTGCTTGCATTGAGGTGGATGTCGTGGTCCAGCAGAGGGATCATTATATGGAGTCAGTTTGTACAGTCTAACAGTGTAAGTAGACTATTGCTGTTCTCACTTTTGCAATGCTGCCATTATTGTGTTTATCGAAATTCACCCAAAACAAGTCCAAGTGAATGCAGCTTTTTAATCACTCCAGTTAACAAATGCACAAGCAAGAGACAATAATAATGGAAACACATTTCCTGTATGGCTGTAGCTGCAGCACAGATATTATTGTCTTCTAAAATAACTTCTAGACAATAAACAGAAGTTGCAATGTCTAGTGAAATGTTTTCATTTAAAGAGGTGCCATCGTCTGCTCATTCAAGCACATTTTGTATTCTGTGTGTTAATATATGTGGTGATCAACAAGATCATCTACCTCCCACTGTTCTGCTGCTTTTAAATGTGACAAAAGAAACTGATGATTAGGCAGCTTCACCAGCAGATATGTATGTATAATGTATTCTTAGACCTAATAATATATTCATCCTGTTTGGCCTCGTCTATGCTGTGACAGGATTAAGATTCCACCTCTGGTACCACCTGCATAAATTTTAAAAATGTAAACAAAAAAAACATTAAAGATTTTAAGAGAACAGACCGGGGCACAGTGCAAAAATAAGGTTGTGTATAGTGGGCATGAGTCCTCACGGAATTGTGCAGTCAGAAAACAATGTGGTGTTTTTCTGCTATGGAGTTGTTATGCAATATAAAGTTTATGATGTCCAGAGAGAAGTATTTCCAGGCTGTAGAGGACTGAGCGGGGTCGAATCTAACTATTAGGAGAAGGAGCTGGAGATGCTTTCCCCGAGGGCAGCATAAACAATCATGTGATACTTTGAGCTTGTGGCACAGTGGTAGGCTATAACAGAGTGCTGGGAAAATACGGTCAAATTCTAACAGTAATGTACTGTTTTTCTAACTACAGTAAAACATCGGGAATCTTGATACTTTTTTTGAGCCCCCCCCCAAAAAAACACAGAACACAAGCCTCTTTCACACAAAGATCACTTTATAGGGCAGCTAGAGAGTCCCTTCTCTATGCCTCCACTGGAGCATCATGCTGCTCCAGTGTGTGATTTTAGACAGCATACTGGAACTGCAGAATCAAAAGAGACAGTATGGGTGTGACATGTAACACAAAAACACAAAGACATTTGCCTCTAGTGTGACATAAAACATAGGCATCAATAGCACTTTCTAAACCATGACAGGCATGACATGGAAATAACAATCATTTAAAGTCTCTGTTACATGCTGAGTTGATCTTGTCCTCTGCTTGAAGGGTGAAGAGCTCCTGGGCCTCATTGTTGTCCCAGGTTGTGGACATTTATGGCCACTCTTCTACTTCTTTTAGTCAGCCGCTTACTGCTAACAGCTGCTTTTTGAATGTCCCATGGTTGGTCGCACACAGAACATGTCGTCAAAACGTCACACATTTGCCACCCATCGTCTCGTCCTGCCAGCTGTCCTGTTTAAACAGACACCATTTTGGCAATGTCACTACCTCCTGAGGAGGCTTAAAGGTGAGACAACTCAGTCCCCCCATTCTGTGATTGCACCTTACATACAGAACAGCGAGGCTGCATAACAGTATGATATTCACGCCCTGAACAGCCACTGTAAAAGGAACTACAAACACTCAATATGATTTACGGCAATATCTTCGACTTTACCAGACATTAGCCTAACAGAGGAACAAAAGCCTCATGCAACCATCATTAATAAGTATATTATGCACAGGTAATCTACAGTATCAGACTGTAAACCTCACATTCTACACAATACAATCTGACAAGTTGATTCTACTTTGAAAGAATCTTGGAAAATGCATTGAACAATATAAGTAAATGTAACTATTTGTTTTAATTTATGTTTACTTTATATTTAATTGTTAAATTTACTTAAAATTTAAATATGTTTTCTCAATATTGTATTCTATATCTGTATTCTGCTGGTTGCAAACTCGTCGATCATATTTGTATTTTCTCAAACATGTAAACAAAACAGAACTTGTAGATCTGTCAGAGGTTTACCATAATTTTGTGGTAAAAATGTTACAGTGCAAATATATAATTGCCTTTTCACACATTGTACCTTCCTATGGCGTATTCCTGTCATCTTGCATTTTAAATTTCTTTAAAAGCATCACGGTGAGTCATGCGCAGAGTCTACTCAATCCAAGTATGACATACACACGAAAATGGTGTGTAGTACGTACAAACGTACACGATTAAGCTGAGTCATCTTACAGCTCTCCCCTGGCTAGAGTACGTACACACCCACAACTCACAGTGACATTTCAATAAACCTATCAACGACCTCACTCCAACTATCTCCACCCATTCCATATATCAGCCACATGGGTTTGCAAAGCAATAACCCCGGCACAGAGCACCAGAGTCAACCATCCACTCAAAATAAAACTGATTCATTGCATTGCCTTTTGTTTTTTTGTTCTTTATTTTTTATTTTTTGCTTTTTTTCTGAGTTGCAGTATGCTTGAAGGTCATTTATTGGCTCGTGAATGTTATACTGCATTTATAAAGCTTCAGGAAATGACATTTAAAGAAGAATATGGGGATGAGTAGAGTGAAAAGATTCACCTGAGAGGGTGTTGCACTTTCAGTTTTCACTGTGTATGTGCACCTGTTTGTATGTGTATCTACAGTATGTGTCTGCTTATGCAGGGTTGTACCTTATTTCTATACTGTCTTCCCAAGTGTGTGTGTGGGGGGTTGTCTATGCCGGCATTTGCATACATTCATATCTGAGTATATGGTAAAGCACTGTATGCTTTTAGTCTACTGTGTATAGAGTGGACTGTGTCTTAATTCTGCAAATATTATTTATTTTCTCCAAAGCCCACTCCTGTCCCTATTCACAGCAGGATTAACTCGCTTCCGTCAATACCCACTCCTTCACGTTTTAATTTAGAGAGGATTTATGAAATTATATTTCTCCTCCTCACAGCCTGAACTGTTTGAACAAACTAGATTGCGAAGAGACTGCTTATAGAACCAGAGTACGTGAATTGGGTTTGCGGCTCACCTTCCCCGCGCAAGAGAGCAGCGGTTGAGGAAGTGTTAAAACTGTAATTTACCTGACGGCTTTTGACAGCTTTGATCAATAATGCCATAATCGCTAAATCGCGAGACTTCCGAGTAGTCATAAAACAAAGTCCTTAGATGACAGTTTTTTCAGACTCTGTGATGTTTTTCCTCTCTGCTTGCTGGATCTCATGAGGAGAGGGTTGAAAAAGATGCACTTGTACAATAGGTGATTAGTATTACATATCTTTTTATTTTTTATTTTTTAAAACTCTATTTGCTTGCAGGCATATTTCAATTTCTTACGTGGTGTGTCTTTGTCATCTCTGGCGGGCTAGTTGCTTTTGATTTTACAACTTATTTTTCTTGTCTCCCTCTAAATATTCAAGGATTTTTTTTTTTTTACATAAAGAGGAATATTTATGTCTAAGCTGAGGAGCGGAGAGCCGATTATAGCTGTTTGTTTGCATGCAGATGCTGTATGTTTTGTCTTGGCAGATATTGTGTTGAACTTGGCTCTGATTCGGCTGTCAACCAAAGTCTTGTTTTGGTCTACTTCACCTCTTTCTGTGCTTCTCTGACTAAGGACGGAAAACCTTTTCAGAGACATACATCATGCTCATCCCAGCCGCTCATGTAAAGAATAAGACATTATACTTTGTTGCCTTATTTACTTTTACTTAATAAAGGGGTTGCCAGTTTCATACAGTGAGAAAGATGCATTTCTGTATATTCATTTTTAAAAAACAGCTCAACTTGAAACTTTTGTTCAACATTGCCAAATTGCTACCTGTGCATTTGTGTGTTTGCGAGTGCATGTCTGTGTGGGTGGGTGTGTTTGTGCCCTCCCCAACCTCTCGAGGGGTAGCACTCAGCAGTCCCTCTCCGCTAAAAGTGCTGAGTGTGAGGGATGGTGTCAGATGACAAATCTAAGGGACAAACTGCATCTAAAGCAGACATTCTTTATAGTCCGTCCTTCACCCCCCCCATCTTTCTCTCCATCTATTTCTCTCCTCTTCATATCTCAAATCCCCTCATTTCACTGTAATTTGTTGTGCATAGTGAGTAGTGAAATGCACATTTTTAAAGCATTGTCCTCTCTCCTTGTTTATCCATTCCTTTACTTCTCCTCGGACTAATAGAAAGACAAAAAGCAATGTGATGCCGTGCATCAAAGAGACGACAGTGAGTCATCAACCCCCCCATGATTACTAACAGAGCATTGCACTGTGGGTAACCTCCACTATGAACAACTCTCAGTGGGTGACAGCATTACAGAAAGATACTACACACATATGTGTACACAAATACTTTCCGTACACAAACATTTCTATAAATGCATGCACATATGCAGATATTTAGAGTTTGCTTGTAGTTGTGGCGGATGTGAAATCGCAAACGAAGCACTGATAAAAGATTTTCAAAACCTTTTAGATAATCTGAAAAGTGGATGGCAGTCAAGCTAAGAACAGGGTTTATTTGTGAGAGAATGTGGCTTAGAATATGAAAATTTCTCTATCGCAACAATATGCTCAGACATACACACACAAAAACACACTTTGTAAAAAAAAAAAAAAACAAAAACAAACATTTGCTCGATTTATTCAGTTTATTCAACTGTGCACTGCAGATTGATTTTTTTTTTCTTTTCCGGAAAGCAGAATTTGCGAAACAGATAACTCACATTATTAAAAAATGAAAGGTTTGAATCAGAAATGAATTACATGAATCAATCATTTTTCTCTCTCCATCGCATTTCTTCACTCCCTTGCGCTCTCTTTTGGGCTCCCTTTCTATACAACTCTGCTTTGTATCTTGCTTTCTCGCATCTCATCTGTGTACATAACCCCCCTGCTGTCATCCACTGCAGCTTTTTTCCTCCCTTCTACCCTCCTTTTTTTTTTTTTTATCATTCTCTCCCTGTCGTCCTCCTCTCCTCCTCCCGTCAGTCCCTCCTAGCCTTCATCTCGCTCAGAGGGGGGCCGGGAGCCATGTTTCTACCTAATGATGCATCGCCGAGAGGAGAGAAAATTTGACAGTTAACAACCTCCTCTCGCTCTTTCTCAGGCGTGCACACACGCACACACAGATGTGTCAGATATTGGCAAGAATGCACTGGAGTCTGGAGTCACAGTCAGCCTGGTAATGCAGCAAAGTTGAGCCAGAAAAGTTGGCCTCTGCATGTCTTTTCTTGAATCTGCTAACTTTTCTTATGTATTATGTATTATGAAACGATTTGGCCTCGGCGAACAAATGGTCACAAACAAGCATACACATAAATCCATATGCATATGTATTCATAAGTGCATTTTCATATGTACACACCAAGAAATAAGCTGTCAGGAGAGAGCATGTTGGGTGCTCGCTACACACTGAGAGATCAGAGAGAGATTGGAGGATGGGTTGTATATAGAGAGATTGGAGGATGGGTTGTATGAATAACTACATGATGACTGATTTTCTGCTTTATAGGACTGGAATCAAAGATATGAATTAAAGACAGAAAAAAGTAAGATTCAATAATTGGCTTCAAGTCTGACATAAATTATAAAAGCAAGGCCTTAAACCCATACAACCGCAAAGGATGGTTGTTCCTACCTTTTAATATGACCAAGAGTGCAGTGCTGTTTGTGCACCTATGACATGTGCACGCACACGGTTATCTTGTGGCTTATTTAGAAAGTTATATAACCGCTGTCTCAATATTGTACTCAAGCAAACATCTTGCTAAGTAGTACATTGATACCATGGTTGTAGTAGGTTGTAATAGCATTAAGCATGACAGGGGAATAAACAGGAGTAGTTTCTGTTTCAGCTGATTTTATTTACTTGTGCCCGACACAGGCTCATCATAACTCATTAAATACCATTGATTTGTCAGTGAACCTACACGTTAAAATACAAAATGCTTGGTACCCTCCTGTGTCAGTTTGGATGTTCTGTAACACCTTGTCAGTTTATGCTCAACACATGCTATGAGTCTTTTCAAAATGCACTTCTGTTTCATACAGGAAATATACAGTTTCTGCTCGTGACATTCATACAGCATTTTTCAAAGTAAACTCATAATGTAAGTAATGGTTTGGCTTTAAAATGTACAGTTTTTACACACACTGCGTCACATCAGGTGACATATGTCACCGTGGTAGCATGCTATGTTGTTAAAAAGTACTCCATGGACTTTTGGTTCCACACAGGAAACAAACAGCAGGCTTGTTGGTGAAAATCAAGAGTTTGTTTGACCCATCCACCTCCCCTCTGCCTGACCATTTATCGACTGTTTTACTCTTTTATACTATGGTTGTTGCCAGCAATGTCACGTACTACCCCCGCCAGGTGCATATCATATCTCCGCAAAGGGTGCCTCTGTGTGCCGGTGTCTGATGTCAAGGTCCACCGACAAAGTGGCGGTTTTGATGAATTGGGTTTGAGAACAGGCTGTTGTGCCGAGCAAATAAAGCTGCACGGAATGATTTAATCTGAGGAGTTGCAGTGCAGGCAGAGGTCAAGCTCATTTTATAGGCTAGACTATAAACGTAGCCAAGCAAGTTTTCCTGCAGGCGTTGTGAATGCATCACAAGCTGGCATAATTAACAGGCTGGCTTTGTAATGTTTCTTTGTAAATGCATCACACATAAAGACAGCCTCAGAAGACTGGTGCGTATTAGTTAGGTACCTATAAACCGAGACAAAATAATCAAATTCACTTTGCTACTCAAAAGCTACAGGAAACTGGTAACTCAACACCTTAATTGTCAATTTGAAAACAACTATTCCATTTGTTTTTATGATCTCTCCTGCATGACATGCTTTTGTGATGATTGGCTCTTCAAACGCTTGAAAAAATGTTCACGAATTTCAACTGGATTTTTCAAACTGCGAGTATTCCCCACTTATCCCCAAAATAAGTAGCGGAGCATTGTTCTGGAACGCTCTGCCATAACTATACCCATGACTATGACACGCAGGAGCATAATTATTTATTTATTTTTTAAATAACTGATTCTATGCCAATAAGGTTAAGACAGCACAGTTTCATGTAAAACTTTAATTGTGTTTTTAATCTTGTAAACAGTTTAAGCCATCCAATAATTGGTAATTTGAATCTCAGAAAGAACAGTTACTGAAATAAAAATGGTCTTTGGAAGTTAAATCCACAATCATTTATCTCTTTACTGTACTTTCAAAGTGGAAATTGTCTTTACTCGTCAAAACCGTTTAATTTTTTTTTTTGTTTTTTTCTCTCAAATTACAAGCAGATGTAGACAATGTAGATATATAGTGAGTGTTAAGTGGACAGCTTACATACAAAATCAAACCGATATTTTATTAATTAATTCACAGTGTTACTTGGATTTAATTAGCAGTACAGATCGAGTTAGAATATCCTGTGGTCTACAAACATTTCCTTGTGGGATTCCTAAGAGATTTTTCTTTCTCATACATATTGCTTTTTAAAGACTCTGTACCATAATGTTAGTTAAAATCAACAATGTAATCACTAAATGCAATAAACATAATTAATGTAGCAGAGTCCTTAGTGAGGATGCACTTTCACAGAAAGTGTACAATGTACAAACATAAGGCACAAATATAAGGCTTAAAAAAGAGACAATGAATAGAAAAAGAGGAAGGAAATAAATAGAGCAATGAGAGCTGTAAAACTTGAGAATGACAATAGATGCATAATACTTTCATTCATGCTACAACTTGAAATGTTTCCCATTTTTGACTTGATGCCCCTGAATGCGCCCCACTCAAAAGAAATATTCCACCGCTAAATTTAAAAGCAACCAGACAACAAACTCCAATAAATATCTATTAGATTCTGAAATGTGATGTGACTGTCACAGTGTGAATGCAATTTAAAATCTTTATTTTTTATTACCTTTTACACCTGACAGTGTGGGATTCACTGCCTAGTTTACCACCTGTGTTGACTCTGGGCTGCAAGTCATAAATCCCTGTGAAATATATTAAAGCCCACAGAGACTGTTCCACATATCTTAGAGATATTACATTTGATCTGATGTGAATCTCCATCACATACCCAGAGTGGAAATCAGATGCTTACTATTCTTGTGTTTTTAATTGGAATTGCATGTATTTATTATTATTTATCTCCTTGTGTGAAGTTTTTTCTTCACAAGACCAATGTGCAGCTGCAGAGGTGATCAAGGGTGATATTTTGTTTCATTGTATTATTTAACCTTTGGGGATTGTTGGGTTGGAAGCTCATTATCACAAAAGCTTATTAACAAGAAAGCTTAGAGATAATGTTTGTATTTGATACTGTGAACCAATTTGCTGAGATTTTCTGGAAACATTTCTCTTTCATGATACAGATTCTGATACCTGAATGTGTGTATCAGCCAATACAGTATATCAATCTCATACCATACCTTTAAAATAACAAAATAAATAAAGTAAAAACAAAACCAACAAATATCTGTATGCCTGTATAGCGTGGCTCAAGTTAAACCCATTTAGAACATGAATAAATATTTACGGAGAGTAAATGAGACCTTTATTTTTGTATCTTGCTTGACAATGAGGCATAAAAATGGCATGAATAACAATTCCTTTAAAAAACTTCAAGTGCAGTAGTAAAATAAAAGACATAAAGTCAAAGTTAAAAGTTTAAATAGTACAGTAACAGTATAAAACAGTAGTGTAACAACAACTTACCTTTCTGGAAATTAGTTCTTCTGCTCTAAAACAGCAGTTGCCAATGGCTGCGCAGCTTGTTGTGTTAGCTATTGTGTGAGCGGTGAGGAAGAGTTGAAGACTGCCATTTTATCTGGTGTGAAGTTACCATGGTATCTGATCCATGTATAGACTTTTGTACTGGCTTATACCTGAACCAGCATAGAAGATGAAGCAAAGACAGTATGGAGAAATAAAGAAGACGTGTCAATAGTAGTTACCCATGTTTCGTACTTTGATTGACCAAGACACTTCTGATGAATTCATTGATTTACAGACTAATTATACATTTATATGCAGGGCTTTTTTGCATTTATGTGCATGTATTGACACATTTGTGATTGTTTGTGTGCCTTTAATTTGCATGCAGATTTCCCAGCTTTCATAACTCCCCTCACCCCCACTCTTTCCTTCTCTCTCTATCTCTGTTTCTTTCTTTCTTTCTCTTTCTAATGAGATGACATGGCTACAGTGTTTGTCTTTCACTAAGTGACAGCCTCTCTGCTGCCAATTAGTGGTGGAGTCGCCAGATCTCTGTTTGCCTTCAGAGATTACATCTCTGTTTGTGTACACAACCCACAAATGAGATGATCCACTCAAAGGCCAGAGATCTAGTCAGCAAATGTATAATATAGGGAGATGGGACATCGTGTGTATAGTTTATTTACACATGCTATATGCATTAGAATTCATTCCTTGTGGGTGTTCTCTTGTTTTTTGTTAATCTGACCGCTGCTTTGTTTTGTTTATATATTTGTCATTTTCTGAATGTGTGCATAGAGCAGAAGGCTCTCCTTCTGGTTCTGCACCAGTTTCTCTTTGTGTTCTTTGAGCATTGTCGTGCAATGATGCCATCTTTTCAGTGTAGTCTCTGATCCACCTTGATCACAGTGTTTACATCAAAAGAGGAGAAAATGGAGGAAAAATAAACAGAAATAGAAGTCCTAAAAACAGGAATTACTGCATACCCCTCAACATTCAGACTGTCTTGAGGAAAATTGTGCAGCAGTTGAGATAAAAGCAGCGAACACTTTGCCCGCACTGTGATTGTACTTGTTAAAGCAGTCGAGAGCCCCTGAGAAGGACATGTCGTGTGTCAACACATCTCTGTTTAGAGAATGGACGACACGTCTTGTGATACTTTGAGCACAAGGTGTGTTAAAGATGTGTTAACACTGACACCTATCACTGCTTACAGCGAGGTCTAGCAAGGAGTGGTACTGATCTGTCATTTTTATTGAATCACATTCCATCATGAACTGTGCTGTGAAGTACTCACACCCCTGCTGGGCTCCACTGCCCAGCAATACAAGGTCATACAGAGGGCCTCAGAGACATTAAAGGTCCTGTATTATGCTCATCTTCAGGGTCATATTTGTATCTGTGGTTTCTGCTAGAGCACGTTTACACACTTAAATGTTCAAAAAATGCAAAACGCTCTATTTTAATGCCTGTCTTTTTAAACTCCGCTCCTTAAAAGCCCACTCCTCCATGACTGGTCAGCGTCTCTGGGTCTTCCAAATGTGCGCTCTCAGTGTCTCTGCACCATCATTGCAGCCGAGGAAAAACTGTAATAAAACTGCAGCTTTATATAGTATAGTTGTGATACCAAAACTTTGCGGAAGAACTGATGGCTCGTTTAAAGGCAAGACACTGAACGGGACTGTGTGAATAGCTCCTATGCCTGTTTTATTATTCAAAAAGACATGGAAATCTGACTTTTTAAAATATGGGACCTCTAGGAATTGCAGTTAAATTATATAGGGCTCATGTACTGAGTGTATTTTAAAAGAAAATATTGGTTGAAAAAAATCTTATTAGCTTAAATTTAACTAAAATCTTTTTTCTCCTTTTCTTACACACACTTTAGACTAGTTACTTTTGGTCTAATTGATCAATTGGGTGGTAAATTAACTCTGTTAAGAGAGCTACAGCTTCAGAGATGACTGAGATAAAAAGCGGGTACTCGCCATGCACAGGAAAAAACTGCTGAATTTAATGCTTCTTTACTGTACGTTTGTGCATTTCAGCACCACGGACAGCGGTTGTGACACAGTTTGGTGCAGACTGTTAAAAATGATCCATCTGAGCTCGACATGAAAGCAGGAGGGAGTTGTAGACTGTAAGCTTTTGCAAATAATCAGTAGTGGAAATTCTTTACAGTCAATGAAAAACAGATGAAGTTGCAAAGTACAGTTGTCAGACATTGGCCTTTGTGCAGCATTGTCTTAAGAGTTATGCTACGGTGATATATTTGGTGACATCTTCTGTATGAGAGAACAAAATTGATGTACTAATTCATTTAAGTTATTTCATTTCATGGCTTACATGATAACATGAATGACTAATTCAATAAGGACTCAAAGCGCTGCTCAGAATCTACTGATAATATTAAAGTACTCGGTGCACTTGGTACAGGCACTGACATTCTCACACACACTTGTTCATAACTGTGTGGAGTGGCTGAAAACTGAGTGCACCTCTGCAGAGGACTTAACACTTATTGTCAGCAGCTGCTACTTAGCAGCATTATGGCAGAAGCCTGCAATGCAGATGCAAGTCTATTTACATGCACAATGATTTTCAAGCATGTAAACATACAATCTTGGGTAAACAAGTGTCCTGATTGATAGAATCCCTTAGAGATATAGAATCCTATAGCTGGGATAGCCAGAATTATGTTGCTCATGTCTTTTGAATTATTTAATCGTCTTAGTGATTAATAAGTTAATTGTGATGGCAAATTGTTTTTGTGTCTACAGGGGTTTTTTGTGAATGTGTCTAAACACCTACTGTGGATATAGTCATAATAAAGGCTTTTCTTGCAGAGATTACTGTATTGTCATAAAAAATAGTAGGCAGACAGTTGTGTCCATTTTCTCACATCCACAACATACACAGGATATCTGAAGGCTCCAAACACACCCGTCACTGCCTGCTAGTAAGCTCATCTGAGTTTGTTTAAAAGCAACTATAAATCTCTTGATGTATTTAATTTGTTTGATTTAGAGATGAGGGCAGCGGCAGCCTGTTACAGATTTATGAGAGCCTTCTCACGTGCTGGAGAAATGGAAGTCTGCTCGAAGCTGAAAAATAACGCCTCTGATGGCGGTGAATCACCATAGCTTCCAATTCACTGAAAACAAGCAGTTAATCTGATTCCCCATTCAGTTTTGTAAAACCCTGAAATTCCATGGCAGCACAGTTTTTGTGCTAAAGAAACACTGTGGGGTTCACATAAAATACATATAGTGTGTTTTACTCAGAGATGCATGTAATGTTTTTCCATTGCCCACAGACACACACTTTAAAATAAATAAATAAATAGAGAGAATGTAAAAAATCATTTAATTTCTGAATGATAATGTTACAGCTATTGTAGAACAGTTTTGAATGCATTTAAATTAAGTTTAATGTTCTGTTTAAAACACAGTTCAAACAAAAATACTGAAAGCAAAGATCATGTGAAATGGCTCACCAGCACTGTCTTCCTTACAAAGGCAATGAGATGACGGGTCAAATGGAGCCTCAGGAGGATTAAAGCTTGATATAAGTGACATTTTTTTGTCGACACCGAAGCGACTGCTCCTCACATGGCCAATACCTTCTACATGAAAACGAGCACTTGACATTTTACTATGATGATCACTAGCAGTTGAAGTTATCTAGAGTGGAAAGAGGAGGAGGAAGCAGGAGGAATCATTTTATAAAGAGGCCAGTTCATAGCAAACTCTTACTGTGTCTCACGCACAAGTTAGTATACGCTGTTTACCTCACATCATGCTGGACGCTTCATTGTGCCTGCGTCGATTTACTTCGTGTTAAATGGGCCACACACCTCTGCTTTGTTGGAATTGTGAATGCTTTATTCCAATGGTTGAATGAAGTCCAAAGAAAAGAGCTGGCAGAGAAGCTTGTTAAGCTCTGTGCCCATCATAGAACACTGTGCCGAAGGGCCTGTCTGCGATTTTATCATCGTCATGCTTGTCGCACTGGTTTAGGCTTAGGGACTTACATACTGTATCTGTCATACACAGTCACACATCCCTAAAGTCTTGCATCTACCTGCACGCACACATACTGTACTCATGTGCGTGCACATGCCAGCACATCCACGCGTGCATATGCACTGTACACTGCAAGGGAAAAAAACATACACTTTAAATTGCAGAGACACAGACAATTTAATCAGACTGACAGGCAAGCACATGCTGTCTCACACGTGGAATTACGCAAACACACATGAAGTTGCGGCCGCTACACACGGTTCAGTAGCCAGTGATCTTTCGCTTCTTTTCAACAGCAACAACACAGCAGTAGTGTAGGATAGACTGTTCCCACTTGCACTCATTCATTTCGTGTGTTCTTACTCATCGAATCAATCTCCTCAAGAGGACAGTGTAAAAGGACGCATGTCCAGCATGTTTCTCGTTTTCTCTATGTGCTGATAAAAGACTTGTCCTTGAGCGACTACAATTCTGCACTATGTTTCTTTTTTTCATCTCTTCAAATCCATGAAATAAAGTTTTTTTTATAGAAAGAGAGAAGTAAATGTCTAAACCTTTAAGCCTATTGGCTGCAGCATCACTTATGTCTGCAGTGCTGCCTGTCAGCAGTAGGGCTGGGTATCCTTTAAAAAATGAGAATGGCAGGACCAAAACCAGTACTATTAAACTGATATTGATACTAATAGAGTACCTCATTCGTTACCCATAATGTGAATAGAGTGGCATGCACATAGTATAGCCATACACCTGAGCATTTTGGACACACTGACAGGGCTAACTCTTAGCATCACACGGCTGACAGTACCTAACGGTTATTATCGGATTTAACGACAGTGAAGCTATTCTGTGTCAGTGTAAGTTTGTAATGTTTGATGTTAGCTGCTGCTGCTGCATTAGCTCGTGCCACCCTGGCAGGCACTGGACTGACTGTTCGCAGAGTAGAGTGGCGCCTGGAGATGGTAGCCACAGAAAGTTTGTTGGGGCAGTTAAGTGGCTTGGTGTTGGATGTTAGCTGCTGTTGTTGTATTAGCTATTTTTAAATGGGCAGACATTGACAGAGGAGAGCTGCTCCTGAGACTGCAGCAACAGAATGTTTGCTGATGTGGCGGGCGTTTGGGGGCACAACATCACACCCCTGTACAAAAAGGTTTGAATGCAGGCATCGTTTCACTGGAGACATTTTGATACTTCTACTCCTAGGGATACTACTTGGTTGTTTTGGTTGATACCTTAAAGGAATCAACTACTAATACCTATCAGGTATTTATATACTACCTGTTTTATCTGCTTCCTTCCTTTTAGATTCCCTTTTAAACCATATTTATGTGCATACATGCCTATGTGTTTTGCTTGAACAAACACTTGTGTCCATGTCTGCATATGTTGGTCAAGATCTGTGAGTGTGCTTGCGCAGGCTAATCTATCAAAACAAGTGTTTGTGATTGCCATTGGATGGATGACCTCTGGGGCCTCTCTGGAGTCCCCTGTCACATCATGTGATAGAGGACAGGAGGGGAAAAAGCTGACAAAGAATGCAGAGAAGACACTTGCTGGGTGAATAAGTGTGTGTGTGTGTATTTTTTTAATCCGTTTGTTCATGGAAGGGTTTTGCTGAGCACGCTTGCTCTTTTTCAGCATCGCGCCCTACTTCATATTCATGCGCCTGCACACAGTCTCACCTGGCAGCTGCCCAGTGCAGCCACAGTCTCCTGCTATACTTTATATCACTGAGCTGCTCCATTGGAGCCAATAGAGAGAGTGCCATGCTCAAGGGCACACTGCCAGTAAGTGCTGAGAGAAGGCAGAGTGTTTACACATTCACTTAACTTGCCCAGAATTTCCCAGCTGGTCTAAGAAATCAAAATCGCAGCCTTCTGGTCACAAGCCATTTCTCTAATCTTTAGGCCACCACCACCTCAAGCTGAATGAATAAATTTTGTCTCTCAAAATATCAAATGGAATATATCCATTTTACACACTAAGAAACATTCAATGTGTCTTTTTTGAAATATAATTACACACTTACAGTTACAAATATGGACTATTTTCTAACTTGAAATGTTCCAAAAAGCATCTGCTTCAAAACAATTCTCATATCAAAACACTCACAAAAAAAGATGGACAACAAATTAGCAAGTCTTCCTGGGTATTTATTTAAAATGCACGCCAAAACGTGCAGTACACGAGCTCAACAAGATGTCAATTGAAGCCAGATGTTGTGTCTGTCTGCCAATATACACAGTGCTGCAGATTCATCAGTGAATTTGGAAAACACTTAACCATTAGTACATCGCTGCACTGCCAGACAAGGTGAGGCTGCCAACTGAGCAAGTTTGTAGATAGCTTGTAGACACCTGCTTACTGGGTGTTCTGTGTGAGCATGCACCAACCCACACACACATACACACACACACACACACACACACACACACACACACGCACACACACTCTCTTACTCACTCACAGAGACACACACACACACACACACACACACAAAGCCACATAGAGCTGCAATGGCATTTAGGCAGTGACATTTTCCAAGTGACATTTTGTCTCTGGCCAAACCCATACTCACTGAGTGTGAACCCAATCATGCAGTCTTCCACACCGTCATGGAGCCAATACCCAACACTTACACATGCATGTGACGTTGCACACATGTGCACATAAACACACACACAGACACTCAGGGGCTTGTCAAATTTTATAGACCTAATTAGTCCAGATTAAAAAATCTAGGAGTGATAGACTGACAGATTTTCAAAAGCAGTTTAGGTATTTAAATGTACAACCTAGCAATAATCATGACTTCCTAGCCCCCACACTGCATTGACCTTTATTGTAAACCACCCTCCCATTTCAATTGCCCACATGTGAAATGCATATTCTTACTTAATCACTCGCTAGTGACTTTTTGTTTTATGTACTGTTACACATTAAAATTGCTCTTCTGCATATCTACTAAGATGACATCTGCTGAAGTCAAAGCAGATGACTCGCTCTAACAAGGCTAACTAATTAGACATTACTAGAGAAGGATGATGCAAATCATCTGTTAGTGACTCCTCAATCAACTAAGATTCTTCAAGTCGAGCTGTCAAGTTTCTTTTTTCTTTTCTTTTCATCAGTCAGTGTGTAGTGCACTTTTATTTTCAGTCCCCAGATTTAGCGGCAGAGTGAGTGCTCCTCACTTTCACGCTGCTCTTTGGTAAATGCAGCTTTGGACACAGAGACAGGAAGAGTCTGAGTCAGATGGAGGCAGCTGTCCACAGGGAAGAAAGGCTTATTCTGTGTGGGCCAAAAAGTGTTGCACTTTTTCGATCTTCTGTTCACGTAGTTAGCATGCATTAGGTCGGATTCTAACTTGGCTTGTTTACTATATTACGGGAATGTCACTGTTACCCTGAATGTCCAGCAGAAACCCCATTTAAACTTTCAAACTCTGTATGGAAAATGAAGACATGAATAGTTGAATATTTCTAGTAAACTGCCTAGTCTGATTCACCTGCCAAACTTTATCAAATCACTATGACTAGGGGTGTAAATCTCAAGTTTCATCACAATCAATACAATTATTTACTATGATACAATTTTGACTCAATTTGGGCCTGCGATAGATAGGAGATGATATCAGTAAATATCCTGATTGTCTTTTTCTTGGCTGTTTAGCTTTGTCTGCCTGGTGCTAGGCCATTAGCAGTGTTTGAATGTTTAGGAAGGAGGTGAATTTGGATGGACGTGGTGACACAGACATGCAAGGGGACTTTCAAAATAAAGGTGTATCTTAAAGATGACAATACACATTGATATTTTCACTATGGATCAATGACAATGGATCATTGACCAATGGATCTATCCAGATCCAAATATTTTACACCACTACTGACGTTTGAAATGATTGAAAATATTTAATTGGCCAACTCAAATCAATAGATGAATTCATAGAAGGATTATGTTATAATTTAATAAAGGAAGGAAACTAAAGAAAGCTATGGATGCATAGTGCATTCACTTTGCATTCATGTTTTTTCTGAATTAAAAATTATCTTCTTAATTTGGTTAAAAAAATCTATTAACTTTTTTTTTATAATATATTAAAAAAATATTTCTTCTCTAGAAAAGTGGCCTAAATTGGGTCAATAGTAGCTACAGTGCATTTAACACTTTATGAACGAGACTTTAATATCTGTGGGATTTTAGGATGACATTAAATATCAGATAAACTTTGATCAAGTTGTGTTTGCACAAGCACTTTTGAAAGTTTGATTTTAATATGAAGGGGTGATCAACTTCACAACCCAGCCTAAGTTTGTCAAGGTTTTGTAGTTCTTATTATCGAGGAAGAACACCCACATAGTTAAATCACTGCAGCTTTCACATTTACTGGTGAAGCTATCATTCTGTAAGATGCTGCATGCTGTCTCTTTGGTGTGACAGGGATTGTGTTCATTATAAGACAGCAGGTTCCAGGTCCAGACTTTTGATGGGCCTTTCTTGCCCTGAGCTGTAAGAGCAGAACCTGAAAATAAAAAAAGCAACAAAAAAACATTGATCTCTTCCCTTGAGTATCAAGTTCCACCCACAGTATATCAGGCCATCAGGTGGTGAGCGTCTAACCAACGAAAAATCAAACAAACATGGAAAATGTTTTATGCTTCCCTCACCGGTGACATTTATTCAGTCTACCAAATAAATGCGGTCTCAATAAATGTCACGGAAATGAAATAAGTGGTTTCTTCATTTTTTTTTAATCAATGCATTATAACCATACCATCTATCCTGACACCAGCAGAAAACAGACTACCTCAGAGGAACGATTCTGTTCAGTGCAGGCGAATATAGAGTGCAACTTCTCTGTTGAGACTGTATTATTTACTGTAATATTACGAACTGTAGTTTTAGCATTGCAGAAACCTAATGATGTTTTCTGCTTTGTTTCATCGCTCTGCAGCCTTGCATGTGTTTATTTGTGTATGCCAAGTGCAAGTGCATGTACAGTGTTTTATCAAGGGACTAGAATATTATATTTGTCCGTGCCTATGTGGGTATTATTGAATTGGCTATTAAAGAGAGAGCAAGGGAAAGAGAAAAAAAATGGATGAGAGTATTTACAGTTGAAACAGTGTGGTGAATAGCCATCCTTATATAATGCACACTAATTAGACAATTCATCACAAGTTAAATACAGCAGAACTTTAACAGTGTTCAGAGAGAGAGAGAGAGTTAGAGAGAGAGTTTGACGTTAGTTTGTGTTGCACATGTGAAAACTCATTTCATCATGAAAGAGTTAATCACTGTATTACTTCAGTGACGGGTTCACACGCATTCAATCAAACATGCACCAGTGAACACACACAGGCATTCAAGAGCAAAATAGGCTTAACCAAATGACTTTAATAAAGGCTGCTGCTAAGGAGATTTTTCAGGGGACTGCCAATTAGCGATATGTTTCTGCTCCTACAAAATTTTGATAACGACTAGTTGTATATGTGTTTTTAAAACAGCGGGAGACAAGGACCAGACTTTCAGACAAGGCCAAAGAACATGTCCATTCAGATAGGAGAATAAAAAAATAATACTATTATATTATTATTATTAATAATATTATTAAATTATTAATTTATAATAATAAACGTTTTGAAATGTGTGAAAGGCTACGTGTGTCTATGTGTGAAAGCCGTAAACAATTTCCGTTAAACCTGACAAGGAAAATCACATGTTCACTTGTGCAGATAGTAGGGTTGGGTACTGTTCACATTTGAACTGCTATGGCTACTGGTGCGGGTGCTTGTACTTTGAATTTGGTACTGGTGTACCCAAAAATATCTTTTTCTTCTGTACTTTACTTTCTCTGTAGTAAAAATGTCATTTTTGAATAAGCTGCAGATGTGATGTAGTAAACTATAAAGCAATTTCGCTCTGCTGCGCTTTTCTAATCAGAGATAGAGCTAATCTTCTGTCTGTCTGCTTGTGTTCATCTGTTTGTGTGTGTGTGTACGTGTGTCTGCCAGCAATAATACTAGCTTATTACTAAAATAATAGATAAAAAAGAAAATAGATCAGATGCCTAAACTGCAGTGCAGATCGGTGCTAAAGCGACAGTTTTGCGTAGTTGGAAGGCTGATGGAGCTGTAGAAGGAGCTGCTGACAGAGCCATCATGGAAATCGGTGACCAGCTTCGTAGTTTCGGGGCGCTTGCGCCTCCTAGCTGAAGATGAAACCAGCAGCGATGGGAAACTATAGCTAGTGGCGAAGCTTTGTGGCTCCTCACTCAGATGCACTTTCAAGAATCGACATTTAGCACTGATGGATTAATGTGAATCGATAATAGTATCGACGTAATTCAGTCGGTACTCTGAAAAGTACCATATATGGTACCCAACTCAAGGAGACACACATGTGCTGTCATTCTTTTAATATTTGATAATTATATGTTAGAAAAGTCAAGGGTGCATTTTTATATTCGAACACGGCCATACTCAGCAAGATGATGTATCAGAAAAATACATAAATTTTGTATTTGTATTTAAAAATGAGAAAGAGTACTCTTTGCCTTTCCCCAAACTTTGCCTCCTTTTCTTTTTCAGTATTCCCTTTTAGTTTTTTTTAGTCTTATGCAACTTTGACAGACCAAAGCTATGCTAATATATGGCCATAATTAGCACAGAGAGAACTGTGTTGTATCTTTGTGTGTGTGTGTGTCTGCGGGTATGTGTTAACCAGGCTGACATCCCACTTAGCTTGTTTAAAATCCAAACTGCTATTTTCAGGCTGCTCAGGGTTTTCCTATTTACAGCACACAAGCCCACACTCACAAACACATATACTTGCACACACACGCACTCACACACTACACACGCACACAATGAAAAAGAGACAGACACACTGGAACAAGGAGGAGAGAGTGTGAAAGAGTGACAGAGTGAGGGAGAGAGCGAAATTGGAGACCAAGAGAGAGATGATTTCATTTTGCCCACTGAGCCCTTAAATAATTTAACGAGGGAGAGATCTGTCAGAGTAGTGCTGTGTTTGTGTGTTGAATATTTATAATGCATATAAAACTGTTATGGCCCAGCTGTTGGCAGTCATACGTCTCAGGTCTGGGCTTTTTTTTTTTTTAATTTATAGGAGCATTAGAATCCAAAATTTAGAAACAGATACAGCTGCTTCTAATGGTCATCACTAGTATAGTTAACTAGTAACATGGCCATGGTTTGGAGGTTGTATTTATAAAAGATGGTAAATATTCTTAGTGATTTTAGTGACAAGCCATTAGCCTGGACCCAGTCTCATGAATAGCTCATTTTCAACTGTTTAGTGATGTGACTCTTTGATTTGTCGGTCTTTGAAGCTGTTTTCCTGAATTCCTCTTTGCGTGGACCAGAGATATTTTAATCCTGGGCTCATATTTATCAAACAACTCCAAATCACTCCTAGGACTTGAGCTGAAAGTTTGAGCGGAACTAAAAATACTCCAAACTCGGGAGCAAAACATGTAGGGTGGTGAAGTTTTTTACACCACTTTGAGCAAAGGTTACGCGTTCTCCTTTGAGAGTGAATTACATCAACATTTTACAACACTTTCATACCCTTGAATGAAATAATTAATGATGTCATTTTTTTCTCTTAATGCTTAAACTCCATATTTAACCCATTAAGAACACGCAGACAATTTTAAAATAATGTAATGAAGAAAAATGAAACAAAAAATACCTTTGGTTGTGGATATGTCACTTACTGATAGATAAGAGGCTGAAACAATTTTTTTTTTGCCAAAACTTCCTGTCAGCTGCCTCCTTAGTAAAACACACTGCCAGCATAATGAGTCACACAATTCAGATGGTAATAATTGGCTCCAAAGCTGTCCACACCAGACAGAATTTAAATGAGCATCAGTTATGAAAGAGGGAGACTCATCCATCCCCGAATGCGATCTTTTTATATAGCTCCATGTAAAGTCTAATTTGTCCTCTAAGCCTGCTTTCTAAAACAACCCCCGCAAGTCAATTAAGCAAAAAATCTGCCCTAAAACAGACTTGACAGGGATTTCCTCTTTGAGTTGAGTCAGTATTTGTACACATCATCGACTCCGTGCTCAGACCTTACCAGCACACAAACCCCAAAGTTACTGTATTGACTACAAACCTACTTCAGAAGTGTCCACAGAGAATGTGTTTTAGCTTTGACATTGAAAAGCACTTTTCTTCTCTGCCAGTTTTGCACTCTTACTCGGGTAATGTCGCTTTTTCCATAAATGAATACTTAGAGAATTGCCAGTGGAGCAGCTTCAGTGCTTGTGTCTTAATATCAGCCTTAGCGCTGCCTGTCTTTGTGAGACATTTGCTCTCATTGCTGATGAACTCGGCTGTGAATATTAGAGCAATATGATGGTAAATTAAGTTTTGGAGTGCATTTTGTTGTGTTTGTCATATTTATAAAAGCTGTCGTGTCCTGGGATAGGATTTGACAGTTGATGTTACAAGGCTATCACTGTCACTGACTACATTTGGTAGTATATGGATCCAAACAGGCTTTATTCACACAATATCATTGTACTAAATGTTGATCCCAGGGATTCAAATCCTAGAAATTAACATAATAAATGAATTTAATCAGGGTTAGGGTTGAGGAATTAGGGTTAAGGAATGAACTTGGAAGTTTGACTTCTCTTTTTGTCATTTTGGAACAAACCAACAAATGACCTGTTTTGTTATTTAGGTATAGCGACCTTTTTGGTTTGGCTGTTTTCAAACATTGTGACATTATTAAAGATGGATTTTGACGTATTACATTATAGGTAAAGCACACTTTTTTTTCTGTTTTTATTTCCTGACTTCACTGCTTCCTTTTCTATTTGCGTAGAACAGAGTTCACAGGAGAAATTACTGGAAATATCCAGCAGAATTAACCTTTTTAGTTGCTCCAATTTGTGTTATTTTTCCTATTAATGAGACCCTGAGAGCAGCGTTCTTATGGTTGATTGATCTTGCCTATTCGATCTTGTAGAATTTTGAATTGTGAGGTTAATGACACAATTAAATCTATTCATAGTATTTTGACTCGTATGTGTTTTTTCGTCAATGGAATATAATAATAACAATTATTATTATTGTTATTATTATTAATACTAGTAATAGTAGTAGTCATAGTTGAAGAAGCAGTGTAATAGTGGACTTACCAGTTTAAGTAGAATAAGTATTTGCCTTTTCTGTTGTTGTTTATGCTGTTCATGACCCATAATCCCTTCAAGTCTTTCGTGTTATTATCAGTACTGATGTGCTGTCCATTGCATTACTGCCGTTCCCATAATCGCATTAAACAACACCCCTCAGGTATTTCTGCTAATGTAAATTAAATTTCATCAGAAGCGTGCTGATACAGAAAAGGCCAGTCATCACTGCGATAGGACGGACTAGCATCCCTGGTGTCCAACAATAACGAATCATGTGTTTTGGAAAAAGATATGTGTTAATGAGCAAAGTCGATGCGGAATGAAGCCAGACAGAGCTGTGTAATATTTCTTTGTCTAGTATCACCATTTGCCAGATGGCGAGAGCACCTGCATGCACACCTACACACAGATGCACACACATGAACAGCAATCAATGCAGGCACACTCATCAAAACACACATACACACAGTCTCTTTTTTTTTATCATTATGTGATTACCCTGTGCTGACTGTACATTCTTTGCATATATTCTTAACACTAAAGTTAACACTAACTAAATGCATAATTTAGAATCAGCTTATTTTTTAAAGGACAATACCTGCTCCGTTCCAACTTGGATCTTATTTTTGTATTTGGAAGAAACTGTAAAATGTCTAGCCAAATTGTTTAGCATGTAACAGCCTGTAACTCGTTCAGACTTCCCTCTTGTTTGACCTGTCATACTTGCTGTAGTTTTGCATGCATAATTTGCAACATTATGGGTACAAGTACATGTTTTATCTCCAAAACAGTGGTAAATGTGGCTAACCTGTTGTTTACAACCCGTTTGTATATGGTGAGGTTCTTGCCCTGTCTGGCTTTGTTTTAGCTATGCTGTTGTTTTCACAGGTCTCAGCAAGGACTTCAGTGATTATATAGTTTTATTATTGCCCATAGATCCAATGAGCAAACATATGCAATCCCAGTTTTATTGAATAGGAATTAACCTTAGAAGTACTGCCTGCAATATTTAGAGCATTAAGTAGCAGAAACCACCATGTGCTCAGTAAGGATGTAGTGGAGTAATGGCGTCCTGAGCAGAGAATTAAATCGTGCTACCTCTTTTACCCCTTTTACACCAACACGGAACCAGTTCCATTCTGTTTACACACCTAGTTTTGAACTTTTCAGAGCATTTCAACCAATAATTTTTGGTTCAATACCAGAAAAGTTGGTTTTTTAGCTGGCACAAAAATTAGCAGGATTTTCTTGACCTGAGGTGCAAACTTTAACAACATCAGTGGGCATTTCATATTCCACAAACTGGAAAGAGAAGACGGTGAAGGCAACAATATAAAGTGTTAGATTTTCATTTTTGCAGGAAAACAATGTAATGCACAATTTTGCCTCTACTCTTAACCATTGTGTGTTGTGTAACACCTTCAGTTAATGACTCTTCCTTTATTACAATGGCTCTGTTTAATACTGGTGAAAACACTGATTGGTTTGCGAGATAGCATCAGGGTTAAAATAATCCTGTTTCTAAGAAATTTATCAACATAATGGGGAAAATGTACAGGAAAAATTATTTATAATCATTATAATACATATTTATATATATTTAGGATCATTTTCTTGTTTGATTTAATTTTTGTTTTCTTTCCTCTTTTGCTTAATTTCAGGTAATTTTCGTGTAACTTACCAATTTCTTTCTATTTTTCAGGCCATGTGTTGTATGTCATTGCTTTCTCTCTATGTTTTTGGGAGAGATCAGACTCATTTTCTTAGGTTGCAAAGGGTTTGCACTAACCCATGGCGGGTAACCCTAAACTACTGTTCAGTCTCGGACCTACAATGCCCACATTGTTTGGCAGGAAAAAAAACCCATTAACATGATCAGCCCACTGTGGTAATCTGTTCTCCTTTCTTTTCTTTGTATTTTTCTTGTTCTCTCTTTTTTGCACACTAATGTAGAGGGAGTGGATCAGGTGTCTCTCCCCTCGGCTATTACCTCATGTGTCTTTCATCAACAGTCTCCTCTGTCTTTTTCCCTCTACTCTCCTTTTCTTGTCCTCCAGTTCTTGCCCCTCCTGACTTGTGGTTGACTTTTCACACTCATTAAAGTGACAGACAAGACAAGCAGAGGGGCGAGGGAGCGGGACAGAAAAGACTCAGCTAAATTTGAACCGTACCTTGGCTACGTGAACCACAGCTGTACGTTTAGAAAAGTTGACCGAGGGTGATTGCTACTGTGTGTGGGGGAATTTTTAATATGCATGGCAGTGAGGGAGGAGACGAGAGTGACCTTTTTTACCAGCTCCCATTCACACTCCCCCTTTCCACTCATCTCATCTCAGTTGTTTTCATTCCTCTTCACTGATTGAGGAAGGGGAGAGAAAGAATGAAAGAGCGAGGGAGAGTTACTTCTCAGCTAGAAGGTCATAGCTCTATTTGATAGCCTTTTGTCTCCCATCCAAAAACAGCACTGTTAATAGCTGCCCATAGGCCACTTTATAATGATTGGGCCTTATCTCTAGACACACACAGACAATCACGCACAGACAGCACACAGTGTCTTTATGGTGGCAAGTGGAGAAATTTAGCTTAAACGGTGAAGGAACTATACGGCCATGACTGCCATTTATCCAGTTTAAAGCTCTGATGCATGGGCCCCTGCTATGTTATCCAGCTATTAGCATCCCCACATTTACTGCCTGTGTCTTTTAAAATGTGCTGTGTTTTATTGCCATTGAAAAACAACTCCAAACATTATCCAATAAAATCTGTTGATCACATTATATAAGGTTAATGCTTTCAGGAGAAAACGTAAACAGACGTAAGAATGACAAAGAGCACTTTATACAGCTGGATTCTGACTGTCTAGGGGTCTTGGTTTCCTCAACAATTTGAGCACATTCCCTGTATTTCTGCCTGCAATTTCATTCTACTCTGATGCAGAAGGTCACATCATGAAAATTGCTCCGTAACAATTTAAGTGCTACCAAATTAACTTAAAAATGCTTTTATTTTGCTATGTTATTGTTATTCTGTGCAGTTTGGTTATGTTTTTATTTTAGAGAAATTTGGCTCTACTCTCGGATTATGTGATGCTCTGCGGATCCCTTTTGGGGATTTTCCTTTCTCTGCTCCTCAGGGAGGTCAGATAACACCCCTGTGTTGGGCCTCTGGAGCTGTTAGGGTTGCAGTGGTATACCCATTTCCAGGCATACTGTGGTATGAAAAATGACAGTTTTCATACAGTGATTATCTTTACGTACACAGTTTGCATGTTCAATACGTGCAAGTATACAATATATTCTACTTAAAGTGCTGTATGTCACTCTAGAGGAATATAATGATTGTTAAGTCTCATTCCCATGTTGTCAAAAACACTTTGGGAGTGTGGTAAGGATGCACTGATTTATCGGCCACACATCAGTATTGGCTAATATTCACCTTGTTGACTGCCATTGGCCTATCAGCAAATAGCATGACATTTACCAATGGCTGTGGCTGATGTTTTTTGATCAGTTTTGCACAGGTTAAAAAGCAGGGTTACCATGGTTGGGTTTCCCGAGACCTTCCCGGGATGCCTGTTGGGACACTATTAATGCATAAGGGGAAGAGCTCTTTTATTTTCCTGATAATGCAACAAATCTTTGTTGAAATTGGCTGTAGCAAAGTTAAAGTTAGCTGTTAGCAGCTGATGGCCTGAATTGACTGCTGACTAAGGTTGCATTGAGCTGCATTATGATGCGTTCAAGCTCACTTTGGTATAAGTATAAGCAATGCGCAAAGGTAGATTATAACAGTCTCATGGTGTCTTATAAACTTGTAAAATGTAGTTTTTGGAGCGAAACTTGAATAAATATCAATATTTGGGGGAGACATTTGTTGATGTTTTTACAGCATATATGATAGATAGTACAAAAGATCATGATATATTATGTATAGTTTTGGGAACGAGACTATACAATCAACTATCTATCTATCCAGAGTTCAATATTCAGTCAATATAGCACCTTTAATACTGTGTATGATAAACATCGGTCGCTGATTGTATAAATTCTGTCTCATTTCCTCCACTTCTTGTCTGGTTTAGATTTCAGTTGCAGCTGTGTGTCGGCAGTGCCAGAAAGCCAGAGCTGAAGGTGAACAGAGCAGAAACATTGTTTTTGTGGCTGTGCAGCTGTCTAATTAGCATTAATTATCTAATGAAATAAATGCTTAGGTGACAGTCAAGTAAATACTGCTAGGTGAGAAGCCTTAGGAGGCAACTGGTCACTTCTCTGCAGGTGTTGATGAAAGAAAGCAGTGCAGGTATGTGAGAGGGCAGGGACCGTGTGTGGGAGGAGTCAGGACCTCATTTATAATGCCTAGGTTGGGGGTAGGGGGTGGATGTAGTTCTGCAGTTGCCATAGAGACCTTTGGGGCTGACTGTGGGTGCAGCTTTCAGTCTCCTATTCATTCCTAAGAAGGAGGCGGTGACACACACACACACGAAACACATGCACAACGTAGTGGAATCCTACACCTTTTGCATTTTGATAGAAACACACAGACAAAGCGCAAGAAGCAGCCGCTGAAACTCCCTACTCATCAGTTTCGGATATTGGACCGTGGCCCATGCACATACAAGGTAAAATAAACTGCTCCGCACAAAGCAAATATTGGTTAGCAATAAGGTTACAACTTATGGAATCAGCAGAACAGCAGGGTTTTCATAAAACACGAATGGAACGATCAAGATAGCTGACATGTCAAATCCTACCCTTTGATTTGAATGCTGATGAGATAAAATTAAGTTTACAAAGGTGATCCAGCATCAGTAGTGTTGCAGTGTTCTTGGTGTAATTCATGCAGGTAACATTTTAAAGCCTGGTAGAGAAGATAAATTGCCTCCAGCAGAGAGACAGCTTGGTCGTCTTCCTTAAATGTATAAAAAGGAAAAGAAAATGACTGCTCATCTCGAAATGTACTTCTCTAAGTGCATAATCTTGCAGATGTTGTCCAAGTACGAAAGCTTTTAGCAGCGATGTGACACAGGCAGTTATATTTGTATGCTTTAATATTTCCCATATTTCACACCTCTATTCGTGTTATAGTTCGTCGTGGCATGCCAAGTTTAATTCCTTGTATGCTTCTCTTTTTTTCATTCTGGTTACATCTAATTATGTCAACACCTTTAAACAGGAACTTACTCTGTTGTGCACAGCTTATTCACAATGTTGTTAGAATATTTATTTACGTCGCCAGAACATAATAATTTATTTTCCATCTGTCGGTAGATGTTAAGTTTGTGTCAGGTTGAATTTACTGCGCTTTATGGTTTTCTGACTTTGGCGAGTAAGTAAGCTTTTACCGAGTCAAATGTTATTGAGCTGGCAGATGTGTGCTGTGTTAAAAACCTAATTCAACAAAAAAGTCCTCCTCAAAAACTTAACAGAGGCTTTCTGATGTTAAGTTGGTAATCAATTTTTTATTTATTTATTTTTTTTAAAGATTTTAAGATTTCCTAAGTGTAGCAATTATGACAGTGTCAACATTTTAACAAGTGTGGCTGACTGTTCTGGCACTGTGCTACAGCAGCTGTTTTAATCTGCTCACAACACAGTGGTGTACCTTACCACACAATACAAAGAGAGGTGTAGATCTCCAAGTCACAAATCATTTTTTTTATGATGAAAAAAGCTCTCCAGAGGATCTTTTAGCATCCATAATTCTAGATAAAAAACACAAACTGCAGCGCAGAGCTTCCAAACCTCTGCGAGAAGTGTCTACTGTTCCAACGTTAGTTATGATGGCTTCAAATGTGCTCTTTGCTGTCTTGTAGTTTCAGCTCATCAAAATGCACAGCTGCATGTAATTGGACAAGTCGGTTAAACTCACTCATGTGATAGAAATACTGGTAATATCACTTAGCAAATTCATGAATGTGCTCTTGAAAGTGTAGCAGTTCATCCCCACAGACATAATTTATTATAACATATCAGCACCAGCTTCGTAGGCAAAGGGCTGAAATAAATAAAATGTGTGACAAATACCCCAACACAGAGCTGCCCTAACAGGTTTCCCATTTGTTTTTTGCATCCAAGCATTCCCATGTTACCTGAGAAGGCGTTTAAGATACTTTACAGTCGAGGCATTATATATCATCAATTAGCATAATGCTACTTTAGGTGCAGGGATTTGCATTTTTACACCTTGAGGATTTAAAACAGTTGCAGCAGTGGCAAACAAGGTGACAAAGCAGTCTGCTGTGGGGAGCAGAGCAGGGCTTTGAAGCGAGGCACCTTGCTGTAAAACAAAGCTGTAATTTAGAATTACGGGTCCGCGGGGTTTAATAGACCCTGCTCAAATTCCGAGCGTCACCTCGCTTTGCGAATCATAGGGGTGGCTGAACCTGCTACTTTGTTGCTCGCATGTATGAAGTCTATCTTGTCGCAAGGTAGGGTGAGGGGAATCTGAAGACGAGCTGCTGACAGGAGGGAGAGCTGTGAATGGAGGGAAAGCAAGGAGAGGTAGAGTGAATGGAGAGATTAAGAGACGAGTGGGAAGAAAGTGGGATTGCACTTCGCTTGTGGGTTGATGGCACAGGTTTTACTTTTTAACAGTTTTTGTGTGAACTTGCATCATATGAGGAGTGCGCTGACTCATTTTCATATACCATACAGCATGACTCACAGATAAAGGAATTTCCTACTGTGAGACAACGAGCTACTACTGCTAGTACTACATATGTATGTGTCGGGGGCTTGCTTTTGGCACTTAAAGTGAGTGTGTGTGTGTGTGTGTGTGGGTGTGGGGGGGGGCGAGGGAGAATGCATGGACATAAACGGGTGTATGAGAGGAAAACGGGGAATGAGGGACAGAAAGTGTGCATATTTATGTGGTTGCTGTAAGCGCGTGTGAAAAAAGGGGTGAGGGAGAGGGAGATGAATTGCATTGTGCTCTGTAGTGTTGAGGAGGAGAGGGGATTGAGGTTGGAGACTCGAGATAGCGACTGGGGATCAACTCATTCAGAGCTTCAAATGGCTTTGAGAAAACCAATCAAACCAGCATACACTCCCTCCATGTCTCGCTCGCACAGCCCCCGCTCTCTGGGTCTCATTCACTCACACACTCGGTCGTACGTACACAACATCTTCAGTGGGGTGGAGTTCACTGCGCTATTGATCTGCCTGCATGTGGCTGTGATTAACTTGAATGCAACACACACACACACACACACACACACACACACACACACACTGATTAACTTGAATGCAACACACACACACACACACACACACACACACACACATTCATACCTACAGACAGTGATTGCTGGTTTTGAAATCTCATCTATCTGGCTCATAGCTAGATGACTGATATAGAACTGTCAGTAAGCCACTTAAACAGCTAATGCTTCAACACACACACACACACACACACACACACACACACACACACACACATTCACACTCGATTGGCTTAAAGGTGGCACATTCAGGGGTAATTTATCAACAATGTGTTGGCCGTGGATGTGACCTGACAGGAACATGCAACTCGCCTGACTGTAGTCACAGTCACCGGCCGAAGCACCAAGTTAAAGGAATACTTCACCTCCCAAATCATCATTTGCGTATCAATCACTCCCCCGTGTTACGTTAAAATTCATGAAGAAAACGTTGTTTTTCTTGCACGCCTCAGTGGTGAACAAAGAATCTAAAACTAGAGAAAGTTCTGGATGAATTGAAGTCCGGGGTCTGCGTATATCAAAACAGTCATTTACAAACCAACTCAACCCAACTCGTGCAGTACAGCTCAGCTCTCATTTATCCAGTCGTATGCTCAGTTACTTCCCAGACAGACAGCCCTTTCCTTTTTTTTAAGATTATAGATTAGATTATAGATTATAGTGTGAAAGGGGGAAAGAGAATGCGAGAGGATGATATGCAGCAAAGGGCCGAGGATGGAGTTGAAGCCATGGCTGCTGCAGCAAGGACACAGACTTTGTACATGGGGCAGCCACTCTACCAGGTGAGCTTGTGGCACCCCGAGACAGCCCTTTCCAACAGGGAATTGTACGAAAAGTTAAACTTATTCATGCTTAAGCCAGATTGCATTAACAAAAAATGTAATTTTACCTCGCTGAACGCAGGAGCTGCTGGTCTGTCATTCAGTCACTCAGATAGTTTGTGTTATTGTGTGACTTTGGTGTTTTAATTAGTTTTGGATTCTCAAAAGTCACACAGTAACAACAAACAGACTGATCAAAGCAGTAGTAGATCAACAGCTCCTATATTCAGCAATGTTAAATCATTGTTTTTTGTCATTGGAGTCTGGCTCGAGAAAAGATAAGTTTAACTTTTAGCTCAATTCCCTGTCTTTACTAAAGATACGACTGAATAAATGAGATG
Source organism: Plectropomus leopardus (assembly GCF_026936395.1). NCBI lineage: Eukaryota > Metazoa > Chordata > Actinopteri > Perciformes > Serranidae > Plectropomus > Plectropomus leopardus. Next base: position 11,011,351 of record NC_142196.1, read on the forward strand.
TTGATTACGCTGCACAGGTTATGTGAGAGTTTGTAAATGGGTGTTTTGATTGAGTTTTGCTTTTTGTTAAACATGGACCCCTTTTTCCTCATTTCATCAAATACTTTCTCTGTTTTTTGGATTCATTTTTCACTGGATACATGTGAGAAAAACAACATTCTCTTCACAAATTCAGATTAGTTGCTGAGACACAATTGTACTTTTGGGGGGTATGGTAAGTATTCCTTTAAGAAAACAACAACAACACAAGGGACTGCAATGGGGTATCTAAAATCCAATTTGAATAAGATGTCCTTATGTGAATATCACATGCTTTTAAACCCTGTGTAGCAGTTTTTAATAGCATGACTCTGGATTTTACAACTCTGAGAAGTTATCCTGGCAGTAGACATTAAATCCTCAATGCCAACAACTGTGATTGTTGTGTGTTGCAATGATCTGAAGTATGTTTGTAGGCTATTATTAGTTTGTATTGTTTTCCCCCTCATGTCAACAGTAGTCCACTTTACAGTTAAGACCAATGCAGTATTGTTACATCACTTGCCAAAAATGTCAATGCATGAAAACATGTCTTCGACTGAAATTAGAGGATCCAGCCAGTAAATGTGTCATTGTCTTGTCAGCGTAGGTCTTTTGTTACCAGCTACCCAGTTGAAACAAAAAAATACACTTTTGTTTTAAATTTGAATTTACTTTTCTGTCACTTTTCAAATGTGAACAATTCTTTGTTAAACCAGACAGGAAAACAACTCATCTGGGAATAACAAACACATTTCATGAAGGAATTCCACAAATATCCTCGTTAGACAGATTTACAATTTGTAACCCAGTTTCGGGTAGAGGAGTACTTCAGCTACTCCGGTTGACAACCCCTCCCGCACCACACGACGGATAGGATTAAAAGGCTTTTTTTTTGCTCACACATTTAGAACACTTTGAACCAGTCACTCTGCCTCACGCCTTTTCTCACCTGTCAATCAAATTCATGTTAATGATCGCACTTCATTTTTAACTGTCGCATAGCTGTCTTCCAGCCCTAAGCTGTTTCCATGACCTGCGGCTGACAATGCTTCGCTTCTCCCACGACAAGTAGGCTGCAGTCCCAAAGCAACTTATTATTCACACCGAAATACTATTCCGATGCTATCAGGTAGCTTTAAAAGGTTACCTATCATACATTGAAGAACCATATCTATGTTTTAATAGCTATAACACCCCACCCTTGTCACACTAATGACCAATCAGATCAGACAGAAATAAAAGTTTTTGTATCTCTGAAGTAAAGACACTTTCATACTAAGGAGCATCCCAGCACAGCTCTCTCTCTTACTTTATCTCTGTGTAACATGTGCTTTTCTATCTCTGCAGGAGCTCCAGTTTGAACGCCTGACCAGGGAACTTGAGGCTGAGCGTCAGATTGTCGCCACCCAGCTGGAGAGATGCAAGCTGGGATCAGAGGCAGGCAGCATGAGCAGCATTAGGTAACATGCAAACCCTGTTTTTCTGTCTGTGTGTTGGGGTGTATTAGGCAACATACACTGTCCCTATCCTTTGTGTGTGGTGGTTGACTTATAATGCGTGTGTCTTTAAGCACTGAGAGGTAAAAGATACATTGTGTGTGTATGTGTGTATGTGGGCTCATATTAGAAATGCAGAAATGTGTACATGTAGGTGTGCATCTTAGGTTTATATGTATGTGAGTCTGCCCCCCCCACCACCACCACCAGCACACAAGTGTATGTGCAAACCTGGAGCATGATGGAATGCTTCCTGTGTCCTTCATGACACTAACGCTGACTGCACCATTATATGCCCTCACCAAACACACACACACACACACACACACACACACACACGCACACGCACGCACACACACACACCCTGAGTGTTTTCTCCTCAGATCTTTGGAGTGATGCTACTGGAAAAGAACAGTGTTCCCCCTGCTGTGAGGTGCATTTTTCAGCTGGATGGATTAGGACAACACTGAGGTTGCAGGCAAAATCACACACACACGGAAAACTACATTCATACACAAGTACACACACGGCGATGGTGTTACATGGGGTAAAATAACACTTTGCGTATAGTAGGCTGAGAGTAAAGCTCACCACAGGCTCAGACACACGACATAACGATGTGAGAATATGATAACGCTCTTCACAAACACATGCCGCACTGACACATCATGATGGCTGCTGAGGGCTTGATACAACATCAACATAAGCTTTGGCAACATTTCTGATGGTGCGACATGACACACCTTCTCCCACACATATGCAGGCTCATGAAAAGTCCTCTTAGAGTATTTTGCTTTGCAACAGAGACTGCGGTCAAGTGTTGCACTTCCTGCAACGCCTTTCATCATTTTAAAGTATCAATTAGCATATTAGCCACAGCCCGGAAACCCTTCAAAATACTTAATTATGTTCCCTGTTTATAAATCTGACCTTTCTGTTGCCAAAATAATTTTCAGATGAGAGAAAGAGAGCTCTCAGCAGAAAGAGGGAGTAAAGATGAAGGAAGGGTGGATGGAGGAGAGGAGATGTATGCTACTAGCATGCTAATTTTGGATTTTATGCTAACAGCTCAAACCTTGAGTTTAATATCTGCCCCTCTTCCTCGCTAAATCACTGTCCCCTCACATTCTCCTTCATACCGGCTTTGCCTCCTTGTAAATAAAAATCCTGAGGAAAAGTAAAGTTTGGCAGAAAGTTTTTAGGGGGTTGTGTGTGTGTGTGTGTGTATGCTGAGGTTTGTGCGTGTGTGTGTGCATGTGTAGGTTTTGTGTTTGCATGAATTTCGCTGTGATGTCAAAGAGTCAGGTTCATAGAAATTCAGCATCCCTCTGACTCCCTCAGGCAGCTTATTGCATAAGTACACAACCCTGAGGGGGGGCAGGGAAAGGGAGCACATGGGGGGAAAAAAAAGACACTTTTGAACTTTCCCAGTTCATACTCTGTGCTCCAGCTGAGCCTCAGATGAGAATTTTTGGGAAAAGTTTAAAGGCTCCTTCCCAGGCATGTGTTGAAGTTCCAGTATTTGTTAATATACTGGGATAGTGATTTAAAAATAACCCAAGCAACATCAAAGACAAAGTTTTGGACATTTATAAGTGCAGATAATTATTAGTAAAGTCAACTCATACCCCTTTTCTACTAACATGGACCTGCTTCTGTTCTGATTTCTGCACCTAATTTGGAGCCGTTCAGAGCACTTCCAGTAAAAAATTAATTAGTTTGGAACTCAATAAATTTATTACCAGTTAGAGCCAAAAAATAACAGGTTGTACTTGACCTGAAGTGCGAACTGTGACAACACCAGTGGGTGTGTCATATTCTTAAGGTTGGAAAGAGAGGATGGAGAAGGTTACAATAGGGAGGTAAAGTGAGAAATCATTGGAAAAAAAGACAGGGCATTCCCACAAACTCATTTATTGTGGCAGCGCACCATGATAGCAGAATCTGCTCCCACATATTAATTTTCTATTTTTTGGAGCTGGACTGTTTATTAGGAGTGCTATTGGAAGTTCCTGGTTGGTCGCCTCTGCAGCAGCCGTTCTTTGCATCCATCAATCTGGTCTGGTCAGTTCTGAATGCATCAAGATCAATAATCAATAATCTACACTATGATTCAATCTCAAATCACTGCTTAGGAAAAAAGAACTCATGGGGAACTCTGCCTGCACTCTATTCCTATACCAACAGAAGTCTACAAATCTGGGGTGAAGACACAAACTGATACAAATAAACATACAAAAATAATTAAGTGATTAGATACAAATACATGCAAAGCTAAATAATTATTATTGTTAGGCTTAAATCTATTATGCTGTGTGTTAAATAATAATGAGAGAATGCAAATGCCCACAATCATGTGACACTGTTCTTATTTTCTTACTATAATACTAACCCAAAAACGCAGTCACCATTTTTTTTTTTTTTTTTAACTTTTTGCAGAAAGAGACTAATAAGACCCATAAAATAGATAGTTTAGTTTTTTTTGTTGGGATTTCTGGTATATGCTGGATGTCTGCCGTTTCAGGTCCACTGACTGTTATGTAGGGATATTAAACATATAATGTTATCATGTAAATACTCCAGCGCCTCCTAAATCATATCACTTTTTTTCCAGTCCTTGTTCTGTCTCCCTCCTCACCTCTCTAGTCTTGTATTTTGAGTGTATTCCTTTACCAGAGAAGAGACAAAACGCACAATAAAACAAAGTTAAAGCTGAATTTGAAGTTTTATTCATAGATATTGCAATAATAAAGTTATCATGAATTCTTTTGGCCACAATAATTGTGCAGTGAAAATGGGATATAAGTCAGCCCTACTTTGATGTATAAAATTATATTTAGTTTACTTTTGTCCATACATCTGCTTAAGTTTTACTATTTTTGGGGGCAATGATTGTAAACTAAGATGATTTTGTTATTTGTTAAAATAGTTTGCTTCAAACAAACTACATGAGACTTAAAAGTCTACACTTCAAGTCAGCGTTATCTTTTAGAATCAGCCATCCATATATTTATGTATCTGCATTGATTTTTCTGAGATTTGAGCTCATCTTTCACACTTACTCTTGACTCTATGATTTGTTTGGCTTATTAGCCCAATGTCAAGCTGTCATATTTCACATATATTAATTCTGTGATTTTGACAGGTCTGTCAATATCTTTTAAATGAGGCAGCTAAAAAAGCGTAAGAATTGAGACCCTGTCTCGATTGAGCCATAGATAGCCTGTCTGGACCTACTTGAATATGTTAGAAACTCTTCTGAAAAGAGCTTCATCTTCCACTTGAACCAACATATGGTCTGTCACTTTCTTATATGTACAATCATTTATGCTAATTTTCCTCACTGGCCACCTCAAGTGAACCTTTCCCGTCCTCAGCATATGTTAAAAGTCTGTGAAAGAAACACTTCACTGTGGTTTTATCTGAACTCATGCTTCTGTTTGGGTGCATTTGCTTTAAGCTTGTGAGAATATCTGCTTGTGCATCGTGCCAGCAATAGCCTGTCTGCTGTCAAGTCTGCTGTCTCATAGTTGCATCATCTTATGATTATCACATCAGATATAGAGGATTGGCTTAGCTAAGCCTTTTGTCTGCTGACAGCTCTCTATATGCCACAGAGTCCACATCCATCCCTGTGCGCCCTCAAATTTGTCAATGCGTGTCAACCAAAACGTGTGAAGTGCATTTGTCTTCCTTTTTGAGCTCATGCATACGCACATGTGACAACCCACCTCTGAGTTTGCCCATTTTTATTTTTCAGTTCATTTTGATTGACACTATCCTTTCTGCATATTCCAACAGAGCCTGTTTATTTTATTTTATTTATTTATTTTCCCAAGACTAAGTATAGATATTAGTGTCTGCAATACAACTATGAATGATCAGAGAGAGTCTGATGCTATTCAAAGAGACAGTGCTAACCTTTCCCATGGTCTCCAACATCACCACTCATTTTCCTCTCCTTCATCAGTGTGTCAGTGACAGGCAGGAGCTAAATATAGAGCGTCGGGGCCGGCTCTGAGTGAATAGGTGTTATAATAAAGCACAAGGTAAAAATGAAGAAAGCAGAGACGATAGTTGGAGGAAAAAGGTAGACAGTTAAATAGACAGGCAAACACTAGGGGTCTTTTGTATATTCTATATAGTATTTTTTTGACATTTCAAGAAAAACTCTCCTTTCATGATGATCTATATTCTTTTTAAATGTGTTTCCTGTGGGCTTTAAGCTGCAGCCACCATATTTACTCAGCAGTGGGTCCATTACTCTGTTAGAAGCCTGTCAGGGTGAAAGCCAACTTACAAGCACAAGCTACCTGGTACCCTGTAGTTTTGTGTGTGTCTGTGTGTCATTTTTCCAGATGTGTGGGCTTTTTCATCTACCCTCTGTTTGTGACTTTGTATTGCACATGCTTGGAGCAAGCGCTGTGTTTGTGTTTGCGTGTCTATGTGTGTTCTTGGCAGCCGCTGCGAGCCTGCGTGTCCTTAGTTGCGTTCCGCTCGATAAAGCAATTCAGGCATCTCCACGGACTCCTCCTCAGAGCTGAGGACCCTAAAAAAATGCCTGACTGTGGTGCAGAAAACCCAGGGCATTACTGACTAACATCTGTTCACACTGTGAACCGTTGGCATGCGACACAACACTTTACAGGAAGGAAACACACGCTGGCACACGTACACATTCACACGCAAACACGTAGTATCCAAACACCATGCCGAGTCTCATTTATCATTTTTCTGACATTAGTGGTAAGTGGCAACCAGTGGGAAACATTTGCTCCATGCTGTCTTTTCTGCCTGACTTGCTGTGCAGCTCAGGCCTTCAGTGCTCTTTTTAAAGAGGTACACCATTGAATTTATGCTTGATGTATTTCAATTAGTATTCATCTATTTTTCACCATTACAGAGGTGCCAAAACAAACAGTGATGGAGCACCAGATGATGCACAGTTAAGAAAAGGAGCTGACATCATAGAGTGGAATTGGGTGGGTTTTGCCCATCTGGTCTGGTGTTTAAGGTTAAACTGCTTTGATGTAATGCAAACCAGCTGATCTGGCATTTGTCAGTATGACTGCTCTTGGCAAATTAAAAATTAGCCTCCATTGGCAACCAGTGCTAAATCCTACTTGCATTGCATTCGAAATAAGCCATATGAAAACGTGATGCACATGTTTCTATGTTTGTTTATAAAAGACGAATGCACACACTAATGTCTGGCAGGCTTTATGCTATATACTGCCGAACTGAGCAGCGGCAACATGGTAAGAGAAAATGGAAGAGCTGCACACATTGTGTTTGTTTAATAGAAAGTTCATGTGGTTTTTTGGGGTTTGACAAGACATGACAAAGTTACTCTATCAGGGAAACTAAATCTGAGCCAATATGGCAGTGTGCACCAATATGGCAATGAGGAATTGGAAGGGATGCCCTTAATGGCCTTGAGCAGCATGGTGTTTTGAGCTGAACTTTCATCAGACGCCCTGTTTGTATTTTTTTCTGTCACTCGCTTTGATGAGCATCACAGTTGACAATTAATGTCTGACTCATCAAGTTTAACTGAGTAATTATGAATACGAAACCTCTTTATTTTAATACAAAAACATAACGAAGTAGCAACTAGCTGGAGGGAGATTGTAGGGGAGCTGATGATTTCTGATAAATGACCAGCGCTTTTAACAAGTTAGGCTACTTCCTTTTAGCTCGACTGTATGTAATTTCTATTCAAAGCCTCAAACTTTTTTAATATAAATAGAAAAGATAACAAGTAGATGGTTATGTCTACAGTCTTGTTTTCAGGGCACAGCTGATATTTCAGGCCAACATGACATAACAGAAGTGTGTATTTAATGAATTCAGTGTGGATAGAGAGCTCCAATGTTGTGTGAACATGATTTTCTGACTCTTGTTTGCTGCTGGGACGTGATGTCATTATATTTCACTTTGGAGCAGCTGCTAAGTGTGACACCTAGTGATAGATTTTGGTATACCGGTCTAGCCTTAATATCAAACAGGTTTGAAAAGTTTTGCACCGGCCTAGCTCTATTATAGAGGTAATGTAATCTTTCTTTGAAATGGAAATAATTCCCCCTACATGAGTAGCTGCATATGTAGAGGCAGGTAATTTCATTACAGAAATCAAAAATCAAATCAAGATCAAGGTCAAAAATGGGAGAGGTCGACACAGATATATGAGGTTCTGAGTTTTGGATTGCATAGAGGAAAAGTGTGAAACTTTAACAATAACAGTTCTCTATACACTGCTATTCTGAAAGTTCCTGGATGTTTAATTATTGGGGTTAGAAGTAATTTGATCATGTTACTAAGTGAAACCAGAACTGTGCAAGGCCAAAACACTGGAATTACTTTTACTGATTTGCTCCAGCTTTAAAACAAAAAAAGCCACAGTCAGTTGCTGCTCTCATCTACTCCATTACAACACACTCTGGTAAAACATTCGTTTTGAACTTTGTGCTGGTATTTCAGCGCCCATATCACAGCTGTTTTTCATGGACAATGAAATAAATCATCCAAAAGTGCAATTCTTAATGCAGAAATTGTTTCAGAGGCCAGCAGATTGCAGAACGGGTGTTTCACATGTGCATCACCAGTGTGTTCTTTCGCAGTTCAGTGAGACGTAAGGCAGATAAATGTACAACTCCTTGACAGATTCAGATCATTTAAGGTCCTACGGCTGCTGTCTGCCTTGCAGTGACCTTGTTGGGCATTCTGGGACACAGCATGGGTACATTAAAGCACTGCCTGTGAACTGTTGAAGAAATAATGTGAAGCTGGCTACTAAGCTAATCGTGACTCGGGGCAATACTGTAGATTATCAAGGCCGTATATGAGATGACACATAAGCGTATGGATTCACTGGCTAAATTTAATTGTGTTGTTGTCATATTCCACTGGCTACTAACAGATATAGTACCAGCTTTGGTGCCTTGTGGCTAGTGTTAGTCAGTATTTGTGCACGTATGATGTGATAAATGACGAAATGTAGATCTTGCAGCAATCAGTTACGCTTTAGAACAAATAATGCACAGTGAGAAAGAGACAGAGAGCATTTGTTGTAAAGCCATGTTATTAAAGAAACAGGGAGTAGCAGCAAGTCCATTATGATCCGCCAATTATTTTAAAGCAGAAAGGTCATGTCAGATAATAAGAATCCAAGCCGAGGCAGGCAGCCCCTCAGTTGGTATGCAGATGACAAGAGAAGTTGAGCGAAACAAATGTGACCTCTAAATGAGTGTTTTGTTGTGCTTAATGGAATTGTTAGCGTTTAGTGGAGAGAGATGAGAGTATCAGTGCTGGGGGCGGGAGGAACGCAATGCCAAAAGAGCGAGTGAGGGAAAGAGAAACAGAGAGAGAGAGAGAGAGAAAGGAAGGACAGAGAGAGAGAGAGGAGGAAAGAGACAAAGGGGATAGATGGGCTAATAAATAGCTTTCATTACCCTGTGGCAGCCACAGAATAGGTTCATTGATTTATTATTTTTCATTTTTTTCCCCTGTTATCTCTCACTCTGTCTTTTGCTTGTTCTCATTGTCTCATTTTCTCTCACGTTTGTCTTTCTCTTGCTCTACACGTCTATCTCACTATCCTCTCCTCATGTTTTACAAATATTTTTTTACTTTGTGGTATTGTCACTGTGCTCCTGAACTGAACTTGTGTATACACTGCAGTTCAGTGCAGTATAGGGATGTCAGTTTGAGTTAAATTGGCTTTCAATAGGCTGACATTTACTTACCAGTAAGTAGTTAATTTTTAAGAAGGAAAAAAACAGAAAAAAAACAAGAGGCCTATTTTTTAGTCAAGCGCTCAGTGAGCTTTAGTGCTGTGTTTCAAAGCAAGATCCATTTAGAGTTGGTGAAATTTATTGAAATGTTTTTGTGATGTAAATGTCTTAACTTTTACTTTACTTTCTGTTGGCTTTGCTGACAGACAGCTGGCAATGTTGACATGTGGAAACATGCCCACTGCCCAGCAACCTCGGGTGGTATCTAACGTCAGCTGGCTGGGGTGGCCTTCACAGACTGTATATAAAGATGGATGGTGTATCCCCACTTATCCCCGATTTGTTTATGTGAAGACAAAATCTCCGTGATACTGATGACGTCACAGTGGCAGAAAACATTATGCCCAACCTCAGGCCTCACCCAGGTTGCCTAGTGAGTAAGTCACTCCATTTTGACCACAAAACCCTTTTAGCATTGCTTTAGCAAGCTGGGGACGTGTTGCTATGTTTACATAGCAACACTGTTTGGTCAGGACAGCGTTATAGTGGTTAGCGCCAAATAAACGGTGTCGCTAGCTAGCCAGCTTCTCCTCCTTTATTCACTAATAAATTCACAAATTTCTGCACCTGAGTTGGAAGAAATAAATGCCGTTTTGCAGAGCCTTGCTCCATTTTGTACCCCAAATGCAAGCTTATGCACAAGCATTTGCATCTGCACTAGTGTACTCATGCATGCACCTGTAAGAATACAAACATACACACACGCACACGCAAGAGTGCCAGATGCTGTGCTGTTTTCACAAATATATTTCCCCCATTTGATATCTGGTGGTCATGGAAGCTCCTATCAAAAAAGAAAATGCTGATACAAGGACATTGGTAGAGTGTGTCCAAATTGTTTTTATTTGGCTGTTTGTGTGCCCAACCAGTGTGTACCTAACATCAAGTCAATATATTGAACAGACACACAGATAGAGAGACAAAAGTGTGTGTGTGATCGAGTGAGTGAAAGAGCGAGCGAGTGAGAGGGAGGCAGAGTGAGGTGTAAAGTTCATGTCCTGAGGCTGTAACAGCTTTCTGTTTGTTGTTCAGACTTCACATCTGCCCAAAGACCTCTGGGGTAGGTCAGAGAGAGGTAAAGCCTGAGTGTCCAAGAGTGTGTGTGTGTGTGTGTGTGTGTGTGTGTGTGTGTGTGTGCGTGTGCTCTGAGAGTGAGAGAGGGAGTAAGATAGAAAGAGAGAGAGAACAAAAGCAATGAGTCACCACACACATGCTTGCCCTGCTGTGCGTTGCTGCCCAGTCCCAGGACTATTTATTCTAATCAAGCTGTGACATTTAGTTCCACACCAGCAGGGACCAGTTCCGCTCTTTGTGCGAGCACATCCACACACATCCCCACACATTTCCTCACCCTGCACCAACACTTCTCTCGGGGGGGGCACACATACTAGACTATAAAGTTGTCCTACCCTGAGGAGGAGACATCCACACCACTGGTAGCTTAGTCTTCACACACTGTAGAGTTGATCACAGCAGCTAATATACCCCAGACGCATGGCGAGTGCCAGAAACATTATGAAAAAGTCCCCTTCTTGTCTGCCATTGAATTTTGTTTTCCTCTCTGTTCTCCTCTTTTTCTGCTATTTTCTCCTCCATTAGTTTGCTTTCTGTCCTAATCTTCTTATCTTGCCACTTTGATATCAGTGTTTTAACAAGACCAATAATCTTAACGCTATACACAATGTACGTTTTGGCTCACACATTATAATATTTTAACAAAAACTGGGAATTTTGAAGGGTCACTACCTGTATTTACAAGAAACTAGACTCTTTTTGAGACTATTTCTAAACCTGCCCTTGGTGGAAAAAAATATCACGCCACACTCCCTTTAAGAAATGAGCCATAATAACTTTTTTTTTTTAATGTCTGCAAAAACACATTACTCTAGATGTGTGCCTTTTTACAAAGTCAAAGGCGTAACATGTTGAGTGTTTTTGGCATTACTATAATCTATAATGAAACTGTATTTGCATACAAATTTAACATTTTGGTTTTAGTCACCTCAACATGCTACGAGACTCCCTTGGTTACCTGCACTAATTTAGTGGGAGAGGACTGTGGGAAAGAGAGGCGATGGATTAAAAACAAATAAATAAATACAAAATACAAAATCAAGATTTCTCAGTAAAGAAAGTGCTCAGATACACACTGAATACAAGTACGATCCTTGTTCACGTCACAACTCCACCAGTTTCTCCTCTTTGTAGTCCAAGACAAGCGTGACTTCCTCATGCTCTTGTGTCTCCTCAGTGTTTATGTCACTGTCTGCCTGGTTTGCTGTTCCCTTCTTGGTGCTGGAGAGGGTACAGCTATTGGTTGTTGTTCACATAGTTGAACTTCAGTATTTTCTATGAGCCAAGACTAAAACCTTCTAACATTTAATATTATTTTGGCATTTGGCAACATCAATATGAGAAAAAAAGACTGGCCTAAATGAGCTCAGTCTGTTTTCTGACCAATTTACACCAAATGATCGAGATCACAGGAGGCTGCCGCAACTTTTTAAAACCGCAATGATGTTATTACTACTTTGGGAATTTGTCTGCAGCAGAGAAATCGCTTGAAAAGTTGTTTAGTCAAATGCAACATAAGGCTGATAGGAATGTCATTACTTATACTTTTAAAAAAGTCAGGGGATGACCTAAAAGCCTTCACCCTCTGGATACAATGAATGTTTGTACAAAGCGATAGTTGAAATATTTCACTCTGGACCAAAGTGGTTGACCAAGCAATAGACTTCTATTTTGAGATTTTTTTCTGTGCTTAAAGTTGGCCTCAGTGTCCTTTTAAATGACCCAATTAAAGGGCGGTTTGAATTAAATCTTTCAACATTTTTCCTCATGCTCCACTGTATAAACTCAGTATTTTCTAATCATTTTTGCACTACAGCGTTGCGTCACATTAGTGTGAAGCCTAACAGACATGCGTTTGGTGATTTCTGTTTTAATGCTGGATTTAATTTATTGGACAGGTCCATCACATTCGGACAGCTTTTAGACTTCATCATGCCGTTATCATTTTACAGCTTTGCCCGTGCTCTCTTTCTGTCTCTGACCACCCTCCTGTTTTTGCCACGGCTAAAATACTATCCAATTACATTCCTTTATCTCACTATACCCCACTCTCGTCTCCTGCGTTGGGTGATAATAGAGGGATCCATCACACCATTAGCTGCAGGCGGTTTTATAAGCTCAGCAAAATGCTGCGTAGAGAGAACTCAAATTATAGGCCCGCTGCATTATACCTTAAAATACGCCTTGTGTTTGGGCCTGTGTATGTGTGTGTCTGTGTGAGTGATGATGATACCGCGAGTCATGCTCCCCCCCCGTTAATGACTGATGATGCATTTCCAAGAGGAGGGGAGAAAAATGGTGGCAGGTGGCAACATCTCTCACACTGCTGTCATCCCCACTGTCTATCTTTCTGTCTGCCTCTCTCCGTGTTGTTTCATCTCTCCCTCTATCTGTCTGTCTTTGCTCTTAAATTACATCTTGGCTTTTCGCATTTCAGTCAGTGCATTCTCTTTCTTCACATGAAACATTTTCCTGTATGTGGAGAAACCCTATCTGTGGCTTTGTGCTCGCTTAAAAAGACTTGATAGCTTTGCTTACCAGCCAGGTTAGCTGTTATGTAAACTGTTCAGTTCAGTTTCCAACGTAACGTTTTCCCCGCTGGCCCCTTAGGGCAGTAGATCAGAGTTTTTCTGCTCCCTTGTTTATTTTGCCTGGGCTGACAGCCAAAAAATGGAAATAACTTAAAATAACTTTTTTTTCCACCATAATTTTGGTGATTTGTTATACATAATAGGTACATCAAGGACGTTCCCTTTAGATTTGGTTGTTTTCCTTTAGTTATTGATATGAAATGTTCATATAAAACCGCACAAAACATATGAAAGTCACTGTTTTCATTTCATTATAAATGTCATTTATATTTATTTTTGACAGAAAAGGGTTTAGTGTAGCATTTAAGTGTGAGCTCAATTTCAAATAATAATAAAAGTCTTGTGTTAATAAATGAAGGGATTCTGTCCACAGAAATGCTAAAGGGCTTTTCATTTTAAGTGGAAAAAGGAAGTGTTGAGTTTGAAAAAATATATATATAAATATTCATAGCTGGGACATATTTACAGACAGACATTAAAAAAAGTGCAGTGTTGCTGTGGAACAATGGAGTAGAAGTGCCGCTGGGTCTTTGGTGATCACATACAGGTGCTCTTTGGATACTTCAGGTGTAGTGCGCTTATTCCATCTTGTGAAGGGATCATTGCGTGGGTGGAATATGGCCTCAGTAATTCTCAAGATTCTGAAGGAGACTTGTATGTGATAACAGTTTGACTATAAACAGACCATTTACACTGCCTATTTTTGCTCGAATGTACAAGTCATATAGAAAAAAAAATAAAAGTGATACGCCGAATCTCTGGATGAGCTGCAGCAGAGCCCACACTGCTCACACTGGCTGTGTGGCTGTTAACAAATGAAAAGCTTGATGCCTCTTGACGTCTCTTGGTTGCGTGTCTTAAACGATGACATTGCTCACGTCCCAGACTCTTGATACGTTGTCTGGGCCAGTGACTGACCAGTAAGCTTGCCCAGTATAAACTCTTACTGGCCTCAGGCCATCGGTTATGTTGAACTCTGGTTTAGTTAAAGACAATCAGACTTAATAAAATTCAAAACCTTTTAACTGATGCTGTTGATTGAAAATTGTATCTTTCTCTCAGCATTCTCAGTCAAAGTTCAGAGTCAGCTAAAGAACAACACTTCAAGCACAGGGAGGGATTTAGGGATTGATTGTTGCTCAGGGACACTTTGGTATAGTCAATGTATGCCAAGTTTACGAAGAGCTTAAATCACGCTTGTCCAGTTGATTGCTGATCTCTTGAAAAGTAGCCAGAGGAGTGGATGCTGTGCTACTACTAAGTGTCTAGCACGGAGAAACAGTCTGTGAAAACCAAATGGGATGCTACTTGTATTTGCACATTTTAGGTTTTTTATTGTAGCATTGTAACAGGAATTTTGATTTTTGAGGTTCGTCTTCATTGTATGAAACACAGGCTGCTGTTTGATTTCAACACCTCACCATTACACGTCAGCTTATTTATTAAAAAGGGAATGGTATTATATTGCTACTATTGCTATATACACTAATGCTTTTTTAATTTGTTAACGGTCTGTGTGATTGTGGAACAGAACTTCTTCATTTTGTAAAAATATGTGTGAGGGATATCTGTATTTTGCATAGACAGATATTGAGATTGTACATCTATGACTGATCTATTACTTCATACGCTGTTGGTCACTATGTACTCTATTAGGCCATTTTGTTGCTTCTTTCTAATATGTCTTATCATTTCTCTCCTGTTTGAAAATTTCCCTCATTTATTCCAGCTGTAGATGTAAAGGCGGACAGATAGGCCCTGTTTACTCCTGTAGGAGTTAGCAGCTGGCGACTCCATGTCAGTGGCAAGGAGACGGAGGACTGCAGGGCCAACAGAAGAAGCGTGTGTGCGTGCATGTGCATGTGTATATCCATGCACCCGTGTGCATGTGTGTGTCCCCATGCTGAGGGAAATCGAGGGTGTTTGGTTCATTAAACATGCAAATGCATGCTTATCTTCCCCCAACACCAGATAGTGGTGAGAATAGATAAGAACCAACCAAATGATGCCAGAGAGGCAGACAGAGAGAGAGAGAGAGTGATGGAAAGAAACTGAGAGAGAAACACTGAGACAAAACACAGACAGAGAGAGATAAAAAAAAAAGAGACAGAGCAAGAAAGAGACTGGTTCCAAAAAGCAAGGTGCAGAGAAAGAACAGAGGGAAGCAGGCAAGAAGCAAAGAGAGACAGAAGAGAAATGAGCTTATTAACAAATGCTGTGGAAGGTAATGTCTACCCAGAGCTTATATGATAGGACACCTGATGGCTATTTGAACACATGTGTTCTCTGTTTTTCTTTGTTTTAGACATCAATGGCCATAATAGTCATCCATGATCATATTTTCCCGAGTGTGTATTGTGGGTTTATTCATGTTACTCATCCATCAGCTGTTCATCACACAGCTCTGATCACATTTGAGCAAAATGTGGAAATGTGATGCATCTCACTGCTGCTTTTGGCAATTCTAAATAACAGTGATTGGCTCAGGGGAGCGCTGTAATTACAGGTCAAAACAAGGTGATAAATATGACACTGATTGGCTGTGAGGGATACTTTCTTGACATGTTTGTTGTAGCCTTGTTAGTCCAAGGAACAATGAGTGTTCTTGCTAGTCCACATCTTTCATTCTGATGTGTTTGTGGCTGATCTGGTATGAAGGGGCTCCACTTTCTGCTGAAGTTACCCCGAACTCATCACGTAAAACTTTTAGTGTGTATGTGCATCATTTGGTTGGGCACTCCTTTTGACTTTGGCGCTTGTAATTATTCTGAGGGAGAATGTGTGTGTCAGTGTCGGTAGTTATTAGTATGCATTTATGTGGGATTATGGTCTCTGCTTTGCTGTCAATTCAACAGGAATGGCTGAAAAAAGGCGTGTGCGCATTCATCCATACAGAGGCGCTGAGATGTTTTGTTGACCACACACTCAGACAGCTCGACAGGCTATTACGGTGCTTTTTAATATGCAGCGTTTGTGTGTGTGTGTGTGTGTGTGTGTAAGAGCAGGATCACGCATGTGTGACGCCCTGCCTGCCCGCCTCTCTGTCTGCCTCCTTGTAGGCATGTATTTCTCTGTGTTTGAGTGTGTGTGGTGACAGTGTGAGAAAAGGTTTCCATTTAACAGGATTAAAGTAAGCCGGTTTCAAGAAATGCCAACTGTAATTCATAACAGTTATGGTAAAAGACACAGTGATCACAGTGGAGATGCATTACAGAAAAAAATAGGTGATTACTTGCAGTGTATTACACATGGTTCTGTTATAGTCAGAAATATACATCTACTGGGATCAGCAAATAAGAACATCTTTGAAAATTAAAGTATTCCTGTTTAGTATATTTCTACCTACAATGTTGAATCCTAAGTGATATCTGGAAACCTTATCTACCTATTAGTTCTCGGACTTCTGGGGCCCTATGCAGAAACATTGTGAGAATACTTTTAGAAAGCTCCTAATTTAGCCTAAAAAATTCTATTCCGAGCTTAGCAATGATTTAGGAAAGCGCTCTGATATAGTTCTGATATATATCTTTTTTCAGTCTTTTAACAAATGTGATTGGTTGTCACAGACAAGCCCATTTGTGAGCCTGCAAAGTTTGGAAACTTAGGGTAAAGTATATAACTATATCATATGACATTGTGAAAGTGATGTCATTGTTAGTGCTCTGATGGTTTAGCCAGACTCCAGTCGTCACTACTGCACTGTTACATTATTTCAGTTGCTAGATATCTTAGTGTTGTGCTCACTTTATTTTTGGAATTGTATCATTCTTGTGTTCGGTGGGTGATGTAAACACATCTCTCATAAGATAAACCACGAACATTATCCCTGCATGATTTAATCTGTAGCACTTCCTTAACTCACGATCATCTACTGTTTTTAGAATATTTGTATTACCTTTTGCCTTTCCATCATTTTCTCCGGTGCTTAAGAAACTCTTAAGCCTCTTAAAAGTCCCCCCTTACTCGGAAGCTTTGTAAATATGGACCCTGGAGTTTTACGGAATATAATATGATGGTTGATAGAAGGCTGTACTCATGCGCTGTCTGTATGCATGCATGAATATAACTGACGTGAGCATGAATCAGTATTTTGTGTATAACCCACATAACAAGGAAGTCTGTGATCACATGGCCAATGCACTGATGGGAGAAAGAGAAGCAAGTAGTCTATGTAAGGATGTAGGTTGGGTTGGTGAATGAGACACAAAACACAGGAATTTCCCACAGGAGACCAGTGTTTGAAACTGTGTGAAACCAAGTAAACTTTGAGATATTTTAAGGTATGTCTTTAACATGTTTCTTTTCCTGTACCTTACCTATGTAGCTTTTCTTACCTGAGCCTAAAGACGCCCACCACGTTGCTTTTCCTAAACCTAACCAAGGGACCCTACTTGCTTAAACCTAATCTATGCAACTTTACATTTTATAAGTAATGCCATTCATAAAGATCTAGCTCATTAGATATCATAAAAACATTGTATGTACATTTTTGTAAGATATCATGTGAATCATTGCATGAGGATGTGATGTTTCTAGACAAGAGAAATTTGGGGATTTGATACATCTTCCTGAACCATTTCTTCATGTCTTTTCATATTCACTTTGTTGCATAAAACCAACATAAAAACAAGAAATAAAAAAAGGGACTTTGACCATATGTTGGGAGGAAATGAAGAGAACAATTCGTGCAAGTTGTAATACTCCACTGACACCTACAACTTTTTCTTCAAGTGAACCATCTCTTTTACATTTACTGGATATCTAGATCCAGTACTGCAGCTGATGTTGTTAATGGTAATACCCAAAGACTTGGAGAGACTAAGAGAGGAAAATGATTGAGAAAGTGAGAGAGAAAGAAAAGAGATGATAGAAGTGAGGGACTGAAGCGAATAAAGAATGGGTTGAGAATAAAGAAGATTTAGGTAATAGATAAAGAGTTTATGTAGGTAGAGATGTTCTTAAATAATGTATAGGGGAAAATGACAAGCTGGAAGCAGAGGCACCAGTAATGAAGGTGCTTGTCCCAGTGAATATGCACATGGCCATTAACATGTAGGGTGTGGAAACATGGCTGCTTTTAAGTTCTTGTCCTCTTACTGATGTCTCAGAAGAGTTTGGGCTAAAGGGCCTCAGAAAGCTCTGTATGTATGTGAAAGAGGGAAAGACGGTGCAACTGAGAGGGCAAGCGAGAGTGAAGGAATATGAGTGCATTTGTCCTCTGGAGGCATCATACCCTGAGGCAAAGGAATCAACGCCTGGAGCGGTTTGAGGAGAAGATTTTATAGTGCAGGCTATGTGGGTGATAGGTTGTCTGTGTGCATGTGCACGCAGGACAGGTTGTTTTGGTGTCTTTGTGTGTGCGCACATTTGTGACCGCCTCTTCTCTTCACAAAGCCAAAGTTTTTTAGTTTAACTTTGTGAACCACACCAACACTTTGTCATTAAATCGTTCCAACAGTGTGAAGAGGACAAAAATCGACCAAAAAGACAAACTGTCTGTTTAGATTCCAAGCCTTTATTCTGCATCGTTACCTCTGGCGCCTACATGAATACTAAAGCCTTCAGCAGTTTGAGAGCAACAAAAAGACAAATGATTGATTGGACTCATTCATTGAAACAGAAAGTAGTGCATGCACTGTACTGTGCTATGCTGCACAAAATATCATATTTCCAGA